>NW_006159616.1:3683396-3695285 GCF_000334495.1 Tupaia belangeri chinensis | reverse complement strand
TCCACGGAGAGAATCCGAACATCAGAGAATCCGGGTTCATGGCCAAGACCAGCCAGAGAGCTTACCAGAGAGGCTTCCCATTTGTGTGTGCTAACTCAGATCATCTTTAAAACCTGTCTGAGAGGTGGAAGCTGTTTTTCCTGCTTTTCAAATGTGGAACTAGGGCCCCAGGAGAGATTTGCCCAAGGTCACACAGTTGGGACTGTGACAGAGCTGGGATTCAAACCTAGGTCTTTCTGCCTGCAAAGTTCCCGCTTGCTGTTGCCACCTGTGAAAGTCTAGCAAACAAGCACAGGCAGCCTGGCAGTCTCCCACGCAGGGTATAAGTGGGATCCTGGCCCCTCCTGGGGAGCTACAGGGCACCAGCATGGGCCCCCAGGAGGACCTCTGGATGCCTGAGTGCACAAGTCAGACAGTTTTGTTCTCCTCCAGACAGAAATCATCCGGAAACGTCTCCACAAAGACATTCTCCACCATTCCGTCATCATGCTCAACTTCTGCCCTGACCTCCAGTCGGTCCAGCCGAACCTGAGAAAGACCCATGGGGAGTTCATCTTCCTCATCGACAGGAGCAGCAGTATGAATGGAGCCAATATGGATCGAGTCAAGGTACCTGCTAGGAGCATCCCTCCCCCAGGGGCCATGGCTCCACGGCGAATCAGCTGTGCTCCCCGAACCTGCCTTCCTCAGCCCTTCCTGTTCAAAGAAATGACATTGTCAGGCTAAAGAGACACCCCAGCCCAAGTCACTGTTCACTCTCACGGTAAAGCCCTGAAGCGACGAGAGCAGAGGCAGAATGGTTTCTATTTACAAGTGATGAAGGGATCAACAGCTATCCTTGGTATTCTGCAAACTTTTGCTATATGCCAGTTGTGGCTAAAACACCTCACTAGGTACTGAGTGAAGAAGAGAGGAAGGCCACTAATATTTGCTGAGGGCCTACTATGTGTCAGACCCTGCACTAGCCACTGAATCCACAGCTTGGCATTTAACCCAGACAATGGAGTGGTTCTATTCTTATCATTTTCTATGTGAGAAAACAGATCCTGAGAGTTTTAGTCACCTTCCCATGGTCACATTTGCAAGTGTGGTCTAAGATTAAAGCCATGCTGCCCCACTGTGCCCAACATCTGACATCAGAAATTTATTGGACATGACCCTTGCCCACCAAGAATATGTAGGATCTAGCAGAAAAATGTGGGTTCCTCTTTCTTTTAAGTGCCTAGTATGTGCAAGGCCCTGCCTTCGCCACCTGGAGGGACATCAGGATATAATCATAGTTGCTGCCCTCGAGATTACAGTGAAGTGGGGAAACAGACATGCTAGCCAATCAGAATGTCTGAGAACTTGGTCTCTCTGCTAAGGAGAGCTCCACGAGAGCATAGAAGAAAGAGTGACAGACCCCTTGTCCTGGCCAACCAAAAGAGTTTTATCCCCCTCAGAGAATCATTTGTCCTGATTACGGAAGTTCCCAATGCTTCCATGTATTTTAGTTGTGCAGATGTCTTCCTCCCCGTCTGGAGTTAAGGATGCATTAAGGGAAAGGGCCAGATAGTTCTCATTTTTCTTTCCCCATGGTGCCTAGCTCTGTGTTTATGGGTAAAAAGCCCTCAGTCTGCTTACCGAAGTGGAAATAGGATGTTAGTTCTGGAGAACAAGGGATAAGGTGACAAAGAGGGAGCAGAGCTCTGCTGTCACCTGAAGTTTCATCCTTTCCCTAGTTTGTCCCTGGAGCAAGCTCTTGTTTCCAGGGCAACAGGCTCACTGAGGAGAGGAGGGTAGGTAGAGTGTGAGATGCCAGCTATCTCCTCGGGCTTGCTACAACTCAGTTTGGTTTTAAAGTATGACAGAGGAGTTATGAGATCCAGGTTCCTGTCTGAGGCCTGTTGGCACTGGGATTGAGGGCTGGTGGGTACCTTCTGCCCACTCCTACCCACCATCAAAGGCAAAAATTAGAGCGAGGCGCTGTCCGTGGTGCTGGAGTGTTGAAACTCACTCCAGGCCTCTATGGTCAGTTGTATTCCATTTCACAAGCCATACCAATTCATAAGGCATCTCCTCAGTTACCCTGGAGCATCATGGACCTTTCAAGAGCATTTAACTCATTCTCCCTCCATTTTCCAGATAAAGAAACTGAGTGCCCACGAGGCTAAGTGCTTTTCCAAACCTCACAGAGCTAGTGAGGGAGCTTGAGCCAATACATCTTGATTCAGTGTTTGTTTTCCTTCCTGGCTTAAGAGGAATTATATATACTCTTCCACTAAAAAAAATTTTTTTTTGTCTGATGATGTCTTTTTTGCTGCACAGCATCGTGGAAAGAGCTGTCTGGGTTCTGGGATCGATTCTGTCACTGACTTGCTACATGGCTTTGGACAAGTTGATCTTTGACTTTGGGCTTTAGTTGTCCTTTCTGTAAGATGAGAAAGAAGGATTAATTTGGGGACAGACGATGTCACATGTCCTTTTGCTCCCCTCTCCCAAGCCCAGGCACACATCAATAATTGATCATGACTTTTTCTTCCTGCTGGGCCTGAACTCATTTTCTATATCTATCTCAGCCCAATGTTCCAGGAAATTACTACCAATTAAATGAAGTTTGCTTATGAGTGAATATCCACTTCCTAAACTAACTGTCTTTCCACCTCTGAATGCCAGAATCCTCTGACAGTAACTTTCTCTGGCTTTCCTTTTGCCCTCTTTCTCCTTGGAGTCTCTCTTGCCTTTCTCCAGTTCACACTGAGCTCAAGGTCATCCCTTCACCAATTGCATTGGTGCAATACATTCTGCTCAACATGACCCTTTTAGAAAAGGGCACAGAAATTACTCAGGCCACATGCCCCTTCCCCCACTGACAATGAGGCCTCTGAGAGGTTGTCTGGATCATTGATTGTAGCCCTTTGGATAGAAGTTTTAGGAAGAAAAAAAAAAAAACTAGACTGAAGGAGGAGGGAGAGAATGGAAATCCAAATAGCCCATGCTAAAGGGTAAAGTTCAGCCAATTTAATTTCCTGCAGCTGGTCTCATTCTTTAGCTGCCGCTTTCTGCCAAAACCATGGCTTTAAAAATTCTAATAGGTGCTAGCAGAGATAATCTGTATGGATCAGCAGAGTCTCCTGCTAGCAGGAATATACATTAGTGGTTAATGAAAAAATAAGCAGATATTGACTTCTTTTGTAGAGAGACAGCAAATGTACTGACACAAGCAATGAAGAGAGACACAGCAATGAGAGGGAACATTCATGTTTGCAGAGGGGGATGGGAACAGCGGATGATTATGCGGACCCTGGAAGGCCGTATGGTGTGAAAGTTGCCAGAACCCACTTGCAGCTGTTTCCTTCTAGATTCTGGGGTATAAACAGGTTGCTTCCCTGAAACCATGCTGAGATCTCTGGGGTGACATATATAAACTGTATGAGAATCATGGGGAGACCTTCATCCTGAGTTCTGTGCCAAGACAGAGCCAACATGAATCAAGATCTCAGAGCTATGTTTTGAAAGCTTTAATCATGTTCCTGGGTTTTTTGATTTGGCCCAATTTCTTAACCCTCCTGAGCCTCAGTTTCCTTGTCAGTCAAATAGAGTATTAATATTAATATGCAGCTCATTGTGTTGGCAATAATAACCATTTCACAAATGCTCACATGTGCTGGCTGAGGCATAGAGGGGTGACATAATTAGCCCAAGGTCATCTTAGAAGTGGTAAATGGGGTATTTCAACCCAGATGTGTTTAATGTCAAAGTATAATGCATGTTCTAGAGAGCAAATGAGATCATTACTACTAAGTGCTTAACACATTTGGCACATAGAGATCGCTTGGTATGTATCACTGTAGTGCATTGCTATTATCGTAATCATTGTTAATATCATAATCATAATTTTTGTTCCTGCTATCCCCACCTCCTCCCTCTGTCTTTCTCAATACCTTCATCAAGGCCTCCTGGTGGTACACAGTTACCTATGTTAAGACTCTTCGATGTTCACAGACTTTCCTAGACCCACTATTTACTGTCTTGATGCTCACCAAGTCACTTCGCCTTTCTGTGCCTCGATCTTCTCTCCTATAAAGTGGGGGGAAACAGCGTGCCTGCCTCAGAGGGCTATGGTGAAGATCAGTGAGGTCATGTGTGTCAGAACATCCTATGCACTCAACAAACAGGAGCTAAAGAGATGGTGTCTAGGGATGTGTCCCCTCATTGATGACAGTTAGGTTGGGTCTGCTGCAGAGAGCCCTGGATGAGAGCCAGACGCTGTTCTGCGAAGTGTGGGCCAGACCAGGCCACTTTCCTCATTTAGACATCAATTTTGCTTTGGCAGAAGGGAGTGGGTGCTTCCTGCAATCCCTACCTCTCAGGGTCAGCAAGAGGTAAAATGGAACTGGCAAGCCATAATGGGAAGGCTGTGAGAAGCCAGACCTGCTGCTCGGATGAAAGGTTTTATGATGATGGCTTTGGTGCAGCCTCTGATCAGTGTCAGCATGTTACTTGGTATGAGGCAGAGGAGGTGTTGGGTGCAGGCAGGGATTCAAGGCCTATTTGGAGACAGATCCTGTGCTGGGAATGAATTTCTGGTATGTGGTGGCAGAGTAACAAATCCCTGCCTGAATCTTGAAACATTCCTTTCTCGCATGCCAGGACGCCATGCTAGTGGCTCTGAAGAGCCTCATGCCAACCTGTCTCTTCAATGTCATTGGCTTTGGATCCACATTTAAGACACTCTTCCCTTCAAGCCAGACCTACAGTGAGGTAAGGAGAAGGCAAGACTGGGACCAGGAGGGTGGTGGGAGGCAGAGGAAAGGAGAGAAAGGGAAAGGAGAGGTAACCCTGGGGCCAGATCACACCCAGGGGAGAGAACCCAAGTGAAGTTGTCTCTGTTGAGGAAGTTTCCTAACATCTCAATCTTCTGAGATCCTTCTTCTCTCAAAGAAAACACTGCATTGGGCAAAGTATGTGTGAACACCAAGATGTGGTGGAAAGAGCAGGTGCAGAAGAGGATGTAGCCCAGGCCTGCCCTTGCTGGAGCCTTGCCCCATGAGGCTGACAGACTCACACAAAGTCGAGCCCGAGAAGGGGTATGGGAGTGAATGATGAGGGGTAGGGGAGTGAACAGGTGGCTCAGTGGGCATGGAAGAGAGCTAAGAATGGAACTCATGGCACAGTCACAGTATCCCAAGCTGGTATACACTGCTACTCAACAAGTTGAGGCCACAGGTGAGACACAGGTTCAGTTCCTGGCCCACACTAACAGGCAGGCCTGGTGGTATGCACCTGTAGTTCCAGCTACTTGGGAGGTTGAAGCAGGAAGACCATCACATAGTAATACCCTGTCTAACAAAGAGAGAGAGAGAATCAAACTTGCAGGGTCAAACTATAATTTGGAATAAGAGGGCTGTGGCCATAGCAGCATATTCAGAATTGGAGCATCCCACCCAGATTTAAGAAAAGAAGAAGAGGGGCCAGCAGGAGGCATGGTGGGTAAGACACTGGACTGCCACATGGTTGACTGCAGTTCAAGTCCTGAACCTGGCCTGGATCTCACACCAGGTACGTGTGTGTCTGCCCAAAATCCCAGGAAGAGAAGGGATTGCAGTGTGGCCATCCCCCCCTGGGGGAGGTGATTTCTCACTTTCCCTCTCACTATCTTTCTCTGTCTCTCTGGCAAGTGCATGTGCCCTATTGCAGAAACCTAAAAAAAAAAAAAAAAAAAAGAAAAGAAAAAAGAAAGAAAAAAGAAAAAGGAAAGAGGGAAGAAGAGAGAAAGGGAGGGAAGCCCTATGGGGCACTTTTCAACTAAAAATAATTTTGAAGTTTTTTTAAATATAAGAATAATATATGTTGACTGTCATACAATTTTTTAAAGAATTCTTTAATTTTATTAGTTTTTTAATTTGCTATAGGCACATGTGCTCACCAGAGGAAGAGAGAGAGAGAGAAAGTGAGAAAGCAAAGCAAGCCCCCAGGTCAGCCATATGGGAGTCCAGTGCCTTAACCACCATGCCGCCTGCTGGTTCCCAAAACTCAATTTTTAAATCTAGGTAATCAAAAAGAAAATGGTAAAAATCTCTCATGATTGGGCTGGCCCCATAGCACAGCAGTTAAGTGCTGTGCACAGAAAGTCAAATCTCACATGGCCAACCATGGTTTGAATCTTGGATCAGCAACTTGATAAACATGCTGGGCATGTATGTGTGCATGCCCCAAATCAGAAGGGGAAAAAAAATCCCATGATTACATCAATTAGAAAAATAAAAAAGAAAAGAAAAGAACACTAATAAAATCTTGGTGTAAATTCCTCCAGACCTTGCTGTGTGCATTTACACACATTTTCAATGACGGTAGGGTTAGCACTCTGCACTGTTCTGTAACCTATTTTTCTAGCCCAACAGTTGGTGAATGTTGCCCATGGCAGTGGGTAACAACCTGTACCATGGTTTCCAGGGCTGCCTCATATTTCACTGTACAGGTAGATTGGGACTTACTTAACAAAGTCCCCATAGCTGGGCATTTCAGTTGTTTCCATCTTTCTCCATTTAGTTATCTTTGCATCATAGATTTTTTTTGGCACCCCTAATTATTCCTTTGAGATTAATCCCTAATCTTGCTGGCTTAGAAGCTACAGATACCTTGTAATGCTTTGGGTCTATGCCATTGTAAGACTTCGGGTCTATGCCATTGTAAGACTTTGGTATATGCCATTGTAAGACTTTGGTATATGCCATTGTAAGACTTTGGTATATGCCATTGTAAGACTTTGGTATATGCCATCGTAATACTTTGGTATATGCCATTGTAAGATTTTGGTATATGCCATCGTAATACTTGGGATATATGCCGTTGTAAGACTTTGGGTATGTGCCATTGCTTGCAAGTTCCCAAGCGTGGGAATTGGAAAGCAGCTCCCTGAGCCTGGAGCAGGAAGACACTGTGTCCAGCAGAAACAAACTCTTGCTGCAGTGACATCCATCTGGTGCCAGTAATCCATGGCCAGCTGGGCTCCACAGTGTTGGACTTGGAGGGAGAAAATCCAAAGCCCAAATGGAGAAATTATTTGCTCCATAAATCATAGAGAGTTGGGGGCAGAGTGAGGCTCGAGATGCAGATTATTAGTTCAAGGTTCTTTCCACCACATCACCGGCCTCCCTCAGCAGAAAAGGAAACCTCCTTTGTGTTGAAGAACCAGGAACTTAACGTGCTACCTTTCCAGAGGTGTTGATATTTTTAGAGAGGAGCACAGAAAGGACAACATTAAGTTGCTATACCACAAAGGGTAGCACTTCAGACAAGGGGGTGGGGGGGCACTTACTAGGCAGGATTACACCAGGAAGCAGACACTGTTCCGCCTGGGAGTGGGGCAGGGGTGAAATCGGGAGTGTGTGCCAACTCCAGTGAGGCTGACAGTACCTAGGAAAACAAAGAGCTCATCTCTGGGTGACCTGGAGTCTGTGCTATATGATGACTCTGGGACTGTCTGCCCCCGCGGCCCCTCCCTGCAGGAGAGCTTGGCCATGGCCTGTGATCACATCCAGGGAATGCAGGCTGACATGGGAGGCACCAACATCCTTGCCCCTCTCAAGTGGATCATCCGGCAGCCAGTGCACCAAGGCCACCCACGGCTCCTCTTCCTCATCACAGATGGCACCGTCAGCAACACCGGGAAGGTGCTGGAGCTGGTGCGGAACCATGCCTTCTCCACCAGGTCAGCCCAGGCTGCGCTTCTGGGGCTTGGTTACCTGGGCGGCTGGGCTGGGTTACCAGAACCACACCGAGTCCACAGTGCTCAAGGGTGAGGTCAGGACCCACAGTTTCCATCGTGCTTTGCTTCTAGGATGATGTAGGCTCATTTCAAAGTTTGCCTTTCCCCCTCAAAAATTCAGAAGGATGATTGCTCACACCCTGTATACAACTCCCAAAGGACTGCCTAGGAAGAGGCTGATTTGACTCCATGCTGGGTGCTGGGTGGGAGTTCATAGGCTGTCCACATGTGGAGGTGAGTGCCCACTGATGGCCCTTCTTCCTTCTCCCTGAAGAAGGGCCAACTCCGAGATAGCTCTGCCCGATCAGCTCTGTCCCTTCCCCCATCAGGGGGCAAAGAGGCAGAGGATGGAATAGCAGCCTCTCTGGCCCCCCGCTCCAGGTGCTATAGCTTTGGAATTGGACCCAACGTCTGCCACAGACTGGTGAAGGGGCTGGCATCTGTGTCCAAAGGCAGTGCTGAGTTCCTGGTGGAGGGGGAGCGGCTACAACCCAAGGTAGGTGGGGAGACGCTCAGTCCCTTCTGGTGCTGGAACCGCAGAGGCCCAGCGCACTCTCACAGCAATCTGGCTGTGCAGCTAGGATTCAGCTCTCTGCTAAGCTACACTGTAACTCAGTACAAACCAGAGGTGGAGGACACAGAGCAGGTCGACACTAGGTCGCCTGGTCTCCAGCCCCTGGACCACATGCTCCATTCACTGTGGCCAGAAAAGAGGCTCCCTAAAGGAGCCACCACTATTATGGATTTGGAGTTGCATCTGGGGCCATTCCTGATGATGACAAATGGTGGCTCAGAAGAATCTAAAGAGCCCGAAAATAAAGGAGATGTCATAGTCTTCCCTCTATTTCCCACACATTTTGCACAAAGCAATCCAACCGTTAGAAGATTCCTTTGTCAGTGCAGGCTCTCCAGGAAGCAGAGACAGCACCTGGGCTCAGAGTGAAGATGTTTATTGGTTGGTGGCAATGAAGCCGACCCAGTGCCTGTGAATGGGAGTGGAAGAAGCTGGGTCGGGCAGGGAGAGACTCAGCCCGCAATGCTCTGGCAAGGTCTCAGTCAGTCTGGAGCTTGTGTGCAGACTGCCCATCAGAGAGTCTGTGCTGGCCTGAACCAGCCAGGAACTAGTATTCCTGCTATGCTCAGTCGTTAGCTGGGGACTTTCTCGGAGAGGTATGGTCTTGCTTGGAAGCTAGGGCACTGATTCTGGAGGCTGTCACCTAACTACTTCAGTCCTTGCAGCCAAAGGGCATGGCATCTCTAAGGGAATTGAAGTGTGCACCTTTCTGAGGATGAGCAGTTAGCGTAATGGCTATGTCGCTAGAATCCCATGTAGTCGACCACGGTTCGAGTCCCGGACCCTGTGGCTTAAAACTCATGCCAGGCATGTGTGCGTGCATGCCCAAGATTCCAAGAGGAGGATGGAGGAGAAGGGATTGCGGTGTGGCCATCCTCCCTGGGAGGGTGATTTCTCGCTTTCTGTCTCTGGCTGGCTGGCTAGCGCACACGCCCTATGGCAAAAACATCTCCAAAAAAATAAAAAAGAGTGCATCTTTCTGACCACCTCTCCCAAAATCATCTCCCCCAGGTTTGCAGTATATCTGAGGAGCTCAGTCTAGATGATGCTAAGCAGAGCTCTCATTTACTGGACACCTACGATGTGGCAGTGCAAATACTGAATTTGAAGTACAAATAATACTCCTATGAAGAGGAATAAGAGTCCCAGAGAGGTGATTAACCTTCCTGAGGTCACTGTCTGGTCCATGCTTTGACCCAGACCTCTGAGTGCCCTGGCACTAGGTGTAGCCCTACTACGAGCCTCGGATTTTCTCACTGGCAAATGTGAAGCTCAGAGAGGATGACAGCAAAGATCTGTTTGATATCTGACATTCTAGGATTCTAAGAAGCTCAGGGATGTGTTCACAGCTGGGCAAGCTACCCAAAGACCTGTTGCCCTTTCCCTGCCTTCACTGCCTCAAGCTCGTACCCACAGCTAGTATCCCTGCCGAGCTCAGTCGTTAGCTGAAGGCTTTCTCGGAGAGGTATGGTCTTGCTTGGAAGCTAGGGCACTGATTCTGGAGGCTGGACCTAGGGCTCTGCATTCTAAACAAGTTCCCCACATTATTGTGCACACCCCTGCCCACACATCCCCCAATCTGTGTTCCACCCTGCGCAACAGATGGTCAAGTCTTTGAAGAAGGCCATGGCCCCGGTCCTGAGTGACGTGACCGTGGAGTGGATCTTCCCAGAAACCACTGAAGTCCTGATCTCACCCGTCAACACCAGCTCCCTGTTCCCCGGAGAACGGTTGGTGGGCTATGGCATTGTATGCGATGCCTCCTTGTACATCTCCAACCCCAGATCCGTAAGTATCTGAGAAGCCCAGGGGTCAATAGGGGGTCTTGAACCCTCACCCATAAAACTGTCCTTAGCTGGAAAGACTGTGGCAGCGAGAAACTACTAGGAACTGGTTTGCAGTTGTGGCATAGTTGCCAGGGAAGGGCACTTGATCATGGTGACGCTGCTTCAACTTTGTCGTGTGGCATTCAAGATTCCCTGCAGCAGAATGACGTGGGGAACTTGTTTAGAATGCAGAGCCCTAGGTCCAGCCCAGGTCCCCTGAATGAAAGTCCCCAGGGGTAAGGCCCAGGAGTCTGCATTTTACATAATCCCCTCTAAATAAGGTGACATTTCACACATTTCGAGAACAACTGCACCCAGAGGTCTTTCCCAGACACTCTCATCAGCTCTTATCTCCCTAGATGAGTTTATGTTTTACTTATTTACATGGATTATTCCTTTGTGCATGGCAGCAGAAGTGGTAGGAAAGCAAAGAGCTTCTCAAGGAAGTTGAGCTTTATGCTAAAATGGGAAAGATTGCCTGAGAAGGTGTTTTCTCACCTCTCTTCCCTCTTTAGTGAGTCTTTCCACTCCCTTTGAAGAATTTCTCATCTCATTTTGTTTTTAAGGAGTCCCAAATTCAATGCCTCAAGGGATCAGGTAGGTCTAAAATGAAACGGACTTGATGTAAATACAAAAGGGACAATGCCATGATGGGTAACCGTTACCACTGAGCTCGCAGAGGGCATCGAGGATAGTGAGAACGATGGCAAACCAGATAGCAACTACAGTGAGGACTACAGCAACCAGGTAGCCCTGCGGGAGTCAGGAAGCCCCTCCCAGCTGTAGGAAACTGTTGTCATGCAGGAATGGGGGCAGGAGGCGAAACGTGTTTCCAATTTTTCCAGAGAAATTGAAATTGTGTGTGAAATTTCCAGATTTTTTTTTTAATATTGTGGCATTTCCTAAGAACTCGGAATCAGGGTCATGAGTAATGTGCTGTGGAGAAGGGGGGGGGCGGGGGGGGGACAACCGTGGGGAGAAAATGCCAAGCAAAATGTTGGCCACATCTGCACAGTCCACGCCCTCCTGGGAGATCTGGAAGGCACCAGATCAACAGACCCGACCACGAGAAGGGACCTAAGAGTCATCAAACCACTCTCCTTTTCTTATCCATTTTGACCATCCAAGTGTTCTGCTCCTGGCTGAGAGGTTGGGTCAAGGACACCCTTGTGCGCTGGTGTGAACGTGACTTGCCGTGGCCCTCGAGGACAGCACTCTGGAAACAATGAATGAAATTAGAAATACATAAACCTCCAACCCAGATAACCCACTCCTAGGAATCTAGCCCACAGGAATAAAATCGATACGATAAATTTATGTTGAAGGATTTGTTCTATCTTTTTATTATTATTTTTTATCTACATAGCATGTGCACTCACAAGAGAAATACAGAGAGAGAGAAAACTCCCAGGAGCGTGGGCATGCCACAATCCCTTCTCCCCTTCTCCTCCATTCTCCTCTCGGGATTCTAGGCAGCATGCACATGCGCCCAGTGTACCTCCCAAGCCACCGGGTCTGGGACTCGAACCATGTATTCAGCCATGTGAGATCCAGCTGCCCCAACCACCACACCACTGGCTGGCCCTATTGTAGTATTTTTTTTATGGTGGCAAAAATAGATAGCCACACAGTGAGTGCTTAACAGTAAGGAATATTGTTCAGTTGTGTGTTAGAATTTTGACATGCAATGTATGTGTGTGTCTGAAATGGAGAAAACAATGGTTCTTTTTTTTTTTTTT
>NW_006159616.1:3680945-3683250 GCF_000334495.1 Tupaia belangeri chinensis | reverse complement strand
CACACACACACACACACACACACACACACACACATCCAGCGTGAGTTTAAACCACCGGTACAAGACTCGAACCGCGGCCAGCGACATAGCCATTACACCAACTGCTGATCATACAAATGGTTCATTTTGTTAATTTTGTTATCTATTTGGAGATAGGAGTAGCATTTAGAATTACATTTCAATTTTCTCTAAAGAATGAGGCCCAGTATTAATATTGGGGCCAGCACAGAGTGTGGAGGGGTATGCAGCTGAATCCTATGTGGCCGACTCCACAGTTTGAGTCCCTGACCCGGTGGCTTGATAAATATGCCAGGTGTATGAGAAGAGAATGGAGGAGAAGGGATTGCGGTGTGACCCTCCCCCCAGGGGTGATTTCTCACTTTCCCTCTCTGTCCCCGGCAAGCGCACACACCCGATGGAAACATCTAAAGAAAGGATAATGTCATTCACCATCTTTTGAACAGATGTTTGTCTAAGCTCTCTAAGCAAACAAAAGTTTGTATGTTATGCTGGTTCTTTCTTTCTTTCTTTCTTCCTTTCTGTCTTTCTTTTACATACTTTCACTGAACAACACCACAGCATACAAAATGTGATTTTCCAACCAGAATAATGTAATCACACTTTTTATCATCAATGAATAATTTTCCATTTCTTGTTTCTTGTGTGTGTGTGTGTGTGTGTGTGTGTGTGTGTGTGTGTGTATTTTCTCCCTACTTCTCACCCTCTGCCATTTCCCATCCTCCTCCCACCCTGTCTCTGGTATCTGCAGTTGCTTTCCATTCCTTTATTCTTTCCCACATCGTATTGTTTCACAAAATACCTTAATTAATCTAAACACTTTCAATAGTAAGTTCAGCTGGTATATACGTATCTGTGAACAAAAGTTGACTTTAGGCGTGAAACTCTGTGGGTATAATGAATATACTATAGAATCGCAAATAGCTGAGGCCATATAGCTTACTGTGGTTACCAAATAAGTATTTTTTAAATGGGTTTTTTAATTTTGAGAAAGGTAGTTTTAGCTTTAATAAATCAAAATCAAAAAATGTGAAGAAAACTTTGCTTCATACTTAAAGCCAGGAAACAGGTTGGGATTCTGTTCCAATAGTAGGTACATGGACCTGTCCACAACTCGAGAGAAGACGAAACTCTTTAACACTGGAAGACAAAGCATAGAAGGTCAGTAATGCTTTAGTCAAAAGTCATACAATTCTATTTCACCAGTTCAAGCTCATGTACTTCATCTTCTGTTACAGTCTGATCTTTCCGTTTAAATCCTGGAAGATAAAGTTCAACTCTGGACTCGTTCCTACCATTAAGCTGGCCATTTTCTTAGTTGATTTAGAACCGTTATTTCTGTTGTGTCTGACTTTAGTTTTCCTGGGATAGCACTCCCTTCAGAACTTCTTGGAGAGCTGGTCTGGTGTTGGTAAATTCAGGTTTTGTTCATCTGAGAATGTTCTTATCTTTTCTTCCCGTATGAAGGATAATCTTGCCAGATATAATATTCCTGGTTGAAATTGTTTTTCACTTGGGCGTGGTGGCATCCACCCTATGAAATTGTTTTTCACTCAATACTTTGAATTTAATTTCCCATTCTTTCCTCACTGACACTGTTTCCAATGAGAGGTCCGCTGTTAGCCTGATGGGATATCCTTTGTAGGTAACTTGACGTTCCTCTTTTGCCTGAGTATCTTGTCTTTGTCTGTGGTTTTGGTCAATCTCACTATAATGTATCTTGGAGAAGATCTTCTTGGGTTGATCCTACTTGGGGTCCTTTGTATTTCTTGGGTCTGGACCTTTGAATGCCTCTCTAGGTTTGGGAATTTTTCTCCCAGGATTTCATGGAATAGATCATCAATGCCCTTATTAATCTCTTCACCTTCTGGGATACCAATTATCCAGATGTTTGGATGTTTAATAGTATCTAGTATTTTTTTATATTATTCTCATTTTGGGGGGCTATTTTCTCAGTCTTTCTGGTGGATTTTACTAGTCCAGCAATTCTGTCTTCTACATCTGAGATTTGATTTTCTGTATGATCTAGCCTGCTTTTAATGCTTTCAAAGGAGGTTTTGACTTCCTGTATTATAGCCTTCATCTCCAACAGTTCCATTTGACTCTTTTTTTATGGTGTATATTTTCTCTTTCATCTCTCGCAAGAACTTCCTCACCTCCTGGGACTCAGCGGAGTTTTTCTTCTGGTGTCCACTGTCCCTCTTCTCTTCCATCTGTGTTAGTTTTGTCACTATGAACACTCTAAATTCTTTATCAGACATTTCCATGAGTTCCATTGTACTGTCTG
>NW_006159616.1:3652007-3680895 GCF_000334495.1 Tupaia belangeri chinensis | reverse complement strand
TTTCACTTAGACCTGTCTAGACACTCGGTGGGTGGAGGCTGAGCAGCAAAGTGATGAGGTAAAAGAAGAAGGGAAAAAAGAGAGAGAGAGAGAGAGAGAGAGAGAGAAAGAAAAATGGAAAAGACAAACAAAATTTTTTTATTTGTTAATTTTAAAAAACAAAATATGAAAACCACACGGTGTGCACCAGATCTCCGCTCTCATGGCACCTCAGTCTTCTTCTGGCCTGCCCTTTCTGTTTGCCTAGATGGGAAAGGAAAAGGGGAGGGGATTATAACCAAGATAAAGGAGGATTTTAGAGCCAAGAAAAAACTTAACCTTAATTTTTTTTTTATTTAAAAAAAAAAATGAAAAGACAGCGACAGAGAGAAGGATCCAGGGGCTCTACCAGGGTAGATTCTCAGCAGAACGTCTTCATCACTCTCATCTCTGAAATCACTCGATCTCCACTCTCATGGCGGACTCAGTCTTCTGGCCTGCCCTTCCTGCTTGCCTAGATGGGACAGGAGGAAGGGGAGGGGATTATTATCAAGATAAAGGAGGATTTCAGAGTCAAGAAAAAGCTTTACCTTAAAATTTTTTAAAGATTTTTTTGCCAAAGGGCACACGTACTCGCCAGAGAGGAGAGAGAAGAGAGAGACAGTGAGAGGGAGAGTGAGAAATCATCCCCCAGGATTCGGTAGCCACACCTTAATTGCTTCTCCTCTGTTTCCTCCTAGGATTTTGCGCCTGCTACAAGCACAACTTTTAAGCCACCAGGTCCAGGACTTGAACCATGGTTGACCATATGGGAGTCCAGTGCCTTAACCACTATTCCCCCTGCTGCCCCCTTTTCTGGTTCTTTTTTTTTTTTTTTGTCTTTTTTTAAAAGAATTATTTTTATTGAATTTTATTTACCATTATTATTATTATTCAATTTGCTACAGAGTGCATGCACTCACCAGAGAAAAACAGAGACAGAGAAAGAAAGTGAGAAAGCAAGCCACCAGGTCCAGACTTGAGCCACAGTTGACCATGTGGGAGTCCAGTGCCTTAACCACTACGCCACCTGCTGGCCCCTTATGCAGGTCCTTTAGAAAGGAAGCCCCCACCACCCTGCTTGCACCCTGCTTAAGCCCATTCCCAGCTCTGTCCTCTCCCTCCCTCCAGGACAAGAGGCGGCGGTACAGCATGCTGCGCTCCCAGGAGTCTGGCAGCTCTGTCTTCTACCACTCTCAGGAGGAGGGACCCGGCCCAGGCAGCGGAGACTGTGCCAAGAGCGTGGGGGCACCCTTCAACCCGGGGCCAGTCAAAGAGGCCCAGCTGTCCAGTGGAGATGCCCCCACCACTCCCGGTTAGCCTTCTGCTCGTTCTGCCAGCTTCTTTCCGCAGGGGGCCACAGTGATAGCTGCCGTGTTCTGAGCATGCTACACCTAAGCACTAGGTAGCAACAGTCTTGCTGACTGGTTAGCAGCCACAGAGCCAGGACTGTACACGTGAGGAAATTGCCAGGGGACGTAAGGAACCTGGCTAAGCTCACGGAACTTGGAAGAGGCAGAGCACAGAGAAAAAGGCTAGGCCTGCGTGATTCTAAAACCTCTTTACAGTCTTAGCTTCCATCAGGTGGTCCTGAGTGCAGTGTGGGAAGCAAAGGTGACACACATGGCACCCGCCCCTCAGGGGCACGCCATCTAGATGTGATTGGCCTTAAGCTGATAGAAAGCAGAGCAACGGGGGCCATGGGAACGTTGACCAAACTGGGGGTCCCAGGGAGAGAAGAGCCTGTCTGCTACAGAAAGAAAGGCCTTGGGGCTGGTCCTTAGGAGTGGGAGGGAGAGAAGTTCCAGACCGCAGATACGGCCGGAGCAAAGGTGTGCGGGCGTGACTTAGAACACGTACACGATTAGCTACTCATCACGTTAGTCTGGAGCATACAGTGCCTTTGAATAGGAGCAGAATGAGGGCAGCTGGGAGGACAGGTGGAGACCAGATCAGGAAAGGCTTCAGGGGCCACGCGAGGCGCCTGCCTGCATTTCAGTAGGCGAGCAGTGGAAAGCGCAGGACGTCTTCATGCAGGAAAGGGACACACAGCCCCCTCTCCTCCCCCACTGTGCTCCTCCCCGACGGTTCCTCTCACTAACCCTGTCCAGGTCTGGACCTCTCCCAGCGACGGAGGGCATACAGCACCAACCACATCACCAACCACAAGCCCTGCCCCAGGGCCACCACTGCCAGTGACCCCACCGTGGCTGCCAGAAGGTACCCACTGCGGAAAGCCAAGCTGCAGCACCTCACCAACCATACCAGCCCAGATACCCAGCAGTGGCGGATCGATCTGCAGGTACCCCAGCAGGGCAGGTTGGGAGGAGCTGGGGGAGGCCGAGGGTGATAGAGAGCTGAATCTCCTATTTTGATTATAAGACAGAGCTTGGGACAACTTTTGCTGTGAAGAGAGTCACTCCTTCCTTCCTTTTCTGAACCTGTCCCCAGTGACACCCCCCACTGGTCAGTGAAGTCACCCGTTCCCTGCTGGTGGTTGTCAAGGAGCATCTGCACCTACTCTCCCATTTTACAGCATGCCTGGTAGAGGCAGTCACCCCAACTCTGCACAGACGTGGAAATGAAGGGGCAGGGAGGCAAAGTGACATTCAGGGTCACACACTAGCAAGCACACTGCAACCCAGGACTCCCTGCCTCCAAAGCCCTTGCTTCTCCCTCCAACACACTGCGCCTGCTGCAAACCCCAGGGGTTGTACATGCCCCAGGGTACAGCGGATCTGAGAGACAATGTCACCCACGCTCCTGCTGGAGCAAGGTTTCTACACTCCGCAAACACACACGACCACCCATCGCTGTGGGGAGCTGAGCTGCGCTGTGTAGGGTGTTTCACAGCACCCGGGCTTCCCTGCACTGGAGGCCAGCAACACCACTGCCCCAGTCAGGACAAGCATAATGTCTGCTGACACCGTCCCCTATGGGGGGGGGGGGGGGCTGGGGGGGGGGGGGGGGTTGGGAACACTGTCCTAAGCCACATTGTGGCTTGGCTCATTTCTTAAGGATGGGCTTTATGTAGATCAGTCACTGTGTGTCTGTTCACTCTCTCCATGTCCCTTCCCACTGACACTCCTCAAGGATGGGGACCCTACCACCTTGTCCTTTGGGGCCCCTCCCTGTGTGTAGCCAGGAGTCACCTGATGCAATTGGGAGGCACTGGCCTCGGAGTCGGGCGGACCGTGTTCCTTAAATGTTCCTTAACCTGCGTCCCGACCCTCATCACCCGTGAAACGGGCAGAATCGGTGTTGTGGATGACTGAGCTCCTCTCCATGAAGGTCTTTCCCAGGGCCAGCGCCAAGGCAAGGACTGACCCTGGCACTGGCGGGTAGGAGGGAAAGTGCCTGGCCGGCCAGTGCCTGGCGCCAGCGGGCGTCCTCTATCAGCAGCTCTCCTTGCTGAGTGCTCTGGGCACGGTGGCTCCCTTCACTGCTCTCCTGCTGGTCTGGCCCTCCTCGCTCACCTCTTCTCCCCCGCCTGCCTTCTTCCCCAGTCTGACCTTCCCAACACATGTGCACGCTCACACACCTGCCCGCGAAGGGCTAGACCCGGGTGAAGGGCTAGACCCGGGTGAAGGGCTAGGTCTGAGACTCATCTGTTGCCATGGAAACCATAGCAGCTGCTTTGTCTCTGACCCAGTGGGTGATGATAACATAGGGGTGGAGGGATTCCTTGTCTTCAATTGGGTAAGGAGGGGGAGTCCCTGGGATCTAGCCTCCCTGGTTGGGTACCAGCTCCCACCAAGGCCATCCTGACAGTGACCAGTCCCCTTTTCTTCCCCCACCCTCCCACCATCCCTCTGGCCCAGAGCAGATGGAAAGGTAGGAGGCCCCAAACATATACTTGATAGGAATGAAAAGCACCCCCCACACACCGGGGCTTAGGTCTGGTGATCTAAAACATTCTGTTACACCAGTGTCCTGACTTCTGTATTTCCTCCCCTAACTAGAGGAGGTCTGTGGTCTCAGAGGCTCAAAAGTAATTTTTAATGAAATATTCTTCAATTACACAAGTAATACATACTCAGAGTTTGCAACAAAAACACTCAAACAGTTTGGACAAGTATAAAGTACACATACGAATCCCTCTTCCCTGCGCCCAGACCCACCTGGCTTTCAGTGTTTCCTTCTAGAAATACTACACACACACACACACACACACACACACACACGTACACAACAGACATACATATTTTTACTAATCACATGCATAAATTGTTCCCCAACTGACTTTTTAACTATCTTTTTCATTCATTTTCTTTTTAATTTTGCTATAGGGTACATGTACTCACCAGAGAGACACAAAGCGAGATAGGGATAATGAGAAGTCATCCTTTAAGGGGTATAGCCAGTCCCTCCTCCTCCAGTCTCTTCTTGGGATTTTGGGTACACACACACGTGTCCAGCATGATTTTTAAGACACCGTGTCCAGGACTTAAACCATGCAATCTGCCATGTGGGATCCAGCACCTTAACCTCCATGCCGCCTTAATTCACTTTTTTAAATATGCAGTTAAATCACTCTTTTCGGTGAGTAGTTCCGTGAGATTTGACGAGTGCTTATAGTCATGTAATCATCACCACCATGAAGATGCAGAACAACTGTGGGGCCAGCAGGTGGCGTGGTGGTGAAGGCACTGGACTCCTACATGGCCCAACACGGTTTGAGTCCTGGACCTGACAGCTTGCTCTCTCTCTCTCATGAGAGAGCGTGCTCTGTAGCAAATTAAATAATATAATAATAAATCAAATTAAAGAAATATTTTTTTAAAAAGATATAGAGCAGTTACAGTTGACTTTTCAAAACTAAGTTTAATCTTTGAACATCTTCTCAGATGTTGGTATGGTATGAAGAAACCACCTCTTCCTTTTCAGTGTTATGCGGTGATCATGAATGAATCATGCAGTGGCATGAATGTCCACAACTCGCCAACTTCTGCTGATAAACACTTCCTTCCCAGACTCAGACGTTTACGAAAGGTGTTGTAACAAATGTACAATGCCTGCACATAGATCTTTGCACCTTTGACTTTTTCCATGGGATTGAATTCCTACGAGTGGAACTGCTGGGTGGAAGAGGCTCATGCTTCTCAATTGTTGCTCGATAGCACCTTATTCAGTTGTTCTCTCACAAGTGGGTGCCAGTTTACACTCCCACCAGCAGTCCACGAGAGACCCTGTATCTCTCTTGACCATACTGGGTATGTCGAAGACTTAAATATTTGCCAAGCTGCAAGAGAGAAAAAAAGAAATTGCAACTCATTTTAATTTACATTGCTCTAATTTTTGGTGAGACTGCGCATTGTCTCATGGGTTTATTGGGTACTTTTGCTATAAACTGCCTTAAATGCCTTTAAGCTATCACAGGCCCTCAATATCCCCAGGGACTGGTTCCCACTGAGGATGCTCAAGTCCATTATTAAAAAACATGTTGCAGGCCCAGCCACAATGGCAGGCACTGCTAAGATGCTATGCTTCACAGGCCAGAGCCACATAGGAGGCCCAGGTTCAATTCCCAGTCCAGCATAACACCCAGGTGCAGTGGCAGCAATTCCAGCAATGTGGGGAGGCTCAGGTAGGAGTATCATGAGCTCAAAGCTGGTCTGAGCAACAAAGAAAGACCCTGTCTGAAAAAAAGCCAGAGCACTGGCACATGCCTGTAGCCCTAGCTGGGAGACTGAGGCAGGAGGATTGCAGCATGGAGAGACACTGCCTTTAAAAAATGAATAAATATATCGGGACCGGCAGATGGCATAGTGGTTACATCACTGGACTCCCGCATAGTCGACTGCAGTTCAAGTCCTGGACCTGGTGGCTTAAACTTCACGCTGGGTGTGCGCGTGTGTGTGCACCAAAGATCCCAAGAGGAGAATGGAGGAGAAGGGATTGCAGTGTGGCCATCTTCCCTGGGGGGTGATTTCTTGCTGTCTGTCTGTCTCTCCAGTGAGCACACGTGCTCTATAGAAAAAATTTAACTCTAAAATACACACACACACACACACACATATACATATATATAGTTTAATAAATATTAAAAACATTTTAGTTGGGGCCAGCAGATGATGGGGTGATTAAGGAGCTGGACTCCCACACGGCCAACCATGGTTTGAGTCCTGGACCTGGCACCTTGCTTTCTCACTTTCTTCCCCTCCCCCTACCAGTGAGCACACATATCCTATAGCAAATTTTAAAATAATAATAAACAAAATTAAATAATTATTTTTTAAATATTTTAATATTCATTTTAATGGCATTGTATTTGCATATAACCTATGCATATTTCCCCATATACTTTAAATCATCTACAGATTACTTTTTAATACCCAATGCAATGCAAATCATTGCTACAGTGTTTAGGGCAAGGGCCTGAAACCCTGGGGCCAGTACTGGTTCATGACCTGTTAGGAACCAGGCAGCACAGTAGGAGGTGAGTGGCAGCTGAGGGAAGCTTACTCTGCATTTACAGCTGCTCCCCCTTGCTCCCATAACTGCCTGAGCTCTGCCTCCTGGCAGATCAGCGATGGCACTGTACATGCGAGGTCTCATAAACCACCGTCTCCCCCATCCGTGAAAAACCTGTCTTCCACAAAACCTGTCCCTGGTGCCAAAAAGTTGGAGACCTCTGGTTTAGGGAATAATGGCAAGAAAAAAATCTGAATATGTTCAATGCAGACACCGCCCTCGGAGGTCTAACACATAGTACACGTCAGCAACTACGTAGTGTTTCTGAGCCACAGTTGGCTGGATTAGCAGATGTGGACATAACATGGAGGGTGAACTGCATTTCATTTCATCTCTTCCCCCCAGTGATTTATAAGAGCATTTTCTTGAAAATGATCTTTGTCACGCATGTTGCAAATATATTTCCCAGCTTTCTCTTGCCTCTTGATGTTTGTGTGTACCAGCGCAAAAATAGATTCATGGAATCAACAAAACAGAACAGAAAGTCCATAAATAAAACCAAATGTGCATGAAAGCTTTGTCAGGAGAGGGGTGGAGAATTGACAGACTGTAGGGACTCAATGAATAAACTATATTCAATAAATAGTATTGAGATTTGTACCATTTGGGGAATAGAGGAAAAGCTGGTTCCTACCTCCTTACACCAAAACAAAGTCCATGTGAATCAAAGATTTAAACACACAAACAAACAAAAATGAAATCGCAAAATCCTGGAATATTTTTTGAGTGGGAAAGACCTTTAAAGCATGACATATGGGAAGACATAAGGGAAAAGGTTGATAATTTTAACCACACGCTAAAAAAGTTTATAACTTCATGACAAAAAAAGTGGATTTAGAATTATCCATGGTGTGTGATTCTCCATGGTTTCTGGTGGTTTGGCGTTTATCCATGATTCCAGAGTATTCTTACTGATGTTTCTCCCGGGTAGTGGAGACGCAGTCCTATGGCCCTGGGTACTGAAGGGACAGCGCCCAGGAGCTGTACCCAGAGCAAGAGCCCTGGCTGGGGGCTGGGGCCAGAAGGAAGCACAGGCCCGCTTCACTCTGCCTCCTCCTTCCCCTCTTGCATCCCCAGCCCTTGCGGAACAGTGGCCAGGACCTGAACCAGGGCCCCAAACTCCACGGCCCAGGAGCCCGCAGACCCTCTCTGCTGCCCCAAGACTGCCAGCCCTTCCTGCCCTCCAGCCAGGATCCCAGGACCGGGAGCCCCATGAGAGAAGTGGGTTCTGGGTTCCACCTGAAGCCTGCCTTAGACAGCCGCAGCCCTGGGGACCTGGGTAAGTATCTGCAGGATCCAGGACCTGACTGGAGACAGGGAGGAGCGCCCAGAGGTGCCTGTGGCTGTGCCCTTGAGGGTCTGTGGCTGCCCTCTCCTCCCAGAGGATCTCACCAATCCAAGGCTTCCCTAATCCACCTGGCCCTTGGGTGGCCTGCTGCTGCAGCTCCATTCTCTCTGCCAGGCGCCACACCCTATCTGGCCCCCTCCCTCGGTACTGGCTCCATGCCAGCCCGGCTGTCCTAGGAAAGTTGTCTGTTCCTGGGGAGGGATGATGTCCCCTATGGAGCGGCCTTCTATTTCCCTGCTAAGCGTTGGGTCCTCTTGTCCCCCCACCCGCAGAGCCGTCCCACCACCCTTCTGCCTTTGAGACAGAGACTTCCTCGGACTTGGAACCCTTGGTTGAGGAGCGGGCCAGTCCCAGCAGGCCCTCCACCCCAGGCCCTGTGCTGGGCAAGGCCCTAGTCAAAGGCCTACGCGACAGCAAACGCTTGCAGTGGGAGGTGAGCTTCGAGCTGGGGCCGCCGGGCCCGGAGCGGGACAGCGCGCGCGACGCCGACCTGTGGAGTGAGACCTTCCACCACCTGGCGGCCCGCGCCATCATCCGCGACTTCGAGCAGCTGGCGGAGATGGAGGGCGAGATCGAGCAGGGTGAGCGTCTCTGTAAGCAGCGGGCAGCCCCTCCTCGCAGCCCCGCCCAGCGCCCCGTCTTTCCGCAGATACCCTCCTCCCCCGGGCCCCCAGGCCCCGCCCCACAACTACTCCAGTAAACCCTCATCTCTTATTCTCTCCTCATAGCCCCGCCCAGTGCCCCACCCCTCCTCTCCTCCAGACCCGCCCTCCTCTGGGCCTCCAGACCCCACCCCTGCTCACAGACCTACCCTATGCCTCCCGCCCTCCCCTATTCGTCTAAAGATTGGGGCTTGTTCCTTCCCGGCCCAACAATCAGCTCTCCTCCCCAGCTCAGCCCCTTCCCTCTCCCTTTGCTCTCTCTTCTACCCCACTCCCACCTCTGTCTCCAGGCGCCTCCCCTCCCTGCCCCCACCCCCACCCCCCACACACAGACACGCAAACACAAAGCCCTCTTCAGCCCGCCCGCATCCCCCTGCCTCCAGGTGTCCCTCTCGCTCAGCCCTGGGCTCCTCCACTCCTCCCAGTCCCACTCGGTGAGCCGTCCCCTTCTCTTTCGCCCCTTCCCCTCCCCTGCGGACCTCGCTTCTCCTCCTTCCCTCACCCCTGAGCTTCCCAAGGCTTCTTCCCAGCAGCGCTCCCTGCCGGGCTCCGGAGACAGAACAATGGCGACAGCCCTATTTCCCCCTGCAGCGCTCCTCTGAGACACACCTTGCCCACAGAACCCATGGGGGGACCGTGTCCGCCCTCGCCAACGCCACTTACTTATTGTGGGGGCCAGGCTCAGCCAAGGCCTTGCAGATGCAGTGAACAAAGCCATCTCCATCCTTTACCCACCAGTGCTTGACTCAGACGAGCAGGGAAGCTGGCATTAATCAAATAATTACACAAATAATTAATTGAGTTCATTTGTCCTAAGTGCTATTAAGAAGAACTACAGGGGCCCACAAGATTGTGTAACAGGGCTGGTGGAAAAGCTAATTTAGTCCAGGATTGAAGCAGACTTCCCTGAGAAAGTGACTCGTGGGTTCTTGATGGGGCACACTTGAGGAAAGATAAAGATATAGAGAACATTTTACACCGTTTTTGCCAAAGGATTGTCCTTTGCGTGTGTAATATTATATTGTTCGTATTTTATTTGTGCTTCCGTATTATATGCATATATGTATTTCCTTCCCATGAACACCTCACAGTTTGTGAAGAGCTTTCCATGGTCCCCCCACAAAGCCTTCTGGAGGGAGAAGCTATGGGGACCAGTCCAGTGGATAGAGCTTGGCTGTGGGGCCAGACCATCCTGGGTCCTGACTCAGCCCTCACTAACTCGCTGTGTGACCCTGTGCTAGCCACTCTCCTGCTCTGCTTTTCAATCTTCACAGCAAATAAATGGGCCAGATAAGTGGCCCTCGCCCACTGGTCAGGGGTCCTATGAAGTCCTGCAGCAAAGCTCCCAATTAGACTCTTACAGAATTAAAATATAGAATACAGACAACATAGAGAACAGTTTTAAAATAACACTAGCATTATGTAAGGGAAGACGCTTATATAATGTCTTGCATTTTCACAATTAAGTATCCATTATTTTATGAAACATTGATGAGGTTTTTCTAAATGTCTTTACTTAGCAAGTTGGCTTTGTTTTTGTATTTATTTATTTAATAAGACAGAGAGAGAGAGAGACTTCCAGCAGTGTCTCACCATGCCGCAACCCTCCCCTAAGGCTTCTGGCCAGCTGGGATCAGGGGCTCATCCATAGATGCAGCTTGCATCCTCGGGATGACCCCAGGCCTCCCCACATGGCTCCTGTTTTGCTCAGCAGTGCCCCATCACCTGTGCCACTATGACTGGGCCAGGCAATCCTTTGATGTTAAGGACTTGTTTAATCCCAAAGATGGGGCCCACTGGCCTACTCCTCCTTTTAGCTTCCAGATCTTCCACGTCGGGAAGGACTTTCTGAGTCCAAACAGCGACCCCAGCTTATTTCTCTGTAGGGTTTAACCGCCGCTACCAGGTGAATGCCGTGCACACCAGCAAGGCTTGCAACGTCGTCAGCAAATACACGGCCTTCGTGCCTGTGGACGTGAGCAAGAGCCAATACCTGCCTACTGTGGTGGAGTACCCCAACTCCGGTAAGGTGGGGGGCTGCCAGGTGGCCAGGGCACCCTGAGGGCCAAGTGGCCCTCCTGTGCACTGGGGAAGAGGGCTGAGATACCGAGGAGCACAGACTCCCAGGGAGGGGTGCCTGGCAGGGCCAAGACTCAGAAAGGCCCCCAACAGATGGTTTGGCTCCCTTGGGGTAAGAGTGCATGGGGCTCCATCCCGCTACTCCACTGAAGGCTAGGAGACCACCTCACACTTTTCCCCCCAAAATAAAAATGATTTCATTGTATTTTTCCAGCTGGGAAAACGATGTATGTTCATTGTAGAGAATTCCAAAATCTAGAAAGATATAAACTAGGGCCAGCAGGTGGCATGGTGGTTAAAGCGTTGGACTCTCACATGGCTCACATCCCAAACCTGGCAGCTTGCTTTCTCACTTTCTCTCTCTCTTTCTCTCTCTCCTTCTCTCTCTCTCTCTCTCTGATGAGCATGCGTGCCCTATAACAAAATTTAAAATAAAAACTAAATAAATAAATCTTTAAAAAAGAGAACGATATAAAATAAATAAAAATGAGTGTGGGGACCAGCAGTTAGAGTAATGGCTATGTCGCTGGACTCCCACGTAGTCGACCACGGTTCGCATCCTGGACCCGGTGACTTAAAACACACCGGGCGCATGCGTGCGCATGCCCAATATAACGAGAGGAGAAGGAAGGAGAAGGGATTGCGGTGTGGCCATCCCTCCTGGGGGGATGATTACTCGCTTTCTGTCTCTCTATCTCTCTCTGTCTGGCAAGCGCATGCGCCCTATAGCAAAAACCTCTCAAAAAAAAAAATAAATAAAATGAGTGGAACTGGGCCAGTCCCATGGTACAACACCTAAGCACCATGCCAAAGAATACAGACCCCCGCATGGCTGACCACAGTCTGAAATTCTGTGCTCAGGACCCTGACAGGATGGAGAAATGGAGGGAAAGAATTGCAGCATGACCAGCACTCATTGTGGGGTACTTTTTCTCTTCCTCTCTTTATGCATGTGTGCTGCCTGGTGTGAAAGAAAGAGAGAGAGAAAGGGAGGAAGGAAGGGGAGGGGAGGGGAGGGCAGGAGAGGAGAGGGGAGGGAAAGTAGAAATGACCAGGACTGAGGGTCATCCAGAAGAGGGTACTAGTTTTCTCCTTGATATGCTCATCCTCTCTTTGGCTATCTACAGGTAGAGAAGTCGAAGGACAGATAAGTTGACATGAATCAGATCGTACTAACCTGTTTTACAAAGTGTCAGTGTGGAGAATCACTGTCCACGGAGGCGAGCCTATACGCTCACCTTCACAGCTGCAGCGTAGTCCGCGGGAGCGCCCATAGTCATCCGGCACAGACGGCGCTCTGAAGCACTCGTATATATTTTAAATCATTTAAGCTTCAGAGCAACTCTGTGAAGTCAGTGCTTTTATTACCCCATTTTACAGCTGGGGGAGCAGAGGCCAAGGGGAAAGGTCATTTTTCTGAGGTCACACAGCAGTGACTGGCAGAGCCAGGCTTTGAACTCCGGTGAGCTGCCTCCCTTGTCTGTGTTACCCCACTCCTCCCTACTGCCTCTGAAGATCGATTATATCCTTTTCGACCTATTTAGACCGTTAGCTTATTCCCCACGTGGTTGTTGTAAATTAGGTTACCAAGGTCTTTTGTGCACCTGTGTGATTGTTTCCTCGAGGTTAACTTTTAGAGCTAAGATTGCAGTATCAAATGTGCACCCCTGTGTAACTGACGGGTGTTACCGGATGGGCCGCCTGGCCAAAGGTTAGTCCTATGTCTGTCCTCTCAACACTGAATATTGTTTCTCTTTCTAAAATCTGCCAGTCTGATGGGTGAGAAAAGGATCTCTCTTGGAGCATTCCTTTTTTTTTTCTTTTTAAAAGTTTTTGTCATAGGGTCTGTGTGTTTGCCAGAGAGAAACAGAGACAAAGAAGGTAAGAAATCACCTCCCAAGGGGGAATGGCCATGCTGCAATCCCTTCTCCATTCTCCTCTCAGGATTTTGGGCACACACACACACACACACACACACACACACACTAATGTGATTTTCAAGTTGCCGAGTCTGGGACTCCAACCATGATCTGCAGTGTAGGAGTCCAGCACCTTAACCACCACACCACCTGTTAGCCCCAAATCACTTTCATTTCTTTTCTTTTCTGAATTACATTTCCCTGCCCTTAGCAGATTCCTTTTTCCAGCAGACCTCCAGAATTGTGTTCGAAAACAATTTGTTTTCTCAGTCCTCCTGTCCCCCTGTTCTTATCTGTAGTACCAAAATGACCGGTCACCCATCCCAGCCCTTCACTGCTGTCATTTTAAACTCCGGCCAGCAGCCATAGACCCAGGCTGTGTCCTCACCGTCATTCACATTGCTGAACATCTCTCCTGTCTCTGGCCGTCCTGCCAGCATCCGTGGCCACCGCCGGGAGAGCCAGGACTTGGCTTGTGTCCTAGCCCAAGTCCCCAAACCCCTGAGAATTGGATCAGCACTTCCTTAAGCGTGTTCCAAGAAACTAGAACCCTAGTTTTGTGTCCTATGAATAGCCATCCAGCACAAAAATAGGAAATACCAGATTAGGAAGTCCACTTAAAAACCACTGAATTAGATAAAACTTCAAAGCTTTTTTCACTGCAGAACTTCTCAGCGCTCTTCGTACGCTGGTTTACAAGAGGCGCAGAGAATGGACTATAGCGCGCAGCTTCTCCGAAGCTTATTTCCCTGTAGGCCTCTAATTGTCAAGTGCGCCTTAGAGACGAGTGTTCTCTGAGAGTGGGGTTCTCTGAAAGACACTTTAGGGCACTGTAGCTTCGTCTCTTTTGCATCTATCCCCTTAAGTGATGCCCTGGGACTCCAGGGGCCTGCCCTGTGGAAGCGGGAACTAGGACAGGGTTTCTGAGACGGCAAAGGAGAACATCACTGCTTCATAATCATTATCTCAGCATTACTATCTACGCAGGGAGGTAAGGATCATTGTCCCCCTTTTCTGTATAAGGAAACTACAGCTCAGAACGGTTAGCACCCTGTCCTGCACGTAAGAGTGGAGCTGGGGCTCAAACCCACGTCTTCCTGATTCCAAAGCTCATGGTCGTACTCGGTACAATATTTCCTGCTGTTGGATCATTGAACGAGTGAAGCCAGACACTCCTGCCAGCCTTGGAGAAGAGGCAAAGGACTCACATTTGCACCCAACTGACCCCTGTCCTTGTCCTCCATGAAGGTGCTGCACTGCGGACGCTCAGCTCCCGGGCCCTGGCCCGGCAGTGGAGGAGCCCCCCTGCTGGCTTCAGACGGTCCCAGACTATCCTCAGAGAAGGCTCAGCAGCAGGAGATGGCAAATGTCAGACCCTAAGTAAGAGCCGCCTGGGCCCCTGATGTCACCACACCCTCATGCAGTCGTGGCTTCGGGCCCTTAGGCAGGGCCAGGGCAAGGCCAGCCTCCCTGGCTCTGGGTCTAAGATGGTCAGAGGGGCTCAGCATGGCACATGCACATCACCATTCACGCAAGAGCACTCAGAGCCAAAGCGCAGCAGGGCCTCCCTGCCCGCATGGCCGGTATCCCCCACCTCTCTCCTTGCAAGGTCCACTGACCCTAGTGTCTGCTTCGTGCCTCCAGCCTCTGAGTCCTCCCAAGCTGCCAAGTGCCAGGAAACCTAATAAACAAGAAAAAAGTGAAGAGCAAGGAGGCGTTTCCATCTGTTTGGGTCCCACCATCTGCTTCTTTCAGGATTCCCAGCACCTCCCTTCCGGCCTTTACCTGAGTGCACTGTGCTTGCAGAGCTTGGCTCCTGGAAGAGCCACAGTTCAACCTTTGGTGACCTTGCACTAATTACGGGATGGCCTGTAATTAGTGTCCTGCATGTGTGTGTGGCTTTCTGTCCCTCTACAGACAGTCTGACTGCACTTGTTCTAACCCCTTCCTCAGCACCCTCATGTGCAGGGGAAGACCTGCCATCTGCCCTACAAGGGGCCTCATCAGAGGGCCTGGCCACTCAGACCTTAAGTGCGTATCTGAGGTCCGAGAAGGTGCCCACGGGCATTGGTGGGTTAAATAAGAAACACCGAGGAGCTCTTCAGAATGAGGGAATTCTGCCAATTTCTTAGACCCTTAGGCCTCCAAAACCCACAGACCCCACTCTTCCTGAGCCAAGCTGGGCTTCCAGGCTACAGAAAATGTCCAGTCTACCCTTTTCTTTCTCCAAAGCGCAGAATCACAAATCCCTTCCTTTCGTTGCCCTGATTCAGGCCCTGGCATCTCGACTTGCAAGCTCTCTGTGAGGAGATGCTCATCTCTTGCTCCCGCCCCAACTCTGTACCCCCCCACCCCAGGTCCCTGACCTCCTGCTTCCCTGCTGTGTTGATAGCTCAGGGCTTTATTTAGCACGAAGCCAGGCACTGAACGCCATCTGTGTATTACCTCACTTAATCCCTACAATAATATCCTGAGCACCAGTTTGTCATCTGAATTTACAAAGTAACTTTGCCAAGGCCCCGCAGCTAGTGAACAGGGGAGTCAGACTGAAGCCCAGGCGCGCCTGACCACGCCTGACCTTATGATGGAGCCATGGTTATAACTTTGGGAGACGAAGGCCCATCCCAGCAGGGATGGAGACCCTGACCTTGCTCCCCCAGTGTGTGGGCCTTGAATGGGAGGTGAGAAAAAGAGGGCCAGGAAAGGTTGGGCCTCACTGGCTCCCTCTGTTGCAGGTGAGGAGAATCTCACTGTGCCCTTCAGCCAGATCACGTGCCCCGGCCGTGAGAGGCACGCTGCTTCCGAAGGTGAGTGGGCAGTCAGCACCGTCTCTCCTCTCAGTTAGGATGGACGTAGTGATTGGGCCTGGGTCAGGAGAGCTCCTTAGCACCAGCTAAGTCCTCAGGGCCTCACTGATTCCTCAACACAGCCCTGTGCGAGGTGAATGGGATTATCCCCAATTTAAAAATGGGTCAGCTGAGGCCTGAAGAGGTAAAATGATTTGCCCAAGGCCATGCAGCATGTTGGGGACAGCGCTGGGCCTGGAGTCAGGCTCCCAATCCCAGCTGAGCAACCATTTGACCACGTCGGTCTGCCTAGAGCCCAACACTCAGTGTCCCCATTTGGGAATGAGGGCGTTGGATGTGAGGCTGTCACTGCCGTCACAGGTAACCTAGAAGATGCCAGAGCCACCTGCCAAAGAAACTTGGAGGCCAGCTTCCTACACAGGTCCTTACATATTTCACCCCTTTGCGTACCAAGTGGGTCAGAAGCAACCCTGAGGCCCAGCCTAGGTGGCACAGTCTGGAGTGTACTGATGAGTGCAGTGCTGGAAGCCATATGGCCAATCTTGAGTTCTGATCCCGGGTCAGCCTGAAAACACACCAGGCATGCATGCAGGTGCCCAAGAGCCTAAGAGCTGGAGGGCTGAGGAAAGAGGACCACAGTATGGTGCTTCTCTCTCTCTCTCTGTCTCTCTGTCTCTAGCACATGTACATGTTTTCTATCATTTAAGAGAGAGAGAGTGAGAGACACAGGCCTGCTACCTCCCGTTCAGCGCGGATCCCCAGGCACACAGAGTCGCAGCTGCTCCCAGGCACTCTCCAGGTCTCTGTTTCCCCAGCTGGCCAGTGGGCAACTGAGGAGGTCATCTCTCAGGCTTCAACTCTGTCTTCCTGTGATTTTCTAGGTCCCCTACACAGTCTTACCAACAACACCCTTTCTTCCACGAAGCCCTCAGAGACTCTCTTTGGTTCCAGGTAGGTGGGATTACCCATGAGGATCCAATCTAATGCCACCCACTTTCCTACAATTGTTCCCAGCTTGGAAGGTCAGAGGCAGGTCCAGCCTGACACTCAGATGGGCACTAAGAAGGCTCTCCTGCCCAGAATGACCGCTATCTTATGTATCTCGCTCTGCCTAAAATCCCCCCCTTCCTGCTTCTGTGGTCTCTTTTCAAATGCAAATGTGGGGGGTCTTCAAAAAGTTCAGGAAATATGTTTTACTATATATCTATCTATATATATATATATGTATGGGTTTCAAATATTTTTGCACCAGAATAAACTTGCACTTTAATTTCATTTTTTTCACAAACTTTTTGAAGTCCCCCCATCTTCCTGAGAGGGCTGCATAGGACTCTTGTAACTAATAGGCTGAACCAAAGAGAGTCATTAAAGAACACTAACCTGCTTGAGTCCTACTGCTACTGTCCTATCTGGTGATTTGGGGCAGAGGCTGCTGGGTGGGCCTGGCTGGTGGGTGGGGTGGGGTTGACCCTGGACTGCCCCCCTCACAGGCTGAGTCTCAAAAAGTCCAGGCTGCTAACTCGAGCAGCCAAGGGCTTCCTGGGCAAGTCACTGGTCAAGGCTCCAGAACCAGCCCTGGGGAGCCAGAGCTTCGACTACGTGCCTCTGGTGAGTGCCCCCACCCAGACCTCAGCCTCCCATCCTGCCCACCCAGCAGCAGGGCCTTCCTGTGAGCTCTCCCTTCCCTGCTGCAAAGGGAAGAAGACCTGGGTCTTCGAGCTCAATTCCCCGAGTTCCGAGCCTCCCACCCGAGGGCCGAAGGAGCCTGTGTGTGTGTCCTCCACCTGGGGGCCCAGAGGCGTTGCTATAAACCAGCACCAGCATCACGAAAGTTCTTCGCAGTTTGCTGTCTCCGCCTTGAAAATTCACGGAGAGGTTGCATCCTACTCTGCCATCTACGTGTGTGTGTGTTCCAGTACATAAAAATAAGCTTTGAAGTGACTCACGAGCGAGTAAAATTACACCCCAGGGACAGGCCCATGTTTAGCAAGTGACTCTGAAGACACTGCAGCGTGAGGTGGCAGGTGAGGAGCCCAGGTCTTGAGTGGGCTTCTCAGAATCGAGGAACAAGGGACACTGGTCCTGCCACATCTGGGGTCCCTTGGGGCTTGGGGATCAGAAGTGCTGGAAAGAGGGGCACAGTTTGAGCCTCATGGCAGTCAGGTGCGTCCTGTCACTCTGCGCCTCCGAATACCCAGGGCAGCAGAGGACGATGCTTGTACACACTCGACACGAATCTGCTGCATCAGGTTCAGTGCTAGACCCTGGGAGACAACTGTGAACTGGACAAATGTCGTCCCCGCACTCACGGGGCTAAAGCGTCTAATATCCAGGCAAGGAGCCAGGCAATTCCAATCCTTGGGACTGTCCTAGGAGAGTTTGTATGGGGGGGAGGGGATGGACACCTAATCTAGGTTTGTTTTTTTTTTTTTTTTGGAGAGGTTTTTTTCACTATAGGGTGCTTGCGCTCGCCAGACAGACAGAGAGAGACAGAGAGACAGAAAACGAGAAATCACCCCCCAGGGGCGATGGCCATGCCGCAATCCCTTCACCCCCATTCTCCTCTCGGGATCTTGGGCACACATGCACACACGCCCAGCATGAGTTTTAAGCCACCGGGTCCGGGACACGAACCGCGGTCGACTACGTGGGAGTCCAGCGACATAGCCATTACGCTAACTGCTGGTTCCCATCCTAACCTAGGTTTGAGATGGTTCAGGGTAGGTGAAATTGAGCGTGACTTCCTATAGAAGGTAAAGGCTGAGCCGAGGCTGAAAGGATGCGGGTTCACGGCCAAGGGTCTAGAGAGGGGAGAGTGTGGCAGCTGGAGAATGTCGTTGGGGAGGGAACAGGACAAAGCAGGGCTACGTTGTGCAGGGCTTCGTTAACCATATTTTGGACCTACTCTAAGAGAAAAAGTGAAGCCACTGAACCGAGTCTCCAGAAAGTGCATGATCTGTGCCTTCGAGTCCCTCCAGGTGCAGGACAGATGGACTGAGCAGGAAGCAGGTGGGGGGGGGGAGAGGAAGCAGAATAGATACTACAGGGCGGCACACCGTGGGACACAGAGCTACTAGGAGAGTAGCCCCGATGGGCCTGCAGAATGACTGATGTGCAGTGAGAACGGAGAGGAGGTCTGCCCAGGGTCTGGATGGCAGTGACAGCCCCAGGGGCTGGGCGGGGCACTCCCACCCAGGACGAGGGCAGGCTAGGGTAAGAATGTCGAGTTGGACTTGGAGTCTGACCACCTTGATGCTGTCTTGGAAAAAGGGTGCTCCTCCGTGAGTCTGGCTGTCCCGAAAGTTTCCCAGGCAGGCACAGTGAGGTGGGAGGAGATGGGACTTCTGCATGGCCTGGAGCTCCAAGGCTGAAACGTTTGAGGCCCACTAAGGGGCTTCCCCATACACAGGTATCTCTGCAGCTGGCCTCTGGAGCCTTCCTGCTCAACCAAGCCTTCTGTGAGGCCATCCACATCCCCATGGAGAAGCTCAAGTGGACCTCACCTTTCACCTGCCACCGAGTGTCTGTCACCACCCGCCAGACCCCGAGTCCCCAGCTGTGCACAAGCCCCTCGCCTCGGCATGCCTCCTGTGACAGTTTTCCCCAAGAGCCGCCCAACGAGAGCAAGCCAGGCTTGGAGCCCGGGGCGCTGGTGGAGCACGCAGGAAAGCTGTGGGCCACCGTGGTGGGGCTGGCGTGGCTGGAGCACAGCTCGGCCTCCTACTTCATTGAGTGGGAGCTGGTGGCCGCCAAGGCCAACTCGTGGCTGGAGCAGCAGGAGGTGCCTGAGGGTCGCACTCAGGACACGCTGAAGGCTGCTGCCCGCCAGCTCTTCGTGCTCCTGCGGCACTGGGACGAGAACCTCGAGTTCAATATGCTCTGCTATAACCCCAATTATGTGTAGTGGGGGGAGGGGAGGCTGGGATGGGAGAAGAGAGGGACGGGCCATGTCAGCGCCAAGGGGGAGGGAAGGACTTTTGAAGCTATAGCCAATATATTGGTTTCTAGAAAGAGCCCTGGACTGACAACTGGGGGCCTGAGTTTAATCCCAACTTTGCTACCACCTGGCTCTGAAACTTTAGGCCAGCCTCTGGCTCCTGTCTGGGTCTCAGTTTCCTCATCTCTAAAACAGGAAGGTGAGAGGAGAGTTAGACTAGATCTCTAGATGGTTCAAAGGTTTCCTTTCCTGCCCAGGACACCCAGGAAGTCCTGGCCTTCTGTTACTCCTGGGTGGCAGGAGAAAACAGAATTAAAGCTTGAGTTCTCTCTGCAAGAAGACAAGGGGGCATGGAGTAGAAACAAAAAACCCCCCTCAACTAAAATGGCAGGTGGGAAAAGCCAGTGGCTACAAGTCACTAGAACTATTAGATTGCATTGAGGCACAGGGCCACCACCCCTGTTGCATCATGGGACAAGACTCTTATTTCCACAGGGACAGTCTAAGACCCCCCCCCTCATTCCTCTTACACATCAACTGGGAGCCAGCCTTCCCAGTGCCTCGCACACGAGTCCCCCGGAAGCCTTTTGCTTTGGCTGGGAAGTTTCCTTAGTGCACTCAGCATTGGTTTGGGGATCATTTGTGGCTTCCTCTCTAAGCCAAAGTGTTAGGCATTAAGCTGTGGCCTGTACAAAAATAGCCCCCCAAAAATAGACGTGGTCACAGAAGTGAATGAAGAACCAGATGATACCTTAAATAATTTACTGACTTGAAGGAATTGAGTAAAACGAACTCTACTCACTTGTGCTGCGGGGCTGACTAGAGAGGCACCTCCATGTCTGCTGCATTCTGGGATACTGAGGACCTTCTCTAGCCACACCGTACAGTGGGAGAGGGTAGACGTTTTTGCAACTGAGAACCATGCTTGATGGCAGGGTATTGGGGATGGCAGCTCAGCTAGGAGGAGTGATTTGTTTGGTGAAATGAGAGAATCTTGAAGTTTCAAAGCAGGAGCCATGGGGGCTTCCTCTCCTCGGGCCAGCTGTGTGATGTCTGCATGGGGACCACTGTGCCCCAGCTCAGATCCCCTGGTGGTCACGTCAAACCTCCCACTCTCCTGGAGGTAGGAATCCCACCAGTCTGGGAGCCAGGCTGCTTCTAAACACCTGGAACTCCCCTCTCTCTGAGGCCTTGTTCTCTCATTAAATCGCTCTCCCAGGAGTGGTCCCCATGGCTCTGGCCTATAGCCCCCCGGATTTCCCTCTTCAGGGGACCTTGAGGGCTCAGCCCATCAGAGGGAACAATGGGGTCTTGGGGCTCAGTCTTCGGCGAGGTAAGGAGGAGGGAGTCCTCTCACGGGATGCCCAGATACAAAGGGAGGAAAGCACCCCGCTCCTAGGTGCCTGCCCACAGCCCTTCGTACCTCACCCCACCTTGCCTGCCTCCTGCGATGCTGCAGATTCCCCAGGAGGGCCCTCCTGCACACCAGCTCTCAGAGACAGGTCTTACCTGGGACCCCAGGACTGCGCCACCAATGGCCTTAGCTTCATACTTAGGCCTGGGGAGGAACTTGGCCAGGAGGGTCTGGATACATGGCCCTGACGACCCCGGGAGGAGCAGATGCCAGGCTGCAATGTCAGCTCAAGGCCAGTGCCACCTAGGGGGTAAGGGCTCTAGGTTGTCTTGCTCGGGACCTCCCGGAGGTGTGAAAAGCCTTGTCAGATCCCACCCAGGGCAGAAGCTGCAGCCCTGAAGCCCTTTGGACACACAAGCAAAACGCTGATCTCCGCAAGGCCTGGCTGCCCTGCCCAGCACCGAGGTGCAAGGAAACAAATCCTCATTGGCAAGGGGACGTCTAGACGAGTGATAGTTTTAAAAGAACTTCAGTGGTATGGAGACAGCTCATAGCCTCAGGAAGCTGCTACCAGGATTGCCAAGCCAAGGACCTATGGCAGCTTGGGAGAAAGCATGAGACCTTAGGTAATTAGTGCAGGCGTTGAAGCAGGGTTCCAAAGGCCCCCAAGAAGGTGAAACATCACCTGGTGTCATTTGGATGAATCTGGTTGATTTGTTAAGCCAGCTCATTCTTTCTAGGTCATGCGAAGGGATGCTTATGCCCTGCGTGGTCTGGAGAGTTGCCCGACAGCGCTGTCCGGTCCAGCCCACGCTGCCGTCAGTGGGAAAAATCTCTGAGCCGAGAGTTGGGGGACCTGAGTGCTGGTCTCGAATCCCTCAGCAATGTGCTGTGGGACTTTGGGCAAGCTGATGGCTTTCTCTGGGCCCATTTCACCTTTTGCAGCAGGATGGGGTTCCACTAGATCAGCATTTCCCATTTCTCAGACTCAAAGTGATTAAGCAGCTCACACGAAAGTGGTACGTGGGCAGCTATGTTGCAGAAGCAGCAGGAAAACAAAGTTCTCTAGCTTAAGACAGCTGAGTCCCTGGAACATGTCAGCAGGTGCTGTCAGCCTCTGGGGAGGGGACCTAGCATGTCGCTCTTCCCAGGTCACTCACTCGAGAAACGCTGGTCTGGGTCTCCCTGATGGTCCTTCGGGCCCTGCCGTTCACGAAGCCTTTGCCGAGTGCCTACTGTATGCAGGGCATGGGGCGGGGGGCCCACAGGAATTTACCAGGTGCTGTCTCTGAGCTTTCTGGAGTTTGGCAAGAGGCATTAGAAGAGGCTCTGTTCTACAAACCATTTCAGTGGTTTGTCTTGACTGGCCACATTCCCAACCCCATGGGACTGTCACGTGCAAGTGTGGCCTTAGGCTAGCACTAACAAGGCACCACATGCACCACGCGGACTAACGACCACTCAGTTACAGTGTGGGCACAGCTGACCACGACAGTACAGGTATTCAGTGGAGCACATGGTGTGGGACTCCTTGTCCGGGTGGAGCAGGGAGTCCCTGCAGCAGAGTGCCCGAGGACCCAGCTTCCTGCCACACACAGACACACAGTCTGTCTTAGTGGCCCCTCAGCTGAGGAGACCAACTCCAGATCCCAGGAAAACTGGGCCCCCACTTAGGCAGAGTCTCACTGGACTGACAAATACGTGGCCTCGGTTTCCAGCCTGCACCTGTGTTTCCACAGCAGTTCTCTGACCTGCTGTGGGCAGAGTGCCATCTGCTGTCCCCCACCGGCCTGCGCTGGCACCTGCTATGACTGATGAATGGAGTGGCCAAGACTAGCTCCTCACAGGGTTTTCACCTGTGCCTCAGATGTCTAGAAAAGCAAGAGTCCCTCCTCCTCCCTCTTAGCCATTGTCAGGAAAGGTTTCTGGAGGTTCCTTCTAAATCCCAACTTGTCCCTGCTGGTCCCTAGCCTTATCTGAGGACAAAGTTTTCTCCTCCTCTCGGCTACTGTTCTCTTCTCTCTTTATTGTCAGGGACTCTCAATAAGAGAGCGTGAGAAAAGGGGTCTGCCCCATCTGTGTGCCGCCTGCCCCACCCCCGCCCATTCCCCCGCCTGGCTGGAGCCGCTGGGGGTCCCAATACCACCCTCTCACTAGCTGCATCCGCAACATCTCCAGGTGGGCCCAGACAGATGCATCTCACACCTCCGTGCCCCAGGAAGCAAAAGGCAGGGTATGTCTTCATTGCAGGAATGAGGCATGTCTTTATGGCCACGGCTCTTGGAAGATTTTTCCCCCTCACCAATCTAGCAGGAACTAGAAAAGACAACAAAGAAAGGGGCGCATCCTTCAGCTGTAACATAGCGCATTCCACAATGCCGGTGTAAAAATAACCAGGGCAGGGGCGTGCGTGGCATTTTGCAGCTGGATAATCTGATTCTCAGAGATCTGTCCTGAGGTCAGGGGCCCTGGCAGGAGCTCCTGGCCAGGCCCAGGGTCCCCTCCTCTGGTGTCCCCACCCCCACCCCCACCCCCAGCCCTCTGACTCTAGCCTCACAACAGCACTGTCTCCCCGGGTTACCTGACGGGGATTTCTCCTGTTCATGCTGCCAGTTTCCTTGGCTCAGGGCCAGCTGTCTTGAGCTTACAGCCGCTTCTAAGGCAAAGCGCCTTGTCTCAGTGCAGCTGGCTGTGGCGACACCCGTGGTACAGTGTCACTATTCGCCCAGGTGGCTTTGGCTCAAGTGGCATGGCCGGTGCTTGTTTTTGTCAGAGCCTCAAGTGCCTACAACGTGCTGCCTGTCCCTTGGCCCACTCACCCATAATGTCCCCACAGTGCCTGTGACACGCCCTTGTTCTTGAAACATAAACCGCCTTCGTGCCCAATAGCCCATCACGTAGATGTGTGGAAGTCCTGGACGCCCGTGGTCCACCGACACCTCGCAAACCCCAGCCCAGACTATGTGATTGTCTGTTATCATGGGAATGGCTTCTCTGTAACTGGTGGCTACTGTTCTTTATAGGCTTTGAGCTCATAAAAACTTGAACCTGACGATATGACAGAGATACTGGTGTCTGTCCTTTTGTTCTCAAAGCCAATAACACTTGACTTTTGAACTAGTGGTTCAGTGATCTGTTTCCTTTGTGTTGTTTTGTTTTTGGATTTTTTTGGGGGGGGGGGATCTTTGCTATAGCACGTGTGCTCCCACCAGAAACACAGAGAGAGACAGAAAGACAGAAAGTAAGAAACACAGAGAGAGACAGAAAGACAGAAAGTAAGAAATCACCGCCTCCCAGGGAACCCCTTCCCCTCCTTTCTCCTCTCGGGATCTTGGGCACACACACACACACGTGCCCAGTGTGAGTATAAGCCACCAGGTCCAGGACTCGAACTGCGGTCGACTACATGGGAGTCCAGTGACATAGCCATTATGCCAACTGCCAGTCCCCTGTTTGCTTTGTTTAACACCTCACAACTGTCTTGGTTTGGTTCCTCCTAAGGTGGCCCACTGTCCTCATTTGCCTGGGAGGGAGGGAAGTTGCCAGAATGTGGGATTTTCAGTTGTTTTCATTTTTCAGACAGGGTCTCACTGTGTTGTGATCCTCCTGCCTCAGGCTCCCGAGTTGCCAGGATGCAGGTGTGCTCCACCATGCTCAGGTTATACTAGGATAGAACCCAGACCTCTGACGAGGTCCCAGCCTGCAAAGCCTTAGCCCGTGTTCTATGGCACCTGGGCCAGAGTGGTCAGTTTTAAAACTGCGAGGTCCTGGGCAAACTGAGACAGGTAGTTCCTCAGAAGCAGATCCTAAGACAAGGGTTCAGTGCAAACTGGCTATTTGTATAATCCCAGGAAATACCTTTGGGAAGAGTGAAAGGGAAATAGGGACGTGCAGGACCTCTCTAAGGGGAACATCACTAGGCGGCTACTGCTGTGGACATGGATTCCCGTCCTGCTGAGAACTCTGGGAGCCAGAGGAGACATGCACTCCAACGCTCACAGTGCACACCACACCCACTCAGTCACTGGCTGAGGGCCACTTCCAGGGCATTAGTTCCTGGGCACTTCCAGCTGCCACGGGTGCACCAACCAAGCAGGCTCCTGCAGCCCAATGAAGACTCCAGGCGAAGACCTGTGGGTGCTGGGGTTGGGTTTGCGGCCACGTACATGCACTGTGACAAACTAGGAGACATGGCGAGGTACTGATAGCATCTGAGGCAACCCCTTCCTTGAATTGCTTTCCACATTTCAGATTTTTCTCAAAAGCAATTGGTGATCACTGCGTATGTTTATTTGATCTTGGAACTCACACACATCGACCATAAGCCTCCTTCAGAAATCCTTTAGCAACTTGCCTTGATTACTCTAAATCAATCATCCCTTTGCAGATGTGAGGGAGAACAATTAAGTAAGGAATTCCCAGCGCGAAACCTCAGTGCGATGTACTAACGGCCCCTAAAAGAAACAATTAGAGAAGCCAACAGGCCCAGACGAGAACAGTCAACAGAAACACTGTTGGCAGGCCTGGTCTCCTGGCCAATAATTCAGCAGGTCATGGGCTTCCCTGAGATATTCAGGCCTCTCATGGGCCCCACCTCAGCTCTCGGTTGCTGGGGACACCTGAAGCCCCCTTAGCGCCTCTCTGACTTGCACGAGCTTGGCAATGCCTCCACCGCTGTAAGGAAAATGCCTTTTTTTTTTTTTTTTTTGGAGAGGTTTTTGCTATAGGGCGCGTGCGCTCACCAGACGGACAGAGAGAGACATAGAGACAGGAAGCGAGAAATCCCCCCCCAGGGGGATGGTCACACTGCAATCCCTTCTCCTCCATTCTCCTCTCGGGATCTTGGGCACACACGCACACGTGCCCGGTGTGAGTTTAAGCCACCGGGTCCGGGACGCGAACAGCAGTTGACTACGTGGGAGTCCAGCGACATAACCATTATGCTAACTGCTGGTCCCCATGCCTCTTTTTTTTTTTTTTAAGAGACATTTTTGTCACGTGCACTTGCCAGAGAGAGAGTGCAATAGAAAGCGAGAAATCACACACACACACACACACGCACCGTGGGGGAGATGGCCACAAACCCTTCTCCTCTCAGGATTTTGGGCATTCACACACACATGCCTGGCATGAGTTTGACGCTACTGGGACCAGGACTCGAGGCGTGATCAGCCATGTGGGAGTCCAGCGATGTAACCACTATGCCATCTGCTGGCCCTGAGAAACATGCCTGTTGTCCTCTTCTCCCATTGGGCACCCAGTAAAGCCAGGCGTGTGTGTGGAAAAGTCCTGCTGTGACGGCAGTGAGGGGCTCCCAGCCCCTTATGCTGCAAAGAACAGGCCGAGGAAAGCAGGGGCCTGGGGCTACTGGCGTCTCTCAGGAACTCTGTAGGAGAGGATTAAGTGGCCCAAGAGCTGAGATTTCCAGGACTCCTGGGCCCTCTGGTAGCCTATCCTCCAAGGCACTGCTTGTCCCTCCCTCGGGTTCAGTTCATCTTTGCTCTGCTCTGCAAGGTACTAAACGGAGTGCCCGCCTAGCTCTGCCAAGCTCTCTCGTTCTCCATCAAACAGCGGCTGCCCTCATACCCATCTCCACGTCACCTAGACTCCCAATCATGAATCCCCCTGGAAGCCAGACAACCCACCCATGGTTCTGCTACCCCAGACCCAGGGCCTTAGAGGAAGAAAGGGGAAAACATCCCCTGTGATAGCCCCTAAGGCTGGGGTAACCTGGGCAGCACCTACTGGAAGGAGTTCCTCTCCTAGCCTGAGGAAAGGAGGGGCCTTGGATCCCCAGGACGGTGGCCATCCCCAGCTCCGAGCCCCAGTAGGATCTGGGGCTTCCTCTTCACTCCCTACACTACTAACTACCCTCTGCTACTCCCTACACTACTAACTACCCTCTGCTACTCCCAGGCTCCAAGCTCCTCCAGGCTGCATGCACAGGCTCTCCCAGGCACTAGCCCAGTCTCTGTCTATCCTTCATTCCTGGCTTCAGAATCTGGGACTTCCCCAGAACAGGAAACCAGGGGCTTTTTGCCCAAGTTGCCTTGGCACTGAGAGCTTGCAGTGCTGTCCTGGTACCTTCCAGCAGAGGGCGCTGTGACTGTGCACTGCCTTCCAGGCCCTGGGTAGGCTCCTACTGAAGACAATTGGGGGAAAGGAGCCCTGGGAACGAGGGGAGGCTTCAGAAGCTATTCCTAGCCCCTGTCAATAGTCTCCTCTGCTAAAAATGGGTGAGGCGGGAGGGCTAGCAAGCCCACTGAGAGGCTGTGCTGTTCACCCGTGCATCCAGGCACCAGCTAGCTCACCCGAGTTTGGATGAGAAGGTGACAACTCGAACTTCCCTGCTCGGCCCACTCCTCCTCTTCCTCACATCAGTGCCCTGCTCTCCCCCAAACTCCATGCAAAGTCTACTTCCTCCTTCCAGCAAGACTTCCCAGACCGCCTCTCAGCTGCAACTTCTTACAGGATATTTTATTAGTGTAAGATTGTGTGTGATCTCTCTTCCCATCGGACTGGGAGCTCCCACGGATACTTGGAGGTTTCCTCCAGGGCAGGGACATAGGCCTGCCCCTCCCGCCTCAGACTGAGATCTCTCCAAGGGCAGAGAGCTTACCTCCCCTATCAGACGAGGGCTTTCCCAAAATAGGGCTCTGTCTCCTCCATCAGACCGCACATTCTCTGAGGTGGCACCCGTGGCACCTGTTTCAGCACTCTGCCCACAGATCTGTTTGGGGATGGCATTCCAGTCCTGCCCATTCACCCAAGCATGGATCTGAGATGACCCAAGAACCATGAATTCTATACGTTGGGCAGAGAAATGAAACGTGGTCAGGTGGAAGATCAGCCCTTTAGGAAAGGGCAGAAAGGGGCAGAGGAGATGTGTAAGGGCCTGAAGACTCCAGACTCCCTCATCTGCACACCCTGGGCCGGTGCACCTCTGTCCACACTGCGGCCCAAGGTCCTTCATTCTCTGCTGCTGCTGTAGTCGCACCCTACTCTTCCTGCCTGCGGGTTCGCCCTTTTTCCCAGCCTCCAGGGAAACCATGCCCCCCCATTACTCCCGGAGGGAAAGTCCACGCCAGGCCTGACATTCAAGACTGGCCCCACCTGGATTTCTGGTCTCATGTCTTTTACTTCCTGTCCACCACAACCATGGGTCATTCATTCCAGAACTGGGAGCTGGGCTGCCTGCTAAATGCCAGGCCTCCTCTAGGCTCTGCAGACTCCAGAACACAGCAGTGACCAAACCGACCCCCAGCCTGTGTGGGTTTGCGAGGGCTGCCTTAGCAGAGCCCCCCACCGTGGGTGCCTAACAACGGAAATCCATTGTCTCACTGTCCTGGGGGCTGGAAGTGCAAGATCGCCTGTCAGCAGGGTCGTCCTTCTGAGCACGAGGGAAGGACCAGTCCCAGGCCTCTCTCCCGGCTTCTGGTGGCCCTTGGCTTGTGGCAGCACAACTCGTCTTCACGTGGTTTCCTCCCTATGGGCGTGGCTGTCTCCTTTTTGTAAGGCCACCAGTCATGTTTCCTTAGGGACTACCCTGATGACCTCAGTTTAATTTAATTGACTCTTTAAAATCCCTATCACCAAATAAGTTCACATTCTGAGGTCCCAGAGAGTAGGACTTCAACGTATGGGTTTTAGGGGGACACAATTCAACCCATAACACTGCTGATGTTCTAGTGGGGAGACAGACGAGAAACACAAAATCAAGCGAATATAGACTTGGGCAAAGGTGACCAGGCAGGAAAACGAAGCAGTGTTGGGGCAAGGGAGTAGCAGGGCGAGGCAGTGCTATTTTGTCTAGACGAATGAGAGAAGAGCTCCTGACAGAATGGCAGAACAGAGACCGACTCTCCGTGTTCCCCAAACAAGCCATTCAAGTCTTTGCCATGTTTTTTCTGCCTGTGATGAATGGTTCCCGAGAGTAAACTACTATCATCTTTCAAAGTTCTGTGGAGAGCCTACCTCCTCCAGGAAGGCTTCCTTGACCTGCATCCTCAGAACAGATTGTACCACTCCAGCCCTGCTCCACAGCCCTGCTCCACAGCCCTTGTACAGTAGCTAACAGCTCTGATGAGCATTTCTCAGATGTGTATCTCTCCCATCAGACTGCGAGCACCCTGAGAGCAGAGACTGGGCCTCAGCCATCCCTCTGCAGTTCCCACAATGTATAGATGCTCAGAAAATATAAACCAAGGTGCAAGGTTAGAGGCTGATCGATCATCCTAGAAATAAAAATAAATTGCCCTCTCCAGTGGGCAATCCCAAGATGTTGGAGCTG
>NW_006159616.1:3650469-3651995 GCF_000334495.1 Tupaia belangeri chinensis | reverse complement strand
AACTTCCAAAGCCTTGACCCCACCCCATTTTACAGATGGAGGCACTGTGATTCAGGGAAGGATAGGGTCTGGACCAAGGTCACCCAGGTCCCCAAACACTTACACGCGTCATGTCTGAAGACCTTACACTAGAGCTACTATAAGGCAGTAAGAGTGTGCACATGTGAGTGTGCAGGTGAGAGCTACAGACAGGTGATTTCGGAGGGATAGGACCCACAGGCTAGGTACTGAGGCTGCGGGACATCAGGGTTAGGGTCACAGCACCAGATGGGAAGGGGGCAAAAGCTCAGAACAGAATGGAGAAGGGCTGGAGCATGCACAAGGCAAATCTTATTGTCCTCCCTGTTCTGTAGTAAAAGCCAGACCTTCTAATGCTGCACTTAGAAGGGGCCATGGGGAGGGCCGTCAGCACCCATCAGCAGCCACGCATCCCAGAGGTAGACTGGGTGCCCCTGGGCAGGTCCTCTCTGGGCTCCAGCCTCCACATTTGTTAAAAGGAGGTGTGCTGGAACACTACAATATTCCCTCCAGCTCCCAGGCTGAGCTCAACACCAGGCTGCAGACCCCAGAACACAGGAGGAAAAAGGGGAGGTGGGGATAGCCCCCACCCCAGCCTCATACCCACTGAAGTTCTGTCTCTAGGGCCAAAGGCCTCAGCTTCAGGGGACAGAGTCCATCTGAAGTGCCTCTGGTCCAGGGACCAAGAATGAGCTCCCGGGCCCACAGACTGTGCAGAGCAAACAGCCACCCCTGAGTCTCCAGCCACCACCAGCTGCGCAGATGGGCTGGATTCAGTTCCAGAGGGCTCCGAGACCACCGGACAGTGCTCCTCAGCTGAGCAGCAGGTTACCTGGGCATCTCTGCAGTCAGAGGTTCGGCCCTGACAGTGGAAAGTGCCAGAGCTCTGGGCAGGCCTCTTCAGCCAGCAGCCTGCCTCTGGCTAGCTCACCCTCGCTCCTGCAGCCCCTCTGGAAACTCCCACCCTACACCCTACCTCTGTGTTCACACCATGCTTGGCCCAGGGGCACTCCCTTCAAGGTCTTTATCGAGGGGTGATGGGACTGGCAGGGCAGTGAGGGATGACTTTCTCAGGGACATCCGCAGGACTGGTGTTGACGACACTGCGCCCACAGCACAGTACTGAACGGCCTGGAGCAACGTCCCCAAGCTAGGCCCCTCTCCCACTCAGGGCCGCTACTCAGGCAGAGCTTTGCTGGAGTCCCCACCAGGCAGAGGGCGGAAGCCGGCCTGCGGGGCCCTCCGGGGTCTTCCGGCCTCCATCTTTCCTGTTTTCGCCAGCTGGACGCTTCTCCTCTTCTCTGTCCACCTGCGTGTGTCTTCTCTCCAGAGTCGCCCCGCTGGGGCCTCGGTGCGTTTACCCTGCTCTCGCACCCGCTCCAGCCAGCGCCCTCGCGCACCCCCGCGTGCTCCGCCTCCACACCGAGAAGCCACATCTGTCCTTAACCCAGACCTGCCAATTAAACCGCTCCCTCCGGCTTCAGTGGCGGGCGGGTGGCGCGGGGGGA
>NW_006159616.1:3641242-3650308 GCF_000334495.1 Tupaia belangeri chinensis | reverse complement strand
TTCGCGCTCGGGGCCCCCACCTGGGCTCCCCGCACTGCTGCTGGCGCTGGGGTCTCCCAACCGTCCTCCAGGACAGTCCAGGAAGCTCCAGGCCCTGCCCCACGCGCCCCAGCTCTGACCCCCAGCCCGCACTCCCGCTCCCCAGCGCGCTCCCAGCACCCTCAACCGCGCACTCCGCGCGCCCCTGTGCCCCACCCCCGGCCCATCCCCGCACTCCAAGCGCCCTCGCTGGGCTGGGGCCTCGGTTTCCCCAAAGCTGCGGGGTCTCAGTTGCTGTGAAGGCGTCGCCGTGGGAACCGGGAGGGGGCACATTAAGAGCAATTAGCCCGCGCGCAGTTGGCAGCGATACCTTAATAAATAATAGTCTGAAAGGCGTGTAAATAAATATTAGAGCGCATTACGCGGGCAGGAGGCGCGGCACGGGGCCGCAAGCTGGTTCTGAGACGCCGCCGCCTGGCGGAAGATTGGCACGTGCTGGCACTGGCTGCGGGCATCCCAGATTCCCCCGGGGGCTGTGACCCGCTGGGCCTGCACAGGGACAGGTGGAGGGAGAGGCCCTGAGAAGGAGCTTAAGAGAGTCAGGCGCAAAAATAGGAAGAGGAAAGACAGGTGGAATAAGAGAGAGAGAAGTGAGGACAGAGGATGGCAGCCGTGAGAGACCCTCGCTCTGGGGGTCTGGTGGGCAGGCTTTCCTTCCTTGGAGGGTGTCCAGGTTTCCTGCCCCCTCTCCATCTCCTTAAGGGGTCCTCCTGTCTCCCCAGGGAGGACGCTGGAAGGAACTGGAGGCCTGAGGCTCAGACCCAGGCCTCTGTCCTGTCCCGGAGCACTGGCCAGATGAGCACATCCATCTTTAAGCACCGCGTGTGTGCCCCAGCCCACTGTCCCCACTGTCCTACAGATGACCACCTGCCAGGCAAGACCTTAACCACCCAAGGAGACACCTCCCTGCCCTCTGGGCCCTGCTCCCCCAAGCCTGCCTGCTCAGTGAGTGGCAGCTGGTGAGTCACCGCGAGGCCATCTCACACACACCTCCTACGGAGCCCAGCTACCCTGAAGATGTTTCCAGGTTCCTTCCTTCCACTCCTTCCTGCTCTAAAGCTGCCATCAAACCCAAGTCCCCATCCTTACCTGCATTGTCTCAACAGCTCCCCCAGGGCTCCCCACTCCCACCTTGACCCTCATGAGCTCTCTGCCGACAGAGTGGAGCTATAAAAACACAGGTCAAGGGACCAACAGTTAGCGTAATGGCTGTCGCTGAACTCTCATGTAGTCAACCATGGTTCGAGTCCCAGACCCAGTGGCTTAAACTCACGCCAGGCGCGTGTGCGTGTGTCCCCAAGATCCCGAGAGAAAATGGAGGAAAAGGGATTGTGACATGGCCATTCCCCCTGGGGGGTGACTTCTTGCTTTCTGTCTCTCTGTCTCTGTCTTCCTGGTGAGCACACGCACCCTATAGCAAAAACCTCTCCCAAAAAAAAGAAAACACAGGTCAAATCAGGCTATTCAGAGAAAAATTGAAGCTCTTACCATGCCCCCCCAGGCCCCGCCATCCACCCCTCACACCCCACCCACTGCCTCCCTTGGCTCTGACCTCAGGCCTTCTCCTGCCCTCTGCTCCAGCCATGCCAGCCTCCTCTCTGTCCCTCAAACATGTCAGACCTGCTCCCACTTAGGGCTTGAGCACTGGCTGCTCCCTACTCCTGGGCACCCCTCACATGTCACAGTTCAGCCCACCACCTCTTTTGGGTCTTTGTTCAAATGTCGTCTTCTCAAGGAGGTTCTCCACGGCCACCATCCTGTTAAAACGAAGTTTCTCTGCTCCTTCAAAGAACAATCTTCTCCTTCTGTCATCCTGTTTTCTACTCCGCCCAGAGCTCAACCACTTCCCATACATTATGTAACATACGAGGGGACTTCCAAAAGTTTGTGGGAAAATGGAATCAAAGTACGAGTTTATTTTGGTGCAAAATATGTTGAACTGCACGCATCGTTTTTTGTAATACGCATCCCCATGACCTTTTTGAAGATCTGCATAAGCTCCATGAAACCGTGGATTCTGCCTTTCTTCCTCTGCTGTGTACCTAGAACAGTGCCAGGAACATAAGAGAGACCTGATCAATACTTGAAGGAAGGAGAGAAGGATAGAAGGCTGGAAGGAAGGAAGAGGGGAAAGGAGGAGAGGAAGGGAGTCCCAGGAGGAAGGGGCAGTGTGGGCAAAGGCAGGGGAGCAGGGCAGGCACGAGGGGGAAGGGGTGGGGGCTGACTTGGAAAGACGCTGGCTGCTTGGAGCTTGGGTGGCCCTGGGCAAGGTGTGTGGGAGCTACCCCTTCACCAGCCTGGTGTTTGCACTGAAGGTGCATCAGGCTGGGAATCAAAAATGCAGCCACCCCCCAACTGATACTCCCCACGTCCTGGCATCGAGCGCTATCACCACTGCAGGCCCAGCTGGGTCCTGGACTGGGTGCTGCGGGCGGTGCTATATGGGTAGGCCCCTGGTAACAGCCACAGTAATTACTGGTTGTATGCGATTAGGGGATAATTATGCTTAATAAGTCCAAAAGTAATTACCACACAGGCTGCTTGCTGCTTTGGAAAACAGAGGCTCCCAGTGAGCGGGAAGGAAGGGAGTTCAGAAGAGGGAGAGTGGGCATCTTGGACATTGGGGTGCTGGCCCTTTTTTCTAGCTGATGCCCGAATTCTCCCAGCGTCACTCCCACTGGGACCTTGCTCACCTCCTGTGCTGGGGAGCTCAGTGTCACACAGGCAACTCCTCGTGTCGTTGGAAGGCTACAATTTTTGGAAGGATACAGTTTTGCACACATTTCAGCTACTCCTGGCCATCCTGTAACCTCTTCACTTTCTGACTCAACATCTTAGCATGTGAATAGACACAGAACGGAATTATCACTCAGAGAAGAAGTGGAGGATGCAATCGTACCTCTCACCACAGATTGTCTTGTAGGCTCACTACACCACGGCGTTAGTATTCTCATTAGCCTCACCGTGTGGTGAAGAAACCGCAGCTCCAGGGTGCCAAGCGCATAGCAGTTAAGTATCGCAGAGTCAAAACTCACATTGTAGTCTGTCTGGGGATGGAATCTTCAATGGTACTTCCAGTTCCGGGGTCCCACAGAATTGACCCAATCCACCTTCTTGGAAACTAGCCAGTGTCTCCTGAAGTCTTCTGGCTCCTCTAGTAAGAAGCCAGGGGCTGGGCTCATTGCACTGTGACCAGGGAGCACGTGGAGCAATGATGGGACACTGTGATTCTGCAGCCAACTAACCTGTGTCCTTGAGAAATGTTACTTGACCGCTCTGGGCCTGTTTTCCTAACGGCACCAAGGGGGAAAGGGGGCTTCCAGTTCTGCCCCTTCATGCCAACGCCAGTACCTGCCCGGGCCACACTGGCTCAGGGCTCCCACACGAAGAGCCAGAGGACACTCTGAGCTTCTGCAGCCCTAGAACAGTCTTCTTCCTCTGGCACTGGCCAGGCCTGTGCAGGCCCCTCAAGGGAGATGCCTTAGAAAGAGCAGTGGCCAGCCCTGCACCATGGTTTGCGTCCCCCTAAAATTTGCGTGTTAAAATGTAGAGAGCCGAGCCAGCCGGCAATGTGGAGGTTAGGCCGGCTGGATCCCAAATGACCGACTGTGAAGTTTGAGTTTAGGACCCAATGGCTTGAAAAACACATGGGGCACGTGTGCCCGCGTGCCCAAAGTCCTGAGAGAAGAACGGAGAAAAAGGGATTGCAGCATGGCCATCTACCCTGGTGGTGGGGGGTGGGGTGGGGTGGGGTTGATGTCTCACTTTCCCTTCTCTCTCCAGTAAGTGTACATGTCTGAAAACAAACAAACAAACAAAAATTGGTGAGCCACTGTAATAGAGTTGGACGTTGAAACTTAATCTAATCATGGTATTAAGAAGTAAGCCAGGGTAGGGAACCAGTAGTTAGCATAATGGCTATGTCGCTGGACTCCCACATAGTCGACCGCGGTTTGCGTCCCAGACCCGGCGCCTTAAAACTCATGCCAGGCGCATGTGCGTGTGTGAATGCCCGGTGCAGATGTGCTCAGGAGAACACCCCCCTTGAACGGATAGAACCCCTGTGGGGTGATTTCTCGCTTTCTGTCTCTGTCTCTCTCTGTCTGGAGAGCGCACGTGCCCTATAGTGAAAACCTCTCCCTCCCCCCCCAAAAAAAGAAGAAGAAAGCCAGGGCCAGCAGAACCCCCACATGGCCAGCTGCAGTCCAAGTCCCAGACCCAGTGGCTTGAAACACACCAGGAACATGTGCAGCATGCCCAAGATCCCAGGAAGAAGAATGGAGGGAAAGGGATTGTGGTGTGGCCATCTCCCCAGGAGGTGAATTCTCACTTTCCCTCTCACTCTCTGTCTCTCTCTCAGGCAAGCAAATGTGCCCTAAGGTAAAAACCTCTAAAAAAAAAAAAAAAGTAGGCTTAGGATTCCATAAAGTGGTCAGTAGTAGGGGGTTCCCCACGATGACCTCTGGGAACTCACATGAAGAGCCACAGAGACAAAGAGACACGGACACACACATGCGTGCTTTCTAGTCCCCCACATGGAACCTTCTGCCATGCTGTCCTCTAGGAAGGCCCTCACCAGATGCGGCCCCTTGACCTTGGACATCCAATCCATGAGCCAAACAAACATCTATTCTTTATAAATTACCCACTGTTAGCAGCGGAAAAATGAACTAAAACACCTGCCCTTCTGTGACCTCAAACATTTGCTTTCAACATCATTCTTTGAAAGAGATTTTTGCTATAGGGCATGTGCACTAGCCCAAGATACAGAGAGAGACAAAAAGTGAGAAATCACCCTCCAGGGGGGATGGCCATCCTGCAATCCCTTCTCCTCCATTCTCCTTTCGGGATTTTGGGCATGCATGCACACATGCCCAGCATAAGTTTTAAACCACTTGAAACCCCCACCAGGTCTGGGACTCAAACCATGGTCAACTATGTGGGAGTCTAGTAAAGTAACCACTATGCCATCTGCTGGTCCCCAATATCATTCTTACAACTCAATTTCCACGCAAGAGGAAGAGTGGAAGATTGGAGGACTCCAAGCACCAATCGGTTCAGAACGCGAATGCCCTCCCTAAGTTTTCTGTAGGATGACCTGGGTGTGACTGCAGTAAGTGATCATAGTGATCATGGTTTATCGGGGGACACGTTCTGTCGATTGCCTTCCTCGCTGTCTGCCTCCCCCCGGTTGAGGCATGGACAGTGCTGTTACTATTTTCCCCGTCAGACAACGGAGGCCCTGCAAGTGGAAGCAACTTGATTAGCCAAAGGCAGAGCCAAGATCTGAAACCAGGACTAGAGCCAAAGCCTTCCCCACAGCCTCAAGGCTACACGCTCTGGCTTCTGAGACATCATCTAAGAGTATGATCAGGGTGTGAGGGCAGAACCCACCCTCTCCTATGGCAGTGCAGCCCGCGGGGTGGCCATGAGAGATTAAAGAGCACTCTGGTCTCATCCCATTAGCATCTCTTCATAGAAGGCCGAGAATACAGTTTCTCCATGAAGTAGGATTGTTCTTAGGATCCCAGAGGGAAAAAGACATGTCTGAAAGAGCCAATACCACAATCGAGCTTTTCACGTGTGCCCAGGGCAGTGCGACGTGGGGATGGAGAGCACATGAGCATAATGAAGAGCATCCCAGCTCCCTCAGCCACCAGGCCTGCAGGCCCAGGCAAAGGAGGGAGGGGAAGAGGCTCACTTCACTCCTGGGGACTTCAGGGCACCACAGATAGGGAGCCAGGAGGGATATGCACCCTCAAACCCCCGAGTGGTGAAAAACTCCTACTGCCATAAAAATGATAGAGTTGTCAACAGCCCATAAAATCTGTTCTGTGAATATGAGACATATCATGATCTTTTTGTGTGAGAGTATCAAAATTACAGTTTTTTCAGGAAATCAGAGAACCATACCATGAAAAACTATGATCCATGGGAGATGTGGGCTAGGGCTGGGATACACAGATGCTCCCAAGGTGGAAGGAACCCAAAACCATTTCTCGGGAGCTTTTGGAACACACAGAAGGCAGGCACCAACTGCAGCAGATTCTGCTCATCAGGTGAGTGCAAGGCCTTGGACTCGGTGTTACGTGTACCCACTCCACCCAAAGGCATGCTGCTACCGCCATTCCAGCCAGAGTTGGGCTTGGGGGACCAGCAATTGTCGTAATGGCTATGTCGCTGGACTCCCATGTAGTCAACCGCGTTTTGAGTCCCGGACCCGCTGGCTTAAACTCACGCCAGGCGCATATGCGTGCGTGCCCAAGATCCGGAGAGGAGAATGGAGGAGAAGGGATTGTGGCAAGCCATCCCCCCTGGGCTCAAACATTTGCTTTCAACATCATTCTTTGAAAGAGATTTTTGCTATAGGGCATGTGCACTAGCCCAAGATACAGAGAGAGACAAAAAGTGAGAAATCACCCTCCAGGGGGGATGGCCATCCTGCAATCCCTTCTCCTCCATTCTCCTTTCGGGATTTTGGGCATGCATGCACACATGCCCAGCATAAGTTTTAAACCACTTGAAACCCCCACCAGGTCTGGGACTCAAACCATGGTCAACTATGTGGGAGTCTAGTAAAGTAACCACTATGCCATCTGCTGGTCCCCAATATCATTCTTACAACTCAATTTCCACGCAAGAGGAAGAGTGGAAGATTGGAGGACTCCAAGCACCAATCGGTTCAGAACGCGAATGCCCTCCCTAAGTTTTCTGTAGGATGACCTGGGTGTGACTGCAGTAAGTGATCATGGTTTATAGGGGGACACTTTCTGTCGATTGCCTTCCTTGCTGTCTGCCTCCACCCTGTTGAGGCATGGACAGTGCTGTTACTATTTTACACGTCAGACAACGGAGGCCCTGCAAGTGGAAGCAACTTGATTAGCCAAAGGCAGAGCCAAGATCTGAAACCAGGACTAGAGCCAAAGCCTTCCCCACAGCCTCAAGGCTACACGCTCTGGCTTCTGAGACATCATCTAAGAGTATGATCAGGGTGTGAGGGCAGAACCCACCCTCTCCTATGGCAGTGCAGCCCGCGGGGTGGCCATGAGAGATTAAAGAGCACTCTGGTCTCATCCCATTAGCATCTCTTCATAGAAGGCCGAGAATACAGTTTCTCCATGAAGTAGGATTGTTCTTAGGATCCCAGAGGGAAAAAGACATGTCTGAAAGAGCCAATACCACAATCGAGCTTTTCACGTGTGCCCAGGGCAGTGCGACGTGGGGATGGAGAGCACATGAGCATAATGAAGAGCATCCCAGCTCCCTCAGCCACCAGGCCTGCAGGCCCAGGCAAAGGAGGGAGGGGAAGAGGCTCACTTCACTCCTGGGGACTTCAGGGCACCACAGATAGGGAGCCAGGAGGGATATGCACCCTCAAACCCCCGAGTGGTGAAAAACTCCTACTGCCATAAAAATGATAGAGTTGTCAACAGCCCATAAAATCTGTTCTGTGAATATGAGACATATCATGATCTTTTTGTGTGAGAGTATCAAAATTACAGTTTTTTCAGGAAATCAGAGAACCATACCATGAAAAACTATGATCCATGGGAGATGTGGGCTAGGGCTGGGATACACAGATGCTCCCAAGGTGGAAGGAATCCAAAACCATTTCTCGGGAGCTTTTGGAACACACAGAAGGCAGGCACCAACTGCAGCAGATTCTGCTCATCAGGTGAGTGCAAGGCCTTGGACTCGGTGTTACGTGTACCCACTCCACCCAAAGGCATGCTGCTACCGCCATTCCAGCCAGAGTTGGGCTTGGGGGACCAGCAATTGTCGTAATGGCTATGTCGCTGGACTCCCATGTAGTCAACCGCGTTTTGAGTCCCGGACCCGCTGGCTTAAACTCACGCCAGGCGCATATGCGTGCGTGCCCAAGATCCGGAGAGGAGAATGGAGGAGAAGGGATTGTGGCAAGCCATCCCCCCTGGGGGTGATTTCTCGCTTTCTGTCTCTCTGTCTCTCTCTGTCTTTCTGGTGAGCACACGCACCCTATAGCAAAAACCTCTCAAAACAAAACAAAACAGAAACAGAAACAGAAACAAAAACAAAAACCAAACAAACAAACAAAAAAGAGTTGGGCTTGGGGACAGTGGCTGTGGTGTTTCAGCACCAAGGACAGGGACACACTGGTTGATTTCTCCAAAGTACAATGCTTGATCTCTCTGTTGACACTGGAGGTCTGCTTGTTTGTTTAACTTAATTCTTTTACTTTGGGGGATGGGTGGGAAAAGTGGGGACTTCATGCCTTCTCCCGTCCCCTGCTTGAGAGGAAAGCATCTGCTCTAGGTGACTGCTACAGCCAGCTGGGGAGGGGGCAGACTTGCATCACTCTCCACGAGATGCCACCTCCCAAGCAAAGACCTCCTGCTTTACTTGCTAATGAGGAAGAAGAGGAAGGAGCTGGAAGAGCCTTGGCTGGAAATCCTGAGCAGTCGCTTCTTCAAGACACAGCTTCATGGACCCTGCGAACTAGCTATTCTGGGGAAACAGGAATCAAGATTTCCCACTGACAATTCGGCCTCCAGCACACAAAACTCGTGTGGTAGGAAGACTCCTTTCAGGCCTCCTGTCTCTGTACCTGTCTTTGTCTCTCTCAACCTCTGTCTCTGTCTCTGTCTCTGTCTTATCTCTTCTTTTTATTTTTGCTTTTTAGAATTTCGCACTTCGTGCTTCCGTCCAGTTTTCCAATTTTTGGTTTTTACTGAAATTTTTTTAAATATTAAATTTTTAGTGTTATTGAAAAGTTTTTTAGCTTCCTCTTTTCTTCTCTTTTTCTGTTTCTTGTTTGTTTTTTGCTGTTGTTGCTGTTGTTTCTCTCTTTCTGTTTCCTTTTCTGCACACTCCTCAATGCTCAGATTGAACTTCCAAGTTTGAGAAGAAACCAACCATCAACCAGATGACTAGAAATCGCTGCAGGACCACAAGAAATATGGGAAAGCAGGAAAATACCTCTCCTCCAAGGGAAAAGGATAACTCCTCTTCATCCATACACAGTTCAATGGAAATCATGGAAATGTCTGA
>NW_006159616.1:3609536-3639745 GCF_000334495.1 Tupaia belangeri chinensis | reverse complement strand
ATATATATGAAAGTAGAAATGGAATATTATTGATGATAACATGCATGATTAAGCCACTATGCAGTTTATTCTAGATGGGAAACCACATTTAGTATGTTGTGATGATGCTCAGGGAATTAATGTTAAGTAATTAATAAAAAGTTTCAGGAGAAAAAAAACAGTAAAACTGTTCGTATCGAAATTAAAAAATGAATGCATATTTGATGACTGCAGTAAGCAATATAGCCCCAGCTAGGTACTACTCTATAGTATGTCCATTCTACTCACTGAGGTTTATGCCTAAAGTCAGACTTGGGTTCATGTATAGGTATATATCAGCTGCACTTGCTATTGGAAATATTTAGACTAATTAAGTTCATTAGCAAATCATTAAATGGGGGGAAAGGCATAGAAAGCAACCATGGGTACCAGAGACAATGTGGGAGGAGGGTTGGACAGGACAGACAGTTAGGGATAGGGAACCAAGGATGGAAAAAAAAGCAAAATATACAAGACATAAGAAATGGAAAATTATTTATACAAGACGTAAGAGATGGAAAATTATTTGCTGATAACATGCATGTTGATGTACTTGATTGAGCCAATATACAGTGTATTTTGGATGGAAAATTCATTTGTATGCTGTAATGATGTATAGTGAATTAATGTAAAAAAAATTAATTAATTAAAAAAAAAAAAAGAAAAGAAATCCTGAGCAGTCTGGAGTGTCTCCCTGTGTGGCCTCAGGCAAGCCATTCGCCCTCTCTGCATCTCTGGGGCTGGTGAGAGCAGGGCTGAGGTTTGAACCCAGATGTTTTTGATAATTCAGATCATGCTTTCTACCTCTCACTCACTAGGGTCTCGAAACAGCGAATAGCCCTAAACCAGCATGCCTCAAATCACGACACACACCACCTGGAAATGGTGGTGTCCCAAGAGTGTCCTGTGCATACAGAGAAGGAAGTGGGGATCACTACAGTCAAAATAAATCACAGGGCTGGCCCCTAGCATAGTGGTTAAACTCTGTACATAGAGAATCAGTAGTTCAAATCCCAGCCTCAGAGGCTTGAAAACACGTACTTGGCATATGCTCATGTGTGCCCCAAATACTGATGGGATGGAAACAGGATTGCGGTGTGGCCATGCCCCCTTGTGGGGTGCTTTCTCTCTTTCTTGTTCTCTGTCTCTCTGGTGAGCACACAAACCCGCCGGAAATAAAAAATAAATGAAAATAAATGTACGGATTGCTAAAGTAAACCAAGTCGACGAAACCTTCCTGCTATAGGACTTCTGGGCCCTCTAGCTGCTTCCCGAGATGGTGAGCAAGCAGTGTTTCTCAATTGTTCTTTCATGGAACACCTATGGGAAGAGCCAGCACTTGCGTGCACTTGCTAGGCGCCTGCCATTGTTCTAAGAGCGTTCCATTTTAAGGCACTCAATCTTTTTTCTTAACAATTATTTATTTAATTTTATTTATATTTACCATTTCTTTTTTTGTTTTCTTAAATTTGCTACAGGGCACGTGTGCTCATCAGAGAGAGACAGAGAGAAAGTGAGAAAGCAAGCCATCCGGTGTGGGACTCGAATTACAGTCAGCTGTGTGGGAGTCCAAGGCCCTAACCACCACACCACCGGCTGGCCCCGAGGCATTTCATCTTCACAACAACCTACAAATCAGTCCCATTTTGTGGGAAGGGAAATTGAGTCACAGAGAAACGAAATACTTGCCCAAGGTCTCGTGGCTGGTGTACTGCAGGGTGGGGATCTGAGCCAGGCAGACGGGCTGAGTCTGGGCTTCAAACCTCACTGCTGAGGTTAAAACTTCCACGGTCGCAATGTGAGAAACGCCGTCCTGCGTCTATTAAGCTTTGTAATTTTCTAACAATAGAGTTTTCTTTTTTATGTTGTGTGATGTGGCCTGAGGTTGAGATTCCTTTTTCCTTCTTCTTTTTCCTTTTTTTTTTTTTAAGAGAGGTTTTTCCTCTGGGGCACATGTGCTTGCTGGAGACACAGAGAGAAAGAAAGTAAGAAATCACCCCCTGAGGGTATGACCACGTTACAATCCCTCCTCCTCCATTCCCCTCTCAGGATTTTAGCCACACAATCGTACTCACCTGGTGCGAATTTCAAGCCACCAGGTCCAGGACTCAAACCAAGACCAGCCATGTGGGAGTCCAGCGCCATAACCACTCCACCATCTGCTGACCCGGTGGAGATTCCTTGAGCAAACAAACAGTAGCTGACCCAGCCGACGACTGGGAGGCTGGGGGGGCCCGCGCGGCTGGGGTTGGTATTACTTAGCCGACGACTGGGAGGCTGGGGGAGCCCGCGCGGCTGGGTTTGTTATTACTTAATCCTGTACGTTTGAGTAAGGTGGGCTTTGCTGTTCATGAGGCAGAGAACTGCTGCCCTTCACCTGGTGGCTGCAGGAAGGAGGGAAGAAGAGAGGAGGTAAATGACGGAGACGGAGGGAGAGACAAACCAAGAATGGGGGCCGCAGAGGGGAAGAAGAAAGGGCCTGGAGGAAGGAGAGAGGGAGAGACTCAGGGTGGGAGAAGCGAGACGGAGGAGAAGAAAGACAAGAGGAGAACCAAAGGGGACGGAGGAAGACGGGGCCACAAAGATGGCCTCGCCCCGTCTCTAACACACACACACACACACACACACACACGCTTCCACCCAGGCCCCACCCTACTTCTTTCTAGGCTTCTCCCTCCGCGAGACCTTAGAGAGCATCTCCTTCCTCCCTGAGGGCAGGTGAGACCCCGTCCGGGCCGTGCCCTCCAGGCTCCTGCCCTAGGGCTCGTCCTGCCTGCAAGCCCAGGACTGTCTGAGGAGCCACCCCACATGCACCCCATCTCCAGGCGCTTTTCTGCACCATCTTCCCAGAACAAGTCAGCGTGGGCCCCTGAGACCCCACAAAGGCCTGCCAGGTTTCTCTCCGGTGGTTCCTCGCTGCTGGGATGGCTCCACCAAGTCCAGGACGTGGCTATCTGTCATCTATCCTCTTTCAAAAAAACCCATGAAACACGGGTCCTGCTTCTCTTTTCCCAGGGCGCTCCAGCACTAGATTGGAGCGTGGCTGGTGACAGGCTGCTCTGGGCCCAGCCCTGGGGCTTCCTTGAGGGCATTAGGGTGATGTCATCCCCTGGCCTGAGGCCTGCACACTCCAGCCCCATCCAGGTCAGCCCCCACCCTGCCTCAGGCCTCTCCCAGCCCAAGCCCTCACTCCCCGCACCTTTAGGAGGAAATTTGGGGCTGGTGTTGCCATGGAAACCGTGTACCAGTCACTGGTATTCAGCGTGCTCAGGGGATAGAAGTATATGACCTGGAATGGAAGCACGCAAAGCAGCTAACACTGCACAGCACGAGCAGCAGAGGCAGGGGCCCGTGCCTGGGCTCAGCGAGTCACTCTCAAGCCATGTGGCAAGTCCCTGGCCCTTGCTGGGCCTCGCTTTACCACCCCCCCAGCCCCATCAAACCACACAGCTGTGCAAGTGTTGGGCGGTTAGATGAGATGGTCCCCAAGCTTTCTGAACCGGTGGTGCCTCCGGGTGCACGACAGCCAGCTGACTCCATGAAGGCCCCACAGCACACACCCGCCAGCTCTCAGAAAGGGCCGAAGGGCCTCATCAAATCTGCTTGTGGTCCAACTTCCAAGGCCAAGACTCAGAGCATGCTTGATAGTCCGAAGGCAGGATCCCTCAACGAGCTGGCCTCGCTTAGGAAGAAAGCACCCTCCTGGTGGCACTGCCAGGAACCCTGGTCCTCTTCCCACCCACTTACTCAAGACAGCCCTGCCTTGATCCAGTCATTCCCCAGAAATCTGCGACAGAAAGAACCTTGAACACAAAGAAGCATACACAGTGGTGTTCATAACAAGGAAACCTTGGGGTCCATTCCATTTCCAAATACAACGAATGGCTAAGGAAACTGGGGTACACATCCCCAGCTAGAATCTTCTGACCACCGTGACAAGTTCTACTTATGGGGCCGGCAGCTGGTGTGGTGTTTAAGGTACCCCCACGTGGCTGATTGCGGTTCAAGTGCTGAACCTGGCAACTTGAAAATCATGCTGGGTACGTGTGCATGTGTGCCCCAAAATCCCAGAATGGAGAAGTGGTGTGGCAATCCCCCTGGGGGTGATTTTTTTCTTTCTTTTTCACTGACTCTCTCAGGTGAGTGCACACGCCCTGGGGGAAAAAAATCTATTTACAATCTATTCTCTCATAGGAGAATACTTCCACCCTAATGTTAAGCAGAGAAAACAAGACACCAAATGGTGTGTGCTGCATAACAATTTTTTGAAGGCATAGAAAAAACATACTTGGGTCAGCAGATGGCATGGTGGTAAAGGCAGCGGGATCCCACATGGCCAACTACATAGTTCAAGTCCCAGACTCAGCAGCTTGAAAAACATGCCAGGTTGGGACCAGCAGTTGGCATAATGGCTATGTCGCTGGATTTCCATGTGGCCAACCACGGTTCGAGTCCCAGACCCCATGGCTTAAACTCACGCCGGGCGCATGTGTGTGCATACCTAAGATCCCAAGAGGAGAATGGAGGAGAAGGGATTGTGGCGTGGCCATCCCTCAGGGGTGGGGAGTGATTTTTCACCTTCTGTCTCCCTGTCTCTCTCTGTCTTTCTGACGAGTACATGCACCCTATAGCAAAACCTCTCCAAAAAGAAAGAGAGAGAAAGGAAGGAAGGAAGGAAGGAAGGAAGGAAGGAAGGAAGACAAACACGCCAGGTATGTGTGTACATGCTCAAAATCATGAGAAGGAAGTAATGGAGAAGGGATGTGGCATGTCTATCGCCCCCGGGGCAGGGGGGGGAGCCTGTTTTCGTCTCACTTTCCCTCTCTCTCTCTGCCTGTCTGCCTGTCTCTCTCTGGTTAGTACACACGCCTTATAGCAAAATTTTTTTAAAATAACAATTAAAAAATTTGATTTAGGGTACATTCTCTTTGTTTTTAAACTCCACTTTCCAAAATCTCTACAACTCACATGCATGATTATTTTCTAGAATTTCTTAAGTGTAGGCCTTGGCAGGGAGGCCAACAGGGTTTGATCCTCCATTCAATTCTTGACATTCAGTAGCCAAGGACTTGAGAATGTCTTTGATGTCTCCAAGCTGTGGTCTCCTCACATGGCAACGGTAACAAGCCCTGTGCCAGGTGGCTGACAGGAGGACTGCGACAGATCCCTAGAGCACCTAGCATGAGGCCTGGCACACTGCAGGTGCGCAGTTCAGAGCAGCTGTTAGCTGGGGTCCAGGCACCGTCCTCTCAGAGCTGGGCTGCTTGAGCCTCAGCAGCCCCTCTGAATCTCAGCCCCTGCCAACCCCAGCCCCTCCCCAGACTCCAGCCTCCCTGCATCGTGCTCAGTGTACTGCCCACAGGGTCGCTCCAGAATGCCAGCTGAGCTGAGCTCAGCCCCCTCCTGCATTCAGCCCATTCAGCCCTCCTACCCCACCCCAGCCAAGGCTCTGACCCCAATTGCCCTCAAAGGGACCAGGCCCTTATGGTGGTCTGTGCTGCTTCCTCCAGATCCCCAGGGGAAGACAGCTGGGCCCTCACAGGAGAAGCAGGCGGGCTGAGTCAGCCCTGCGCCCCGAGAGCCCGGGAGAGCAGCGTCTTTCGATGAATCAGCCCCACCACGTCTGGTGACAGACAGTCTGATAATCCCTCTGATAATCCCGCCAGTTTGGGCACCTGAGAGAGATGGAGCAGAGCGGGCAGGAGAACAGTGAATACGCTGTGGGGGCTGGGGCAACTGAAGACCTTGGCGGAGTGCCCGGTGCGGGGGCAGGGGCCGGGTGCTGAGTTGTCAGTGCTGGGGGTGGGGGAGCAGGGCCCTGGGCAACAAGCCTGAGACCCACCCCGCCTTCTTTCCTCTCTCATTTCTTTTCCTTTTTACCTTCTTTTTTTTCTCTCCCTCTCTTTCTTCTCTTCTATCTTTTCCTCTTCTCCCTCCGTTTCCCTCCCATCTTCATTCCTTCCTTCACTCTTTAATTCATTCCTATTTTAAATTCCTCTTTTCATTTATTTATTGAAGTGATATTCCCTTCTCAGTGCTGAGTTCTGTGCTGCTCTGTGGGGGCCCTGGGAACAGAACACGGCACAGTTCACACCCGCCCACCTCACAACCTCATCATCTGGGCCCCATAAGACCCAGAGAAGGCAGGAGTGACCAACTCGCGAGGGCATCTGGGAGGGCTTCCCTGAGGAAGCCTGCCATACAGTCGGTGCCTCCCAGTAAGTGAGGCAGGGTGAGGACTCTGGCAGAGAACACAGCTGGGGTGGAAGCGTGGTCAGAGGTGAGGGGGCAATGTGCTGTTCACATGACTTACTCTGGGCCAGGCCCTGTGGTAAGCACTGTCCCTTTCACAGATGGGAAGGCTGAGGTTCAGGCGCCATGTGACTTGTTTAACATCACACAGCCAGGAGGTGGTAGGGCTGGGGCTTCGATCCAGAGCCAGGGGCTTAGGGCCATGATCTCGCCCACTGACCACGCTAGGCCTCAGTGCAGGGGCTGGCAGAGGTGCAGGCACCGACAGATGACTGCTGAAACAGGCTTCTGCCACCTCTGGGCACATGGGGCAGGTGTCTGCTGCCCACAGAGCCCAGGCGCTGCTGTCCTGTGGGCAGAAGGCTTTGCCACGCCCCTGCTACTGGGAAGAAAGCTCCCTGCTCTGCCATCAGGCAGGGTCTGGCTGGGGACTATGCCCCAGTGGTTTGGAGGTCCACACTCTCTCCTGTGCCCCAGTACTTCTTTCAGACTGGGCACCTGCTCAGGCACCTGCAGGAGGTGACCCACACTGCAGCCGCTTGCTGCTAGCCCTGTTCTGTGCCCTGTGGAATCCCAGAATTGCAGAGGATGGAAACCAGACCACTCCTGGAGTCATTACCACCAGAGACCTGCAGGTGGCAGTGCTGAGTGCCAACGGGCCAAAGTCAGTGACTACCTGGAGCCATCACCTCCTTACCTCGAAAACCCAAATAATATCCCCACCTCCTCATGGCTGGTGTCTCCTCCCTTCTGGGCCAAGGGTGGAGCAGGTGGAGTAGAGGAAAGCCTGTGGGTTTTGGAGACAGGTCCCAGTTGCAGGACCTCACCTCTCACCCTGTTTCCCTGTGTGTAGGGTACTGATAACATGCCCCTCAATCCCTAGCAAAAGTGGGTAGTTATGATTCCTGCCTAAAATGATGCAAATTGAGCACGACGACTCTGGCTGCATTCATTCTTTTTTTGTACTCAGTGAGCGTGGATGGAGTGTATCTGTGCCGCTGACAGGGTAGGAGGTGGGGTACCGCAGAGACCAGGATGTAGCAGTCCTGGTTTAACGTGTGCACAGCCGGGAGGAGGCAGAGAACAAAACTGGGTAGTGTAATGGCAAGTGGGGCATCTACTTGGGGCAGCATGACCAGGGACCAAGGAAATGAGTGGAACTAGAAAGCCATGCTACGCCCAGAGGAAGGCATTTGCAGAGGGGACAGCACACACCAAGTCCCTGAGGCAGGGAAGGGCTTGCGGACATGGGGACAGTGAGGTTGAAGGACAGGGAGGGGCAGGAAAAGTGGCTCGTCCAGGAGCCGGCACCCACCACCCCGGAGGAGGGGGCTGTTGGTAAACCGGCATGAACAGCCCACAACAGGGGTGATTCTCTCCACAGGGCCCCAGAGAACACTGTCACGGGAGGCAGTGAGTTCACGTGTGGCCCCAGCAAGTGTCTACCGAGCAGCACCCCTGCCCACACTGCCCATGACAAGCTTAATGGCAGGCTTCCAGGAGTCCCAGGGGACAGCCCGGTGACGCCAGAATCACCTGGGGAGATGACAGAAAACAGATCCTGCCCAGCGGCTGTGGTGCAGCCCTAACCCACCCCAAGGCTGGGGGCCTTCTGGCCTACCACGTGTTCACATCCCCGGGTCGGCCTGGGCACATGCCAGGTGCTCGCAGGCACCAGGATCCTAGGAGCTGAAGGGCTGGGGAGAAGGGATCAGTGACCAGACCCTGTTGAGGGTGCTTCTCTTTCTTTCTCTTGCTCTCTATCTCATGCATACACACATTCTCTGTCATTAAAAAAGAAAAGAAAATACAGATCCCAAGCACAATCAAGACTTATTAAACTGGATTTTCAGGGCCATAGTTCAGCCTATATATATATATAATTTCTTTTTTGAGAAAGAGAGGGACTTTTGCTATAAGGTGCTCTGTCTCTCACTGGAGAGACAGAGAGAAAGAGAGAAAGTGAGAAATCACCATCCAGGAGGAATGGTCCCACCACAATCCCTTCTCCTGTATCCTCTTGGGATTTTTTGGCCATGCATACATACTTGCTCGGGTCTGGGACTTGAACCACAGTCAACCGTGTAGGAGTTCAGCACTTTAGCCGCTATGCCACCCGCTGGTCCCCAGCCTTTACATTTTTAACAATGCTCTGAGGGGGTCTGATGGAAGTGGAAGCAAGCATGGGGAGGGCTAGAGAGAGGGGCGTGCTCCCTCTGCTTCCAGTCATTCGCCAGCTCATTGTTGCAGCCTCCTACTCCACGCCATCCTACTCCGTGCCAGGGAGCATGCTCAGAGCTGGTAGACCCAGAGCCTGCCGGTGGAGCTCACTCTGCTGGCTTCTCACCAGGACCCTAACCCAAACACTCCTTCTAGGCCCCATGCATTCTGGCCCTGCCCCCACCCCACCCCGCACTCCTGCCACTCCACCCTCATGCCAGCTGCTCCGGCCTCAGCCGGTCCACGAATGCTGTGCTCTCCTATGGCCAGGCGTGTCCAGGCAACTCTATCCCATCTGCCTGGAACCTGCCCCTATCCTCATGGTCACCCCACCTCAGCCTTGTTAAACCCACTAGTCTGCTGGAAACGTTAGGAGTGTCATGGCAAGAGACTGGATTCTGAAGTCAGAGGGCCTGGGTTCAAATCCTCACCCTGCCACATACTCGCTGTGTATTAGTGGACCATTACTCTTTCTGTGCCTCAGTTTCTAGTTCTTACCTCATAGGAGGTTCTTACTCCCCATAGGAGTAAGAGGGAAATCAGTTAAAAATGAAAAAGTACCCAGAACAGTGGGAGGCCCTAGGGGAATGAGATTAAATAACCAATACAGTGCAGATACTGACCGAGCCGGCAGCTCAGCCCGAGTGCCAGTAGCATTCGCTAAGTGTCGCCATGCGATGCTCCAAACCACATCCAGGTCCCTGTTCCATATTATTTTCTTTAGGATTTTTGTCATAGGATGCATGCACTTGCCAGAGAGAGAGAGAGAGAGAGAGAGAGAGAGAGAGAGAAGGAACATGAGAAATCGCCCCCTAGGGGAACGGCCGTGCCACAATCCCTTCTCTTCCCAGGATTCTGGACACATACACACATGCTTGTTTTCAAGCCACCAGTCCAGGACTTGAACCACAGGGCTGACCATGTGGGATCCAGCATCTTAACCAACATGCCACCGGCTCACCCTGTGGTCCATAGTCTTTTAGCAGCTCCTGTTCCCTTGGAGCAGATTGTAAAAGTGTAATTACATTTCTCATCCGCCTGTCTTCCCTTCTTCCTCACAAGGCAGGACAGACCTCCTCCTGCTGTCCTCGGCTGGGTCTACCTTCCCAGCACAATGCCCAGCACTTCGGGGGAGGTCCGAAACTATTTGCTGAACGAGCAAATGAAGGGAGCAAGAGCAGCCCTCTTAAGAGTTTGCTTCCTCCCTGAAGTCACATTCACAGCATGAGTCACATTCAAAGAAACATCCAAGGCTGGCTTCGGGCTGGAACACAGTCTCTTGAGAGAAGGCCGGCCGAGGCTGCTCTGTTCAGCACTCAGACCAGACTCCCCCAGCCCCTCAGCCCTCCTCCTGCCTGTGCCAGGCTCCCAGGAAGAAGGCAGTCTGCTCCTCTAGGCTGGAAGCTGCTCTCCACTGTCCCGGTGGGAGATCCAGAGACCCAGCTATGCCTCTAGGATGTCCTTCTCAAAAGGGAGGGGCCAGAGTGGCCAGCAGGTGGCGTGGTGGTTTAGACACTGGACTCCCACATGGTCAACTATTTTTCAAGTCCCAGACCCAGTGACTTGAAACTCATGCCAACCACGTGTGCGTGCATGTCCAAAGTCCTGAGAGGAGAACAGAGTAGAAGGGATCGCAGCATGGCCACCCTTAGGGAGGGGCATGGTTTCTCACTTTCTCTCTTTCTCTCTCTGGTGAGTGTACGTGCCTGTGGGGGGGTGTGTGGGGGGGGGGGGGGGGGGGGGTGGACCCTGGCCAACCGTAAGGAATATGAACTCCTAAAAGACTGGAAGTCAAAGAGCTCTCGGCACCCCCGCCAGGCCCTCCCAGCTGGAGAGACCAATGGAGCAATAAGAAGCTGGAACCGCCCGCTTGCGTCACTATCGCTGCATAAAGAAGCAGATGAGGGCAGGGGGGCCTAACATGGGCACCTCCCCTTGCAGTCTTAATAAACTTGGAGTCCACACAGTCCTCGTGGGGAAATTAAGAAGCGTGGGGCCAGCACACTGGTGCTGGATCCCACGTGGCCAGCCGCGGTTTGAGTCGCGACCCAGAGGCTTGTAAATCATGCCAGGCGCGTGTGCCTTTGTGCCCAGAATCCCGAGAGGAGAATGGAGCAGAAGTAACTGCAGCTTGAATACCACCCCTCCCCGCCGCGCGGGGATCTCACTTTCTCTCTCTGTCTCTCCCCAGGGAGTGTGTGTGCCGTATAATAAAGGCAAAAGCAGAGCAGTTCCCCCCTCATCTCAGCAAACTCCTTCCTTTCTCTGAGCCTCTCTGATAGGGCTGCTGAACTCCCTTCTGTCTGGAGACCAAGATGGCAGTCTTAGTAAGCCTCAAGAAACAAGAAAAATGAGTGGAAGGCTTCGGCATGTGGAGTTAGAGAGCGCACCGGGCCTTCCTCCAGGTGACCACCATCCCGGGCTGTCATAAAGATGAGAAGGCTTTTAAGTGACCAAAAAGCCTAGGACAGATTTGATCAAATGTTCTCTCATAGGCTGCCCTGGGTGTGGGATTAACCACAGGTGACCTCTCCTTCCCACGGCCCTGCAGGGAGTTTGCCTGCATCTCTTAAGACGTGCCTCTGGGCGGCTTTGTATTCATTACCTGTGTCTCCTCTCCCTCGGAGAGCTGTAAAGATCCCCATGGTCAGGCAACACACTCGTGGCAGAGCCCCAGTAGTGGGAGGTACTGTATCCTGCGTGCTAATGAACACTCATTAAACGTCTGCTGACCTGCATCAAAAAGAAAAACGACTTCATTATCCGTGAGCTGTGTGGTAAGGGGCAAGTTCTGGATCTCTCTGAGCTTCAGTTTTCTCATCTATAAAACAGGAATAAAAAAATGTACATGCCTGTAAGGTCGTTTTGAGGACTGGAGAAAATTATGCATGCAAGGTGCTTAATTCTGTACTACATCCATCACAGATAGAAATGTTAATAAGCAGTAGTACTGGCCTGGATAAGGCCGCTGGACCCACGTGGTTGATCTCGCAATTCAGTGTCAGACCCAGTGACTTAAGAAACGCCAGGCACGTGTGAATGCATTCCCAAAAGGAGGGCAAGATGGCGGAGAAGGGATCCTAGTGCGACCATTCCCCATGGGGGCGCTCCCCCTCCCGTCTCTGTACTACGGTTGTGGTCGTGATGATGGTACTAATGGTGACAGCAAAGGTGGCTGGTGGCTGTGTGATGGCAGTGATGATCATGGTGGCCCAGTTGCAGTGGTGGTGACAGCGGTGATGGAGCTACACAGGGATAGTGATGGTGACGCTGACGGTGGCGATGGGAGTGTGCTGGCGGTGCTGATGGTGGCTCTGCCATGGTGATGGTGTCACTGATGAAGACAATGACACCAAAGTGAAGACAGCCTTCCCTGTGTCACCCCAGGTTAACCCAGAATCTGCTCCCCCACTGGCCCCTTGGGTCCAGCCAATACTTGGCCACACAGGCACTTGGAAGCCCGACAAGGCCTTCGGGCCTTGGCACCTGTTGAGGCGGAAGCAGGAAGCAGACGCCCATGCTCAATAAGAGGTTAGGATGTTTCAGATGGCGCGTTCTGCCACGAGAGGTGAATGTAGTAATTTTGAAAAGAATATTTGTACACTGAGCTGCAGAACAACCATTTAATCCAGGGCTCTGCAGGGAAGGGGGTCACGTGGGCAAAAAGAAATACGTATCCGTTACACTCAAGAGGGCAGCGGAGCCTGGATTCTCCTTCTTTGGGAAGTGACTGTCTGTGGAAATAAACAGCAGACCTTTACTGAGCACCTACTGTGCGCAGGCTGGGCTCTGAGAAGGGCACAACTGAAACGCAGCTGTTGCCTTTGCAAAGCTCAGTACAGGGGAGGAAGGGCAACCGATGCAGAATCAAACACTGGTGTCTGTCCACTCACTCAACGAGCATGCCCTGAACACGCCCTGTCCCCGAGGAACCCTCGGCTTGGGGAGAAGGTGGGTCAGTAAATTAACACTCACAGAACAGCGGGCAGCCTGCCACCCAGTGGTGTTGCTCAGTGAGGGCACACTATGAGCTGGGCATGGGCTAAGGGCTTACTCCTCATTCACCTAAGTCAGTCTCACCCTGATCCTGCGAAGTCCATGCCATTGTGACTCCCACTCCCCAGAGGTGCAAACCGGAGCTCAAAGAGGCTAAGTCGCCGGCCCTAAGTCACTGAGCTATTAAGTGGAAGAGTCAGCCTGAGCCCAGCCCTGGAGCTCTTAGACACCCTGTTGGTCCAGGAGAGGGAGGGCTCACAGAGGAGACCCTGAGCTGTCACGAGGACCAGAAGAAGTGTGCTCGAAGCTGGGATGTGGTGGGCGGACAGGGCCTGGGCAGATCAAGGTGTTCCAGAAGGAGATGTGGCAGCTGGTACGGAGGTGAGCAAGCCCACAGCATTTCCAGGGGATGGTGAGAAACGCCAAGAGGCGGGGCGGAAAGACCTGCAGGTGAAGAGGAGCTGAAGCAGCTAAGTAGGGGTGCAGGGTGCTGAGCTAGGTGCAGACTGCTAGACTAACTATTGGGGACCCAAAGCAGCCAACAGCTGAGCTGTGTCCATGAAGCTCTGTGCAAGCGGAGTGTGACTCTCTGCCCTCCAGGCCCCTGGTCCTTAAGGAAGCCAAGACCTTCTCGGGCTTCTGATTAAAAATCCACTTGCAGATATGACCCGTGCAGTAGAGGAAAATAAGCTTTAAAGGTCTGTAGGCCTGGTCAGACTTTCAGCTCCACTCCGTACTACCTGTGCAACTTGGGAGGTTCATACAAGCTGAGCCTCAGTTTTCTCATGTGTAAAAATGGGCTTGATAATATCTTATTTTTATAAGAATTAAAGGATATGATAATCAGGGACCTGCCCATAACCTAGTGGTTAAGATCCCATGTGGCTGAAAGCAGTTCAAATCCCAGTCCCAGCAGCTTGATGGGTGCACGTGTGCCCCAAATCCTGATGAGATGGATAAATGAAGAGGAAGGGATTGTAGTGTAACCATGCCCCATAAAGGGTTCCTCTCCATTTTCTCTCTCTCTCTCTCTCTTTCTCTCTCTCTCTCTTTCTCTCTCTTTTTCTCCATCTCTCTCTAGCAAGTGCACACGACCTCTGGCAATTGAAAAAATGTGATGGTGTAATACCACCAGTACAAACCAGCCTCGGTCTAGTGTCCAGTGCGTTCGTAACAGGCCCTTTTCCTCCCCCTCCCTTCCCTCCAGGCTCTCCCAGTTCTTATACAGCCTCCATTTTCTCAGATTTTTCCGATTTCAAACATTCTGTCCCTTTGTCTCCATAATCTATCCAAAGATCCCGGGAATTGTTAACGTTTTCGCATCCAAGACGCGTCGTCCATTGAGCACACCGCCCTGGAACCGGCCCGAGAGCCCTCCGTGGGTGCCGACTTGGAGCTCGGAAAATACAATCCCCACGGTGGGAGGCTGCGAGGCTGACGCACACGATGAGGGAGAGTGCTCGCCACATTCCCCAGTGGCCCACCTGCCCTTGGCTTCTAAATAAACCTCACTACTGAAGGTACAGGGTACAGAGGGGGTCCTGATGAGCTCGTCTTCCAACACCCCCATCCACCTCTTCCCTGGGCTCTAGACCCTTACACCCAGCGGCCACTAGGATGCCTCAGAGACCATGCAAACTCCAGATGACCGCAACTCACTTCCTGCTCTTCATCCCAGACTGGAACTTTCTCAGACCACTGTTCACCACTGCACCATGGCTCACCTTCCTGTCTAGGTCATTCAGAAATCTAGCAGTTATTGGGACCAGCAGTTAGCGTAATGACTATGTCACTGGACTCCCATGTAGTCGACCATGGTTCGAGTTCCGGACCCAGTGGCTTAAACTCACGCCAGGTGTGTGTGTGTGTGCATGGCCAGGATCCCAAGAGGAGGATGGAAGAGAAGGGATTGCGGCATGTGGCCATCCCCCCGGGGGGTGATTTCTCACTTTCTATCTCTCTGTCTCTGTCTCTGTCTTTCCAGCAAACGCACGTGCCCTATAGCAAAAACTTCTTAAAAAAAAAAAAAGAAAGAAAGAAAGAAAGAAAGAAAGAAAGAAAGAAAGAAAGAAAGAAAGAAAGAAAGAAAAAGAAAAGAAATCTAGCAGTTATGACCAGGTGGTGGCATGGCAGCACTGTAAGTCCACCCACATGAGAGTCCCGGGTGAGCATCCGGGGACCTCCATGAGCACGCTGGGTACATGCACTCACGGTGTATCCGTGATCAGGGCCAGCTACTGGACCGCGCTGTGGGAACCCTGTTGGGGATGTCCCTTCTCTTCTCTCTCTCACACTCTTATGGAAGGAGGTTGCTAAAGTGCGGATGTCCCCCAAAAAGTCAGGTGGTGGGACTTGGCTGTATTATAGAGGTGTTAGGGGAAAACGTAATCCCTTTATGGTGAGTTCCTTCGGGTATGATGAGGCCATTGGGACAGGGCCTTATAGTATTTTGTTTTGGTTTGGTTTGGTTTTTGCCATGGGATACATGCGCTTGCTGGAGAGAGACAGAGGGAAAGCAAGAAATCACCCTCGAAAGGATGGCCATGCTGCAATCCCTCCTTCTCCATTCTTCTCTTGGGATCGTAGGCATATATGCATACATGCCCAACATGATTTTTCAAGCCACCTGGTCCAGGACTTGAGCTGTCGTCGGCCATGTGGGAATCCAGCACCTTAACCACCATGCCACCTGCTGGCCCCAAATTCCGATAGATTTGTAAAAGAGGAAAGGAGACCAGAACAGATAGAACATGGACAGCTGCTCTGCCCAGGACCCTACCATGTTGTAGCCTTACTAAGAGCTGGCCCTGGGCCTCAGGCCTCCAAACCACGAGCTCAATACACCTCTATTTCTTTTCTTTCTTTTCTTTTCTTTTTCTTTCTTTCTTTTATTTATTTTATTTATTTATTTACATTTTTTTTGGAGAGGTTTTTGCTATAGGCCACGTGCGCTCACCAGAAAGACAGAGAGATAGAGAGACAGAAAGTGAGAAATCACCCCCAGGGAGAATGGCCACACCACAATCCCTTCTCCTCCTTTCTCCTCTCAGGATCTTGGGCACACATGCACACGTGTCCGGTGTGAGTTTAAGCCACTGGGTCCGGGACCCAAATTGTGGTCGGCTACATGGGAGTCCAGCAACATAGCCATTATGCCACCTGCTGGGCCCTCTTTCGCTCTTAATACCACTTCCTTGCTTCAAGGTTCCCACTGCTCTCCGAACAAGGGCATCACTTAAACACAGTCTTCCACAATGGGCCAGAGGGGGCCTGAGGGCTCGGCCCCCTTCCTGTCTACTCTCACTTCACCCACTCTCCACTGCTCTCCACTCAGCCAGATGGCCACCTCTCCTCTGCACACTCGCCCTGTTCCCTCCCACCCAGGGCCTTTCCAGTGCTTTGCCCTCCACCTCAAAGCTCTTCTGTCCCCTCTTCACCTGCATGATAGCGTATGCTTACCTCTTCAGCTAAGGGACACGTTCTCCAAGTGTCTTCTGTGACCACAGCCCACGTACGCAGTGGACAGCACGTACCACAGGCGCAATAGTACATTAATATGTGTGGTCATTTGAGCAGAGCCAGTCTCCCTAAAACTCCCCAAGGCCAGGCCTCATGGCCGGATTTGCTCCTTCCATACAGAAGGCTTGATACATTTTAAGCACACAATATAGAATCGGATGAATGAATAAAGTGAGGCTTCTTCAGGGGCACACCCTCCACCCCCCTCATCTCTGGGAAATCTTAAACGCATACAAAGGCCGGTGGAGGTGTCGTGGAGAGAGAAACATAGCCCGCCCCAGTCACACAGGGCACATGTAGGTGAGGCAGGACCTGGAGCGTCCAGGCTTCCTGACTTGGCTTTTCGGGCCTTGCTGATTTGGGGCCTCCGTGCCACAGTATGGGGCAGGTAAAATAGGAAGGGACCCCCTAGAGGAGCACCGAGGGCCAGAGGAGGGGAGAACTGTACAGCCCAGGTCTCTGCGCACCTGGGCTCTAATCCAGGCAGCACAGCACCCTGGCGAGAAAAATGTGTTTCCTGCATGTTATGCTGGGCCCTGCTGACACCCGCATGCAAATGTATGCAAATTCTGTGCAAACACAGTCTCTGGCTTAGATGAAAGAAACCCAAAGCCTGGTTCAGGGGAGACAGCTAAGACTGGCCTGAAGAGATCCTGTGCAGCCCTGTTGGCTACTCAGCTAAAATGGGGTGTGAGGGTCATCCGCGGTTGGGAACAACTCCCCCAGATAGTCCTCTCCAGAGACATAGACCGCTGACCTCAGGAGACTTGGGCGCTGTGAACTTGGGTTTTTTTTTCCAGGAGTGGGGTCACCCCAGCCCATCTTCAGCAAAACTAGGCAAGGGCCTGGCTCTGGGACCACCGCAGCCCCTGCAGCAGTGTCTCGGTCAGAGCGACCCTCCTCAGCCTCGCTCTTTGGTCTGCACCTGAATCCCCCGTGATGTTAATGCAAAGCGCATTCCAAAGCCCTCAGGTCCAGGAGGGCCTCCCCTTCGCATGGCTGACAAACTCCAGCTTCTCCCCGAGATTCAGGTCCGGGGTCTCTCCCCGTTAACCGGGCCTCTCGCCCTCCTCTGCTCCCTCAGTCCTGGCTGTCCCAGCAGAGCCCTGGGCCTCCTGGGGGTAGGCACTGGGTATAGCACTGGGAAGACAGGGCAGGTGGGGTGAGTGAATGAGCAAGTGAGGAAGCAAATGAACGACGGTAGCAGGGAGCCGGAAGAGACCAAAAGTAGCAGCAATGACCTCAAGAAAGCCCCAGTAGGCGGGGACTTTGTGGGCTGGGTGGAGCCAGCCTCCTGCCCAGGCACCACAGACGCCCCAGGCCTGGCCTTGCCTTAACTTACACCTTTCTGTCCCTGCCTCCCCTTCCCCCGCCCCATCAGCAGCCTAATGGGCTGTCAGCACCAGTCTGCGGGCCAGAAAGTAAGCTGTTCCTTGAAACCTCACAGCCCATGATTAGATCAATGGCAGTTTCCTAAACCGCTCAGTGGTTCCCATGGCAACCCGGCTGGTGCCGACTGGCAGCGAGCCACCTGGAGGAGAGGGAGGAAGGAGGGGGAGACAGGTGTGGGTTGCTGCCCTCGGTGGAGCTCTGGGAGAGCATAGAGAGTCAGAGGATGGAGAAACCTAGACAGCCCCAGGAGAGGGATGAAGCCAAGTGGGGGTGGGGGGCAGTAGGTGAGCAGGTGAGCCAGGGAGGCTGGGAGGGGCTGAAAGCTCCAGAACACTGAGACCTGGGCCAGGAACTGCTCCAAGCACGTTGTTGGAATCGGCCCACTTCGTCCTCAAAGGTCAGGAGTCTGCTATTCCATTTCACAGATGAGGAGTTGGAGGCCCAGAAAGATACAACTCGTCTGTAACTAATGAGTGGCAGGGCCGGAATCCCGGGCCCAAACCAGCAGTGTGGCTTCAGGATGTCCCTAGTGCACCAGGGTCACCTGGAGAGCCTGTGAAAGCAGTTCCTGGGGAGATCTGGGTGGGCCCAGAATTTCCTTTTCAAGGCAAGTTGGGGGGAAAGAGGAAGGGTCTTTTTTTCTGATGGGATCTTGCTGGGGTTACAGGCTCATGCCACTGTGCCCTGCCATGTAGGTTGGCCCAGGAACCCTATCCAGGCCTCTCGTGCAGCCCCAGCTTCACACGGAAGAGGCTTCTGCTTGCATCGTTGCGGCCAGGCCAGGGCCCAGAACGTGACGCGGCATCTGCAGGCCACGCTGGAGTGGTACAGAGCTACCCTCGGCGCTTCTCCTGAGCTGCTCGCCCAGCTCCTAAACCAATCACAACAACTCGGATTTGCCACATCTGGGTCCCGTGGTTAACCCAGCGGTAGGGGAGGTAGGGAACCGATACCTAAGTCACATGGGCCAGAAATGTGGGCCCGTGGACATAAAGGAAGAATCACAGACGGGTGCTTGGGACACTTGCTAGCTTCTGTTTCCTCAGTTAATAGGATTATTATGAAGATGAAATTAGTTGAAACTACACGTCACTTAAAATTGTGCCTGGACGGGTCCAGCAGTTGGTGTAATGGCTGTTGTCGCTGGACTCCCATGTAGTTGACCATGGTTCGAGTCCTGGACCCAGTGGCTTAAACTCACGCCGGGTGCATGTGTGTGCATGCCCAAGATCCTGAGAGGAGAATGGAGGAGAAGGGATTGTTGTGTGGCCATCCTCCCTGGGGGGTGATTTCTCACTTTCTATCTCTCTGTCTCTCACTGTGTTTCTGGCAAGCACATACGCCCTGTAGCAAAAAACCCTCAAAAAACGAATTGCGCCTGGAGGGGGCCAGCAGGCATGATGGCTAAGGCACTGGACTCCCACATAACTGACGGTGATTCAAGTCTTTGACCCAGTAGCTTGAAAATTATGCCAGTTGCGTGTGCATGCATACCCAAAATCCCAACAGGGAGTGGAGGAAAGGGAATTGTGGGGTGGCCACCCCCCTGGGGGATGACTTCTCACTGTCTCTCACTCTCTGTCTCTCTCTCTGGCGAGCACATGTGCCTATGGCACAAAAAAAGAAAAAAGAGGAATTATGCCTGGAACATAGCGAGCACCCAATAGGAATGAAGCACACACTTACGGTGTGCAGCATGGACACACATACGCTAATACTTGTGCACAAGAACACAAAAGCGCTAGGCACTGGCTTGCAAACACACATGAGAGAGGAAACATATGTAGGACACACACAACACAACTCAGAACACATGGGCACGTGCGAAATCTCAAACACACATAGATACACATGGGGACACACAGACGTTGCATGCTCCAAGGCCTTTACATGCACAGTGACTTGGCCTGAGTTTGTTCCCATGGATCACGTCTGAGTCCAATGCTACTGTCTGCCCCTAAACAAGCTCTCCTTGACGGGTCTCAGAGGGAGGAGTCGGGTCGTAGGTATGGCAGCCTCCTGGCTAAAAGCCAGATGTCCAAAACCATCAAAGTTAGGTTGAAGAGAGTTCCCACCGACTATGGCTGGGGGACCTTGAGTGAGTTGCCTAACTTCCCTGAGCCCGTTTTCATCCTCATAAACTGAGGATGACACAGAACCTACTTCTCAGGGTTCTTGTGAAAGTGCAACAAGGGGGCAAAGCCGTTAGCTCAGCCTCTGAACGGTATATAGAAGCTGCACCGTGAGAGCTAAATTATCATTTTATGATGGTTTCTGGAGTGGCCTTTCGACACAGGGAGGAATCAGCGTATGTTTGGACAAATGGCCAGGGCTGGCTCGACCCTCTAAGCCGCCACCGAACCGGGCTCTCCCACCTGCCCCTCAAGCCATGGAGGCAGCAGCGCTCAGGGCTACCGAACAGAGCTGCAGTGCGCCCAGCGGGCCCAGAGCTGTTGACAGCTTTCCCCAGGCACTCACACTTCCCCCTGCAGCTATGAGTGGCAGGGTGGTGGTTAGAAATTCCGGCAGCGTGTAATTTTTATTCAGTGACTTGTGTGAACTTATAAGATCCATACTGCGTGTGGGCAGACATGACTTACGTTGTCGAACGGCCTTCTCAGTGGGCAGGCAACAGGGAGCCTGGCCTCTGAGTCTGCCTGAAGTCACCAATGCCAGCTCCACAGTGCGACTAGAGGGCTTAGGGCCAAGACGGCATCTGCGACAGGTCTCCAAAACCCTCCTAAAGCTGGGCTGCAGACCCCTCCTGCCACCTCCCTGAAAGTTAAACCAAGTGAGTAAGAACTCGGGTTTTGGAACCAAATGGAGTCAGATTCAGATTCTGGCTCCACTACGTTCTCCCTTCATGGACTTAGATGAGTCCATTCGCTCCTGGGCCTTATTTCCCTTTGTAACTCAGAGCAAATGAAAGCGCCTACATCCCGGGGGGACTGGAGAACTCAGAGAGAGAGAGCCTGTAGTGGGGGCGGGCTTCAAAAAGTTTACGGAAAATGCAGATTATGAAAGCACTATGCATAGATTTCAATTTTTTGCACCAAAATAAACTCATACTTTAATTCCATTTGTCCCTTCCTATGCGTTGGCGCATAACAAGAGCTTGATAAACAGGGATTAGGGCTCTCCATCCACCTTGGCTCCGCACCCGATGCTGCCCTCTCCTTACCCTTTCTTCCCAGAAACGGCCACCAGGTCTTGGCCCCAAGACACAATCAGCCATTGGCATCTACAGGCACCATTTGGCACAGGCCCTCAGGAAGCAACGCAGCAGTGTACGCGCTATAAGAGACATGACCCACTTTTGTGTTTTTAAACACTTTGAACAAGAAAGCCCAACCTACTGTGGAGCGTTGCTTTTTTTCTTCCACTGGACCCTCAGCTCCAAGAACAACGTCTGGTGCGAAGTAGGCACGCACGAAATATTTGCTGACTAATAGGTATAGTTGTCCACTCATGCATTCTATAAGAGTGAGAGAAATCAAGCATGGCCCAGAGAGGGTGTGGGGTGAGGGCACAGAGGCAAATCTGAGGTGAAGAGTGGTGACTTCCGCATGGGGCCTGGCCCCTCACACCCCAAGTTTCGCTTTGCCCCTGAAGAGCTATTAATATTTGCAGTCTCTAGCAAAGGCAGGGACAGTTGAAAACCACCACCTCCCACATAACTTACTAATTCAAAAAGTATTCATTGCCCAGCCCAGAACCCGCAAATGATGTCAGAGAGCCTGACGAGGTACGCTCCCCCTCGAGAGTGTTTGAAAACACCCCATCCAGATCCTTCCATCTGCTGCTCTCTACTCTGGTGTCAGTACAAACTGGGTTAATAAGTACATAATCCAGGTGTTTTGCTCATGAGAGGAGCTGACGCCCATCTGGTCCCAACTCTAAAACTGGCATGAAGAAGCTGAGCGGTCCTTCCTGAGGTGTCAGACTCCACTTACTCCAGGACCTACTAATTAGGCTTACTTCGGTTCTAGTTAGCTAGCAGCACCCATTAAGGTTCCTCATGCAAATTAACCTTCCTTCCCTGAAAGCTGTCACAAAAGATAGCCTTCAGTCTCAAGTCCTGAGGCCGCTATTCAATGACCTTGCACAATCTGCCCCTACCCTGTGTGGCTGGCTGGCTGGGCACCTGGGTGGGTGGGTGGATGGGAAGATGGATGAATGGGTTAGTGGTGGGTGAGAGGATGAAAGATGGGAATGGCAGATGGGTAAATGGGTGAACGGGTGGGTATGTGGACATATGAGCGAACAGATAACTGAATGAATGGATGAGTAGATGCATAGCTGGATGGAAGGATGAATAAAATATTGACTCTCCCCACTGGGCATGAAACCCTGCACAGTCAGGCCCGAGCCCTGGATGGATGGGTAGATGAATAAATGGATGGATGGTGGGTAGGCAGATGAGTGGGTGGGTCAGTGGGTAGATGGATGAACCTCTGGCTTCCTTCTTGGTAGGCATACCCTCGGAGCATGGAAACCTGTGAACCACTGCCCTGAGGGTCCCCTACAGACTATTCATCCAGAGCTCCAGGAGAGTAAGTCTCCAGATTTGCCCCCTTACGGTCTGTCTCCAGTCATTAACACCTAGTCGAATAAGATGCCACACTCAAACTTAATCATTCATTCTTTTAACAACTGTTTATTGAGCACCTACTCTGTGCCAGGTGCTCTGGTAAGCACAGAGTGATAAACCAACCACTCATTAGCTTCAGGAACCTTCTCAGGATCAGCAAGAGAAACAAAAGCCCTACATTTCTCCACATTCTCATACACATATTTGGTATATAGATTTCTACCAATGCCCAATCCCTCAACCCTGTCTCTCGTCCTGCTTAGCCCTCTCCCCCACCAATCCCAGTGAAAGTACCTTCCTTGGGGTTATTGGTACTCCCCCAGGTGGTACCACAGGGAAGTCTTGTTCCAGCTCTAATAGGCTTGTCTGCTCATCACCTGCTGTATGACCTGGCCTTCGCGTGTGCGGTGGTGGAGGCATTGTGCTGTGTGTGCTTGTGACAGCCCCAATGCTAAGGCAGTTCCAACCATGTTATGCATCCCCGATGGAAACCCTTCGAACAGGCCAGCCACAATGGCACAGCAGCTACATGATGTTGAGGCCACATGGGAAGGTCCTGAGTTCACATCTCGAGGTCTCCTTGGACACACCAGGCATGAGCGTGAGTGCCCATGATCCTGGCTGGCTGAGGCTGGGGGTGAATCATGGCATGAAGACAACCTTGTTGGAGGTGCCATTCCCTCTCCCTCTCATGGAAGAAATAAATAAACAAAACCGCAAACAAGAACAAACCTTGCAAACAAACAGACATTTCCTTTCTGCTCCATCCTACGGATGCCAAATTATATTCAATTTAGCTCTTTTTACTTTCTAACCAAGGCTCACTTCTCTTGGCTTAGATCTACTTATTTTTTTAAACGCTGCAGAGAACAAAGTTGACTTTCCTGGTTCTGAACCAAAATAAAATATATGCGTTCCTCCTATTCTGTCTGCTAAGTACAGCTAAAATTCATGGGCGTCACATCTACACAAGCAGAAGTAGACTCAAAGGCAGAAGGAAGGCAAACTCACTAGGGACCGCGAGCCCTATGGAGTGACACAGTAGTAAGTTTCTTGAGTTTCTGTTTGTCTCACATGTCTCAGACGGGATGCTGGAGAAGACAGCCACCTAGGAATGTCATCGGGAGCAGATAAGAGCCCCCAGGAAACCTGGAGGCTGCACAATCTGCCCCCAACCCTGGATGGATGGGTAGATGAATAAATGGATGGTTGGGCAGATGAGTGGGTGGGTCAGTGGGTAGATGGAGGAACCTCCATCTTCCTTCTGGGTGGGCATACACTCGGAGCATGGAAACCTGTGCACCATGCCCTTGTTCTTCCCAGCAAAGGACCAGGAAAGAGCAAGAATCTGGTAAACAGGAAACCTCTAGATGATAACCACCCTATTCAAGCCAAACACCACAAGTGCAGCTCGATCCCCACTCCAACCGCAAAGGCCAAGTGGAAAGCCCAGAGATCCACCCTCACCAGGCCATAAGGAGGCACTCCTCTACCCCACCCGACCCACACCCCCACCAGCAGTACCAGAGAAGACCCAGTGGTGAGCCAGGACTTCCATGCCTGCCGGGCAGTAGCACCCAGCTCCCTTAATCCTATCATGGGGCCAGAGGAGGCCATTTGGGGATCACGGACTTTCATCTCACCCACTGGCAATGAAGTACCCCTATACCCTCCCTGCTGAATGGTGCTAGAGGAAACCACACAATGGAATCCAAAACTCTCACTACCATCTAGCTACGCTAAAGCCATCTTTGGCTCGAGTCAGTGGAGGTTATGTGAGGAGCAATTTGAGGTGCCCTCCCCCTCCTGGCCAGGGCAGTGCCAATGGAGAACTTGTGGAAAGCTGGAGGTCCCAGCTCTGCACAACAGTAATAAGCCACTCCTTTCTCCTGGGGTGTCAGTGGAGGAACCTGACCTTACACTCACCTGGCAGGAACTATGCGTCATTCCCTTCCTTTGTTGGCTGGGTACCAGAAGACTTAAATAAGATCTAAAATCTCATAACATCATACCCCAAGTGTCCAGGATGTCACTGAAAACCATTCATCATCCCAAGAACCAGGAAAGCCTCAACTTGAATGAGAAAAGGCAATCAGCAGATGCCAACACTGAGAGGACACAGCTGCTGCAATTATCTGGCAGATTTTAAAGCAGCCGCCGTAAGAATCTTTCTGTAAGAAATTTCAAACGCACTTAAAACAAATGAGAAAATAGGAAGTCTCATGAAAGAGGTAGTAGATATAAAGAAGAGCCAAATGGAAATTTTTAGAATTGAAAAATACAATAACAATATTAAAAAGGATACAATGGATGAGCTCAACAGCACGTGGAGAGTACAGAGAAAACAAGCAGTGAACTTGAAGACAGAACAATAGAATTTGCCCAATCTGCACAAGGGAAAAGATAGACTAAGAAAAAATGAGCTTCATGGGGACAAATGGTGGCATAGTGGTAAAATGCAAATATTCTGCAAGGCTGACCCACATGGGAAGGTTCTGAGTTTGTGCCTAGAGATCTCGCTGAGTATACTGGGTACATGCCTGCCTATGATCCAAGACTAGCTGGGGGGAGGGGTGGGCATGGCCCCCCAAGACCCTGTTGGGTGTGCTCGCTCTCTCTCTCTCTTGCTTATGGGAGAAATAAGTAAATAAAACTATTTTTTTTTATTTTTTTAATAAACCTCAAGGACCTACTGGACTATGACAAAAGATCTGACATTCATGTCATCAAAATTCCAGGAAAAGAGAAAGAGGGTTGGGATAAAGAAATATTTTTAAAATAACAATAGAAGGTTTCCCAAATGTGGCCAAAGACATAAACCTATAGATTCAAGAAGATGGGTTTAAATCAAATAGAATAAATCCAAAAAAATCCACATGAAGATACATCACAATCAAACTTCAATAAAGACAAAGAAAAAATATTGAAAACAATGAGAGGAATGACACCTTAATTCTGGGGGAAAGCAGATCAGATGATAGTGGTTAATCAGTAACTATGGAGCCTAGAAAGCCCCCAGGAAACCTGGAGGCTGCACAATCTGCCCCCAACCCTGGATGGATGGGTAGATGAATAAATGGATGGTTGGGCAGATGAGTGGGTGGGTCAGTGGGTAGATGGAGGAACCTCCATCTTCCTTCTGGGTGGGCATACACTCGGAGCATGGAAACCTGTGCACCATGCCCTTGTTCTTCCCAGCAAAGGACCAGGAAAGAGCAAGAATCTGGTAAACAGGAAACCTCTAGATGATAACCACCCTATTCAAGCCAAACACCACAAGTGCAGCTCGATCCCCACTCCAACCGCAAAGGCCAAGTGGAAAGCCCAGAGATCCACCCTCACCAGGCCATAAGGAGGCACTCCTCTACCCCACCCGACCCACACCCCCACCAGCAGTACCAGAGAAGACCCAGTGGTGAGCCAGGACTTCCATGCCTGCCGGGCAGTAGCACCCAGCTCCCTTAATCCTATCATGGGGCCAGAGGAGGCCATTTGGGGATCACGGACTTTCATCTCACCCACTGGCAATGAAGTACCCCTATACCCTCCCTGCTAAATGGTGCTAGAGGAAACCACACAATGGAATCCAAAACTCTCACTACCATCTAGCTACGCTAAAGCCATCTTTGGCTCGAGTCAGTGGAGGTTATGTGAGGAGCAATTTGAGGTGCCCTCCCCCTCCTGGCCAGGGCAGTGCCAATGGAGAACTTGTGGAAAGCTGGAGGTCCCAGCTCTGCACAACAGTAATAAGCCACTCCTTTCTCCTGGGGTGTCAGTGGAGGAACCTGACCTTACACTCACCTGGCAGGAACTATGCGTCATTCCCTTCCTTTGTTGGCTGGGTACCAGAAGACTTAAATAAGATCTAAAATCTCATAACATCATACCCCAAGTGTCCAGGATGTCACTGAAAACCATTCATCATCCCAAGAACCAGGAAAGCCTCAACTTGAATGAGAAAAGGCAATCAGCAGATGCCAACACTGAGAGGACACAGCTGCTGCAATTATCTGGCAGATTTTAAAGCAGCCGCCGTAAGAATCTTTCTGTAAGAAATTTCAAACGCACTTAAAACAAATGAGAAAATAGGAAGTCTCATGAAAGAGGTAGTAGATATAAAGAAGAGCCAAATGGAAATTTTTAGAATTGAAAAATACAATAACAATATTAAAAAGGATACAATGGATGAGCTCAACAGCACGTGGAGAGTACAGAGAAAACAAGCAGTGAACTTGAAGACAGAACAATAGAATTTGCCCAATCTGCACAAGGGAAAAGATAGACTAAGAAAAAATGAGCTTCATGGGGACAAATGGTGGCATAGTGGTAAAATGCAAATATTCTGCAAGGCTGACCCACATGGGAAGGTTCTGAGTTTGTGCCTAGAGATCTCGCTGAGTATACTGGGTACATGCCTGCCTATGATCCAAGACTAGCTGGGGGGAGGGGTGGGCATGGCCCCCCAAGACCCTGTTGGGTGTGCTCGCTCTCTCTCTCTCTTGCTTATGGGAGAAATAAGTAAATAAAACTATTTTTTTTTATTTTTTTAATAAACCTCAAGGACCTACTGGACTATGACAAAAGATCTGACATTCATGTCATCAAAATTCCAGGAAAAGAGAAAGAGGGTTGGGATAAAGAAATATTTTTAAAATAACAATAGAAGGTTTCCCAAATGTGGCCAAAGACATAAACCTATAGATTCAAGAAGATGGGTTTAAATCAAATAGAATAAATCCAAAAAAATCCACATGAAGATACATCACAATCAAACTTCAATAAAGACAAAGAAAAAATATTGAAAACAATGAGAGGAATGACACCTTAATTCTGGGGGAAAGCAGTTCAGATGATAGTGGTTAATCAGTAACTATGGAGCCTAGAAGACAGTGGAACAAAACTTTTCAAGTACCGGAAAAAAAAAAACCCTGTCATCTCTAAGTTCTATATCTCATTAAACTACTCTTCAGAAATCAAAGAATAGTAAAGTCATTATCAGACAAAGGAAAAATGAGAGAAATTATCACCAGCAGACCCACCCGAAGATAATAGCTGAAGGAATTTCTGAGAAAAGTAGGGAAATAAAAGAATCTTGGATTATCATATGCATAATCGTGGAGCATCAGGAAGGAAGAAAGAGCAGAAATATGGAAATATATAAACCATCATCAGACAATTCATGATGCATTTTTTGCATAGAGAAATACATCATGGGGAACCAGCAGTTAGTGTAATGGCTATGTCGCTGGACTCCCACGTAGTCGACTGCGGTTCACGTCCCGGACCTGGTGGCTTAAAACTCACGCCGGGCGTGTGTGCGTTGTGTGCCCAAGATCCCGAGAGGAGAATGGAGGAGAAGGGATTGCGGCATGACCATCCCCCCTGGGGGGTGATTTCTTGCTTTCTGTCTCTAATGTCTCTCTGTCTGGCGAGCACACGCGCCCTATAGCGAAAATCTCTCCAAAAAGAAAGAAAGAAAGAAAGAAAGAAAGAAAGAAAAATACATCATGACTCTTACAATGACCCAATATATAAGGGGGCTCTCAAAAAGTTCATCGAAAATGGGGACCAGCAGTTAGCATAATGGCTATGTCGCTGGACTCCCACATGGTCGACCCCGGTTCAAGGCCCGGACGCAGTGGCTTAAACTCACACCAGGCGCGTGTGCGTGCGTGCGTGCCCAAGATCCCAAGAGGAGAATGGAGGAGAAGGGATTGCGGCATGGCCATCCCCCCTGGGGGGTGATTTCTCGCTTTCTATCTCTCTGTCTCTCTCTCTCTCTGTCTAGCGAGAGCACATGCCCTATAGCAAAAACCTCTCAAAAAAAAGTTCATAGAAAATGCATATTATGAAAAACTACACTATGAATTTCAAAAACTTTGCACCAAAATAAACTTATCTTTTAATCTCATTTTTCTACATTTTGAAGTTCTCTCATATGCATAATAGACTTACCTTCTTCTCTTGAGTTTTTTAAGTTATACATGATAATTAAAGTAAAAAGCATAACATTGTCTGATGTGATTCTCAATAGAGAGAAAATATTTAAGACATGTATATTTTAAATGAGAAAGGAAAGGGACTTTAAAGGAGATAGATTTCTACATTTCACTCAAGCTGTTAAAATGTCAACATTAGTAGACTGTTAGTAAGTTATGTATGTATAATGTAATACCTAGAACACCACTTAAAATTATCTGTACAAAGAGATACACTCAGACAGACTATAAATAAATCAAAATAGAATTCTGAAAAAAATGCTCAAGTAACCCACCAGAAGAGAAGAAAAAAAAGAAATTAAAGAAGAGGGAATAAACAGAAAAAAGAAGACAGACTTATGTACAAACATGTTAATTACATTAAATGTAAATGGTGTAAATACAACAATTAAAAGACAGAGATTATACCCAGCTATAGCAGCACTAGTCAGTTCATGGAAGGCCTAGCACCAATTCCTGGCCCACCCTAAAATCCAAGCACAGTAGCAATACCTATAGTCCCAGCTACTTGGGGAAACTGAGTCAGGAGGATCACGACATAGTGAAAGAACTTGTTTTAAAAGGGAGGAAACAGAAATTGGCAGAGTGACTTAAGAAAAAAAATGATTGGGACCAGCAGGTGGCGTGGTGGTTAGGGCACTGGACACTCCCACATGGCTGACTACGGTTCAAGTCCTGGACCTAGTGGCTTGCTTTCTCACTTTCCCTCGTTCTCTCTCTCTGTGTACCTCTCTGGTCAAATTAAAAAAATAAAATGAATGAATGAATAAAATAAATAATTCTTTAAAAAAAGAAGAAAAATGATTTAGCTATATATTATCTACAAGAAATGTACTGTGAATATAATGATATAGATAAGATAATAGAAAAAAATGGAAAAGGATAATCACACGAATGATCAAAAGAAAGCAGGAGTTGCTTTGGGAATAGGGATTAAGGTAATAAGAACACCAAGAGGGAATGATATTCTACCAAGAGCAGGATCAAAAGGCTTCACGGAATTGACTTTTGGATTTCAAAGGTTGAATAGGAGTTTAAAGACAAAATTAAAAAGGCAGAATAAGCTGTACGAGTTAAGACATGAGGAGGGAAAGAAAGACTACCCAGGGAGTGTTGTAACCAGAATAAGGGTCCATTGACTGACGGTAAGGGCTGGATTACAAAAGAACCTTGAATCCAAACTATGAAGTTTGGACTTTTACTAAAGGCAGTGAGAACCATGGAAGAGTATCAAATTAGGGAGTGAGATGATCGGGTTTATGTGTTTGAAGACCAGCCCTGGTAGTGATGGGCAAGAAAGAATCTAGAGAGAGGCTTTTGGGTCTGGACCTCTTTTCCCTGCAAGTAGGCCAGAGAAGGGTGGTGATAACACTCTGATGGTGTTTGTCTCAAATAACTCCTTCCAAAGCCCATTCTCTCACTACTTGTCTTTTATTTGAGCAATCCAACACCCCTGGATGGAAGCGGAATACCAGTTAAGAACTTGGGCTTTGAAGACAGACCTAGGTTCTGCCTCTTACCAGCTGTGTGACCTTGGGCATGCCATTTAACCTCTCTGAGTTTCAGTTTCCTCATTGGAAATATGAATCATTATAAGGTTGAATAAAATAAGATAAAAAGAATTAGTCCAAGGCCTGGTATAAAATCAGTACCCTCTAAATGCTAACGATTTCCCCTTTTCAATAAGTGAAGAAAGTGTTGTGACAAAGTCCTGCAACCGAGAACATCCAAGTCTGAAATGGGGGTCCGGCACCCTCACTCCCCCAGCCTTCTTTCATGTTTCTCCTGTAAACAGCCTCTTGGCCCCTTGCTTTCCTGCTCTCTACAATGTCTGAGGGACCTTCCCACTGCAAGGGGTCAGAGCAGGGAAATTGGTGGGTACATCAAGAATCAGAAGGAAGGGAGAGGCCAGGAGGTGGCACTGTGGTGACAGATCTGGACCCATATGGAACAGTGCCTCAGTTCATGTCCTGGGAACTCCCTGAGTATGCCAGGTACGTGTTCACCCATGATCTGGACTGGCTAGGACAGGGGCAGATCACGGTGAGAAGACCCTGTTAGGGGTAGTGTGTGTGTGTGTGTGTGTGTGTGTGTGTTTCTCTCTTTCTCTCTATTGCTCTCTCTCATGGAAGAAATAAATAAACTTAAAAATATATATAAAAAAAATTTTAAAAAAGAAGAGGAAGATGAAGAAGGGAGAGAGCCAGGGCAGCCTGGCCAGG
>NW_006159616.1:3595636-3609491 GCF_000334495.1 Tupaia belangeri chinensis | reverse complement strand
AGGTTTAGTGAATCCCTCTCTTCATCTTCCTTCTCCTCCCCGCCTTCGTACAGGTAAAACTCACCTAACCAGGAGCAGAGTTCCTGTGAACAGGACTTCCCTGGGGGACGAGATGAAAAGTTAGTCCCACAGGGCTCTTGCTTGGGTCTCCAGAGCTCTGGTTTTGAATCTTGGCTCTGCCACTAACTCACAGTGGTGGGTGTTTCTTTCTCAGGAGCTCACTGATCATCTCCAAGTGAGTGGCTAGGCCTCTCCCACCTGCAACCCTGGCTCCTTCTGCCTTTCATGAGGCTTCCTCCCTCCTTCGCTCCGCTGGGCCCTTTCTGGGCCCTCCTTGTTTTCTCCTTTCAAGCCACAGGCTCATACCTCCCCACTGCAATCAGGAGCCTTGTCTGGACTGAATGGGGCTCCCAGGGTCCAAGGGCCACATATGTTCCCCCTGTTCTGAGCATCAGCCCACCTGCCACCAGTAAGGTGGCCTCCTGACCCCAGAGGTGCCCAGCCCTCCCACTCAGAGCCAGCCACGCCCAGAGGAAAACCCCTCAGCCCTGCTGGAGCCATCCGCAGTGGCTGGCCAGAGCGGGGGTTTAAAAATACCAGTACCCAAGTACCCTCAGTGCCAGCTGCCCACGCAGCCTGCAGGCTGTGCTGCCCACTTCACAGATGCCGTCGTGGCCATGGTGGGTGGTACACAGGGAATGCGGTGGGGCGGTGGCAAGTCCAGAGAGGCCCGGGGGTGGCTAGTGAGGGGGATGGACATTCCTCGGAGCCTAGACCACAGCGGGAGCTGTTGACGCCATCTGGCCGTACCCACTTCTCCGGGCTCCAGAGAGAAGCAGGCCAGTTCTGTTCCGGCTCACGGTGTCGTGGGTGCTGGAGTTGAACAAGCCTGAAGTCAAGTCCTGGCATGGCCGCTCACTGGCTATGTGAGTTGGGCAGGTTTCTTGACCTCTCTGAGCCTCCACCCCTGCTATAGGCTAGGGGTGTGGAAGTGCCTACTTACTTCACGGGCTATTGGGAGAACAGGCTGGCTGAAGCCTGCAGAGGGGCTGAGCCAGGGCCTGACCTGCAGCCAGTGCCCATTCGGCTAGTTGTCCTTGTCATCACTGTCATTATGGTGTGGTGTGACTGGAACTCAATTAGGAGAAAGGAGCGAGTAGGGGATGAGACATCCTGGCCCCACTCTCTCGCCACCTCTGAAGCCCGAAGTCCAGACGGTTTCACCTGCACCAGAGAAGCAGACCAATAGGTGAGTTGGGGTCTGGAAGGGGAGCAAGCCCTGCTCCAGCAAACTGGCAGCAGAACAAGAGCCGGAACCTAGACACATGGACCTCCCTCTCCAAGGTGAAAAGGTATAGCATCCCTGGAACTGGAAGGGCCCTCAGAAATCACCCAGGCCACTCTTCCATTTTCCAGAAAGGGAAACTGAGGCCCAGTGAGCAAGCCAGGGCCCAAGCCAGGGTTCCTGACTCCTCTCCTCTCTTGGGCCACACCCTGCCTCTTCCTGCTCACTCCGGCCAGCCCTGGCTGCAGTTGGGCCTCCCAGGGATGTAGGAGTGGGAATAGCCCCTGTGCTGGTGGGGGCGGGGGCTGCTCTGTTCCCCATGCTCAGTAGGGCGCTCGCTCCTTATGTAACCCACTCCTGGTTACATAACCAGCTGCTGCTTCTCCGAGTGGGAGCTCAGGGAGCAGATTCAAGCGTAGGGAGAGACCAGGCCCTGCCTCCATATGAAAATAGGGTCATTACAGCAGCAGGCTCTGGTGCCAGCTAATGGCCTGCCAGAGATTTCCCCAGCCCAGGGAAGAGCAGAAGGCCAGAAATACCTAGAGCTCCAGCCAGGACACAGAGAAAGGCCATCTCAGGGTGGAGGGTGGTGTGTGGTTCCTGCTTCAGTACCCAGGGCAGGAACCCACCCCAGACTCCAAAGTCCCAGGAAGTTTATCGGCCTTAAAGAATTCCCTGGAGGCTAGATGGTGGCACAGTGATAATGTGACACTCTGTGAGGCTGACCCACATAGAAAGGTTCTGAGTTCAAGCCCAGAGACCTCCCTGAAGATGTGCCCATGAGCTGGGGCTGGCTGGGGCTAGCAGTGGAAAGCAGATCAAGACCCCACTTGGGACCAGCAGTTAGCGTAATGGCTATTTCGCTGGACTCCCACGTAGTTGACCGCGGTTCGAGTCCCAGACCCAGTGGCTTAAAACACGCTGGGCGCTTGTGCGTGCATGCCCAGGATCCCAAGAGGAGAACGAAGGAGAAGGGATTGTGGCGTGACCATCCCCCGGGGGGAGTGATTTCTCGCTTTCTGTCTCTCTGTCTTTCTCTGTCTGTCTGGCGAGAACACGCGCCCTATAGCAAAAAAAAAAAAAAAAAAAAAAACAAAAAAAAAAAAAAAAAAAAAGACCCCACTCAGGCGTGCTCTCAAGTGGTGTAGCAGTTAAGGTGCTGGAATACCAAGTGGTCGACCACAGTTCAAGGCCTGGACCTGGTGGCTTAAAACTCACATCAAGCACATGTGTGTGCATGCCCAAAACCTGGAAAGGAGGATGGAGAAGCAGGGACGATGGCACGACCATGCCCCGAGGGGTGATTTCTCACTTTCTGTCTCTCTGACGAGCACAGGTACCCCGTAACAAAAAAATGTCTCATTTAAAAAAAAGTCCTCTAGGGCAAACTCAGAGGCAGGCACATGGGGGACCACTGGGCTCAGAAACCTCAGGGCTGAGTCGGAGTTGGATGACCCTGGTCATTAGCCAAGCTTCTGTAGACACGTCCACTCACCCCTCTGTTTTAGTCTCCTTCTCTGGAGAATGGGACTAAAAAGGGCCACTCTCATTTGGTTGCTGTGAATGTTCAATGACATTATGACAGGAAAATGCCTGCCCCAAAGTAAGAGCAGAGGGCCGGGAAGGCCTAAAGTCCCCACTCAGCAGATGGGAAAACTGAGGCCCAGGTGGGCAGTGTGACTTTAAGAGACCAAAACACCCAGCAGCACCACACATAAGACAGCGCCCCCCATGTGCTGGGCACGTGCCTTACACATACTGACCAAGTTCTTCCCCAAAGCAGCCCTAGGGGACAGGCACCCTCATCCCCATGTGATGAATGAAGACGCAGGCTCAGAGGGGCAAGGTGACTTTCTCAAGACACACACTCAGGAAGTGGCAAAGTCAGGGTTTAAACCCAGGCACCGGCTCCAGAGTCTGAGTCTTCAGGATCCCTATGAAGCAATCAAGACCCACAGGCCGAGACTGCAGAAGCAGGACTTAACAAGACAGAAGCCAGGGACGTCCCTGCAGCTTGTCGCAGTCCTTTAGAAACACACTCAGCCTCCAGCTTCCCTCCCCCTGGCCACGGCTGTGCTATGCCATCTTGGGCAGGCCGGTTAACCTCTCTGGGCTCTCGCCTCCCCATCGGAAACACAGACCTAGCGATCACCAGGCTAGCAATGACCAGGGTTATTGCGAGGACACATTAAGATAACGAGTTGGAAACTGCTATTCAGCAGAGAGAGCATGGCTGCGGCTCATTCCGTCCTAGACTCCAGCTCCCTCTGATTCAGCTAATGGACCACCGGGGCTCTCAGCTCCTCCCGCTGTCAGACAAACAGCTCTGTCCCATGCCCCAGATACAAGGCTGCCCTCTGGATACTGAGGCAGCACCCCGGCCTCCCTGTGCTGGAGTGGACCAGCCTGGACACTCAAGTCACATCCCCTACCGTCCCTCAGGAGAGGTACTCGTTAGCTGAGCTCCTCCCTGGGTGTTTCTGGATCACCTTCACACTTACTCCTAACTGCCTCCAGGAAGCCACTCAGTGCCCCCTGTTTACACACGAGGGAGGTGACGTCTCTAGCCTGAAGTCACGCAGCTGTTGACCCAGTGGAGCCAGAGTCCAAACGAGGCCTCCATGCTTTCTTTCTTTCTTTTTTTTAAGCTTATGTATTATTTCTTCCAGGAGTGAGAGAGAGAAGAAGAGAGAGGGGGACAAAGAAAGGGACACAGAGAGGGAGAAACAGGGAAGCCAAGAGCACTCGCAACAGGGTGCTGACGCCATGACCGACTGGCTCCCAGCCTCTCGTGGCCTGGACCCGGGGCCTCTGTTTGGCCGAGTGCTGAGACTCTCCTAGTCTCGGCGTGGGCTCAGGACGCGCTCTGTGGGCTAGCCTCCAGGAGCATGCTGCTTTATCCTGCACCACCATCTCTTGCTCCCCAGGCCTCCTCGCCTTTTGTTATTTTTGATTTTTTAAGAATTATTCATTTAATTTAATTTATTATTTGTAATTTGCTAGAGGGCATGCACACTCACCAGACAGAGGCAGAGAGGGAAAATGAGAAAGCAAGCCACCAGGGAGGTCCAGGATTCAAACGGTGGTCAGCCATGTGGGAGTCCAGTGCCTTCGCCACCATGCCACCTGCCGGCCCAGGCCTCCTCACTTTTAACAGCCTCTCTGCCCTACTCTCTGCCCAAGAGGGTGACGACACGGTCCAGGAAGCCCACAGAGGAAGGAAAGCTGGGCTCCACACCCCGCGCAGCCTGGAGCAGAGGTAGGAGCTGTGACAGGGCAGAGCTGCAGGGGAGCCCGGCCGGCGGACAGGGCGGTCACTGAGGAGAGGCTGAGTCAGGCTGAGAAGCTGCCCACAGCACAGCAAGGAGTGCCAGGTCAGGCCTGGCCATCCTGTCCCCTCTCTGGCCTGTAGTCTCACTGGGCGTACGACACGTGCCAGACCCCAGGATGGTCCAGGGACACCCTTTAAGATCCGCCAACTCCAGGAGGTTGTGGCCTGAGCAGAAAGACCCAAACCTGGCCGATCCCAGAATCCCCCGGGAACTGAAAACCCCAAACGCCAGACCGCACTTGGAGAGACTGATTCGGTGGAACTGGGGAGGGGCCTGGAAACCTGTCTTCTTTGCATCCACCCGGACCACCTCACACACCCCTACTCTGAGTTTCTGTGATCGGCCAGTTCCAAGATCCCCAGTTGAGGACCATTGTCCCCATACCAGATGGAACCCAGTCCCCTGCCGGCCCTCAGAATTCACAACTCAGGGGCCTGTGGGGCTGGGGTAGGTCAGAGATGGCTTTGAGATGTCTCTGCTGCAGCTCGGAGTCACGGGCTGTTAGAGTCGAGGTGTTGGATTGGGGCGCGGCCCTGCGATGTGGGGACCTTCTACCTCAGCAAATAGCAGTGCCAGCCGCGTGCAGCGATGCCTGGGGGCGCGGTGCTACAGAGAGCACGCCGACTGCCTTGCCCTGCGCCCTCCGTGCTGGGACCCCACAGCCACGAGGCCGGAGGGTTAACATGGCCCTCTGCGGTCTCGGCAGCCGTCCCCATGGGTCTGACCCTAGTTGTGAGCTGGGAGCTTAGCCCCCATTTTACAGATAAGTCACTGAGGCTCAAAAGCCCTTTCAACAGCGTCTCCCCACTCTAGGCAGACAACGCCCGATGCTTCCCAACCAACCCTGTGTGTCTGCTGCTGGCTAGAACTTTCCCTGTTGCCACGGCAACCCCCCTGGGGAGGCCTGCCCTACTTTGCGTCCCTGGCATAGGGCAGGCAGCCTCACCCCACCCCCAGAGAAAGAGAGATGGGGTTTATCCCACTCACTGGAGGAACAGGTCCCACCGAAAAAAGAACTGGACTTCTGCATTCAGATATTCAATCAACATTGAGCAGCATCACCAATGTGCCAGGGACTGAGCCAGGTCCCAGGACAGAGGGACAACTAAGCCATGGTTCCTACCCTTGCAGAGCACACTGCCCCACAGAGGGGAAGCCGACCAACCACCGCCAAAGCGCGTCGGCAAGTGCCAGAACAGCGACCGCCAGACTAGCCGCGGGCCAGGCGTAGCTCCGAGCCCTTTCCATGCACAACTCTCTAGCCCCCTGGGAACTCGGAGTAGCTATCCATATTGTCTCACTTAAAGATGGGGAGTCTGAGGCTCAGAAACTTGCCCAAGGTTACCCAGCTGCGAAGCAGCAGAACCAGAAGTAGGACCCAGGGAGATGCTAAGCCATGCTGGGTGCTCAGTGAAGGGGCCCTAGCTCCTCAGGGCGGCCCAGAAGGTTTCTGGAAGAGGTGATCTCAAATCACCTCAAAAGTGATCTCAACCAGGGGAGGACGGCAGGGATGGGAGCAGGGTGGGCAGGGCCTCTAAGAGCTGCCTGAAGGGGGCCTGCAGGTGGCATGTTGGTAAAGGCTCTGGACTCACGCATGGTTTGAGTCCCGGATCTGGCAGCTTGCTTTCTCTCTCTCTCTGGTCAAATTGAATAATAATAATAATAATTAATAAAAAATTAAATGAACAGTTCTTTTTAAAAAAGTGTTGCCTGATGACTTAGTGTTGGGTGGGTGGCCACATTACCCCTCCCTTCATGGTAGGACTCAGGTGGGCCCTGGGACAGGTGGGCAGTGTTGGAGGGGCAGGCATGGAAGCCCCAAGGCATGGCCCACTGGGAACACTGAGATGCTCCTGGGGCTCCTGAGAGGCAGCTCGGGGCAGGTGTGCACCCTCAACCACCTCCCATCTTCCAACCTGGGCAAAACAGCCATTTACCTACACACCTGTGAGGAAGAGAGAGTCTTAAATTCCTGCACAAAAGCTTTCATCCCTAAGTCACATAATGGTTATGCGCATGGATTGTGGAGCCAACTGCCCGAGTTCAAAGCCCAGTTCTTCTACTTCCTAGCTGTGGAAACTTGAGAAAGCTAAGTAACCCCCTGGGCCTCCATTTCCACATCCCCAAGCATGAGGATAAGAATACCGGAACCAGCAGTTGACGTAATGGCTATGTTGCTGAACTCCCATATAGTCAACCACAGTCCGAATCCCGGACGCGGTGGCTTAAACTCACACCAGGCGCATATGCGTGCATGCCCAGGATCCCGAGAGGAGAATGGAGGACAAGGGATTGCGGTGTGGCCATCCCCACAGGGGGTGATTTCTCACTTTCTGTCTCTCTGTCTCTCTCTGTCTTTCTGGCAAGCACACATCTCTCAGTCTCTCAGGAAAGCACACATGCCCTATAGCAAAAAAATCTGAAAAAAAAAAAAAAAAGAGTACAGTCCTATGGCTATCACAGTGTCGCTGCAAGAACTCAGTGAGTCCGTGCCCACCAAGGTCACAGCACCTGACATACAGGGGTGTACCCATCACTGTAACTATTGTCTCTGTGGTACACAGCTATGCATGGGTCTACATTTTTAGCAGCTAGATGCATCAGGTGTACAAGCCCGTGCACGCAGAGAATGCAAACCTGTGTGTAAATCTACCTCTTCCGGCAGCTCTAATGCACACCCACTGCTCCTGAGATAGACGTCTCGTCACTAGCACAGATGCCCAGGGGCATGGACTCTCAGCAGTGCCCTCCCTCCATTTACCTAAAAGCAGGACCTGGATTTACAGAGGCGAAAGGAGGGCAAAGGTTAATACCAGACAAGACGGCCTGAGACCCACATGGGCCTGGTGGTACCCAAGGACTCTGTAGGAATACGCTCTCTATTGCACACCTGTCCCCAGAAGCATGCGCACCTTCACATGCACCCAGTTGGGCTGTGCATGTGGGGTGCACGTGTGCATACTTGGTTTCAGGAGGATGCATGTTACATGTGTATGTTTTCATGTATGTTGAGGCAAGGGAAGATCTGGCTGTTTTTCTCCATGAACTACTGTAATGTAAAGAAATCTCAGCACTGGAAAACAAAGATCAATAAGCAGGAAAGGGAAAAAAAGTGCTTAAGGCTTAAACCTCCTACCACAGGCCCCCGGAGAGTGTTAAAGCCACAGTTCAGGAGGGAGAAACATGATTAAGATTGAAGATTAAAGTCAGGAGCCCACAGAGGGAGGCGAGCCAGCCAAGGGCTTTCCTGTTTTCCCAGAAAGGAGGCTGTCCCTGGGGAAGACAAGTCCCCTTGGAAAATACTCCAAAGCACATCCGGGCCCCGGCCACCCCCCACCAATCCAGGAAATGAGTCTTCTTGGGAGAAAACAAACCCGTTGTCTCCACCACCATGGATCTTACAGGGTAGGAAGGACCCGGAAAGAAAAGGCTGCTTGGGAGATTGCCCTGAGCAAGCTCCCAGCACCCCCACACTGCCCAGCCCCAGGAAGAGGGGAGCAGGCAGAAATCTGTCCCTTCAGCTATCAGCAAATGACCCCAGGCAGCAAGGAGGGTGGCAGATCGGCAGAAGAGGAAGACACACACACACACACACACACACACACACACACACACACATCCGTCTACTCTAGAGCTTTCAAGGACATCGCTTTGGGCATCCACGCCACAGGCCTTGGTGCTCAGCCAGACTTGGGCCCTTGCTTGAGATCACATTTTGTTGGTAAAGTTGAGGACTGAGACCCTTCTTGTCTGACTCCTCCACCTAACCCTGACAGCCTGAAGCCACGCCTTGATGTCACGAACCAACCACATGTAACTGGGGGAGGCTAGAATATGCCCCATCCCAAACACAAAAAACGGATGTGCTGAAGGCAACTAGGAAGCAGATACGCGGATTCTGTCTGCTCTCCCTCCGTTTGCCTCAACACAGGACATAGATTGACAAAGACGAAAGGAATCCTGCTGCTCTTCCACCAGGAGGACAAGGGTTAATACTACTCAGACAGCCTTAGACCTTCAGGGACCCGGAGGCGGTTTCGGAAGAATCTACAGGAACAAGCTTTCCCCCACCAGCCTTGATCAGCCACCTCTTTGCCTTTTCCAAAGTTGCAGCCTATAGAGACTCAAAGAGCTTTTCCTTTGTCTCATGGCTTCTGTAAAAATGCCCTGCTCTTTGTTGAATAGTGATCTAAGCTGGAATTCGAAGCCACCCTTGGAGAACTATGGGTGTCTCCCATGTGCGCATGACGTGCACATGTCAATAAGCTTCTGTGCATCCTCTGTCAACCTGTCCTTGTATAAAAGAGGTCCATTCCAAGTAAGAACCCAGGTGGTTGCAGAAAACCCCTACATAACACATCTGCGATGCCGGTAATAAAACAACATGGGGCCGCTCTCAGGGTGTGGAACCACCGGGAACGGGCTTGCTCGTGCAGTTCAGGGGACCCCAGAAGCAAGGAGGGCTCACGTGGCCAGGCAGCAGGAGGCCCCTAGTGGAGGGGGTGGCTTCTCTGTGGGCCTTAAAAGACGAGTAGGGTTTGGCTATATTGTGGGGCATCTGGATGGGGGACACCATGAGCTGAAGGGCAGAGCCCAGAAGGGGCTCAGTGTGTTGGCGGGGGGACAGGCATGAGTTGGCATGGATGGAAGAATGTCTGGTTGACAAAGGGGGAAACGAATGAGACAGAGTGGACAGGATGGCCTGGACCGTCACCAGGGGACCCCGGTGAGACAACCATGAACTTCCCGTCATGGTCAGGTGCACGGCGGTGCAAGCTGTCCAGCAGGTCCTTGCTGTTATTCTGGTAAGTGGATGGATGGTGGGTGGGTGGGTGGATGAACAGTAAGGAGGGAGAAGGGAATGTGATAGCCAAGGTTCTGAGCTGGGAGAAAGGTCTCTAAAGTTCAGGCCACCGTTCGTCCACTAGCCAACCGTCAGATCAATGCCTCTGGGCCTCAGTCCCCATCCGTAAACCCAGACGACTCTCAAGGATTGTGCGCAGAGGACAGCCCGTGATTTTGCAGAAAGCAGGGGCTCAGGCAAGAAAGATTATTCTAACAAGTACCCTCTCCTCCACCTCCCGGGAAAGCCAGCCCCATGGCTGTGCCCTGCTGGCTAAGAACACAGCGACTGGGCCTGGGGTTAGACAACCTGGGCGTAGCTTGTCTGTGCCACTTACTTACTGATGTTACTGCCTGTCCCTGGGCCAGGTGCTCTCCAGCATTTAAGATTCTGGGAGGCTTGTGGGAGGGGCACAATTTACAGGAGAGAAAAACCAAGCTGTGCCCCACCCTTTACCCCACTTAGCATGTTACAACAACCTGGGAAAAGCACTTATTCTCAGCTCCTGGAATTACCCTTCATTTTCCTGGCAGATAAATGGGGCAAAACAGAAGATGCAGTTGCATTTAAATGGGGTGAGGCAGGCGGAAGTTTATGAGATTTGAATACGCTTTTTGGCTGCTTTTGAATATTCATTTGCCCAAGGGAGAATCAGGCAGCCAGATCCACAGGCCGAATGCGGAGGTTATTTAAGGTTGGGGGAAAGGGAGGCACACAAGCAGGTTGGCAGGAATCCCTGCTCATCCGACTTTCAGGAGCTAGCTGCAATTCTCCACCACTAAAATGTCACCGACTCAGAGTAACTTCTGGGAGTTGATACACCTCATAGTTACTGTTGCCATAGCAACTGCCTTCCTGTAACCATGTGTACAGGCAGATCACAGCTGACAAGACAAGCCCCAAGGAGGTGAATGACGGGGAGCCAGCCCAGGACTCTAGCAGGCCCCCAGAGTTCTGAAACACTTCCCAGAATGCCAGAAGACACCCTAGGCTTCTCAGACAGTCTTGAGATTTCTGAAACAGAGCCCAGAGTGCTGGAACAAGCCCGGAACTCCGAAATCTGTCCTCGAATTCCAGAATACTTTCCCCAAAGTCTAGAACGCACCCCAGATATACAAAGTATACCCTCCATTTCTGGAAGTCTCTGCACACTCTCCAGGTCTGCACCTCCAAACCCTAAAGCCCTCGCCCCTGGATGGCTAGGACATGCCCTTAAATTCTCACCTTCCTGTTGAGCTGAGTCTCCCTGGGAACTGACTGTCTGAATTGTGAGCTTGGGGAGCACTGAGGGCTTGTGCTGGAGAAGGGGGTCAGCAGGGACCTGTCGGGCTGAGGGATGAAACTCCGACCTCAGACCTCACGAAACGCACAGAACACCCCAGACATGCCTGTCACATGCCGGCCTCACGCTCAAGGATGTCCCTCCTGGCCCCGGTGCATTCCGTGCTGTGCCTTGTTCTCTGCAGTGGGGTGAGTCGTCACTGAGTCACCCCTGCTCTCTGCCAAGGCCCCTGTGTGCCCGTTACACATGAATCCTGGGCCCGGGGGAGGGGCGCAGGTGGAAGGCAGCCCCCAGCGCTGCTCTTTGCCCAGGCAGGGGCCAGGGTGTGAAGCCTTCCCCTGCCGCAGCCTAGGCATGGGGCGCTTCCTGTCCTTCCAGGCCAGGAGCCCAGCCCTCTCCACCCTGGCTGCTGACGGGAATGCAGGACGCTTTCTGAACAAGGTCAGCACCTACTCTGGTGGGAAGCTCAGCACTTAGACCTCTTTCTCCCCCTTCCCCACCACAGGAACCGCCAAACCGACAGCACTCTCGCTTCCTTTCTCTCTGCGATCCCATCTCGCAACCATCTCCACCACTTTGGGCCAAGCCTCACCAGTGCTGGGCCTCCTTCCCGGCCTCCCTGCCTCCGTTCCTGCCATCTCCAGGTTCTTGCCCGAATGTGAGGCTCCGGCAGTGCCACCCCCACTTGTGGCAAGCCAGGCACCGTCCTTGTCTCCCCTTGGCACTCGAGCCCCTGCTGTCTGGGCCTGTCCAATGTTTCCCATCTAATCCCGCGCCTCCTGCCATCCTGGTTGGCTCCCAGTTGGCCGGGAAAGCCCCGATTCCTCCCCTCCCAGACCTCTGCTCTGCCTCTCTCCTTCCTCCTCAAAGGCTCTTTGAGTCTCCAAAGCAGTTTAAGGGTCACCTCCTCAGCACAGCTCAGCATCTCTTGGCCGTACCACTGTTTTCGGGACTAGCTGTCCATCGTCAGAGCTGCGAGGAGTCAGAATAATCAAGTCCCAGGGGGTGCAGGCTTGGCTTTGGGACATCCTCAAGGAGGGGCCTCAGAGACTACAAAGGGCATGAGGGTCACAGGCAGTGGCCTAGCCGGAGCCAGAGGGCACAGCTCTCCACATCGGCTCCCACCCAGCAGCCTCACCTGGGTCAGATTTGTTTTTCTTTTTTTTTTTTTCTTTTTCTTTTTTGTAAAGTGTGTGTGCTTGCCAGAGAGAAACAGAGAGAGAGGGAGAGTGAGAAAGCACTCCTCAGGGGGATGGCCTCAATCTGTTTTCTTCCCTTCTCCCCTCGGGACTTTGGGTATGTAGGCACACATGCCTGGCATGGTTTTCAGGCGTCCGTGTCTAAGGACTCGACCCACAGCTTTGTCACATGGGGTCCAGCGCCTCACTCACCACAGCACCTGCCAGTCCCCTTCTTGGTCTGTTTGTTGCTGTTTGTTTTTTAAGAACGATTTTTGCTATACGGCACGTGCTTTTGCCCAGAGAGACAGAAAGAGAGAAATCACCACCCAGAGGGCATGGCCGCGTGGTGCAATCCCTCCCTTCTCTCTTGGGATTTAGGGCATGCCTGCACACGTGCCCGGCATGAGTTTCAAGCTGCCAGGTCTGAGATTTGAACTGCAGTCGGCCAGCCATGTGGGAGTCCAGCAATGTAACCATTATGCCATCTGCCAGTCCCAGCCCACGGTGTGTTACATACAGTCCTTCCTGGGCTCGCTCTCCCGTGCTGCAGATGAGTCCTGAGTGCCGTCGCTGTGCTAGCTGGTAGATAGAGTTGTGAGCAGGAGCGACACCTGAGTCTCAGGAACTACACGCTGGTGGAGAGAAGATAAGAAAGACGCGGGCAGAGGGAGCCACAAGGACATCTCAAGGAGTGCTGAGTGCAGAGGACAGGAAAGACCAGGGAGGATAAAGAATGCCTCCGGAGCATGTCCTAGGCAGGCTGGCAGGAGGCTCTCTGAGAAAGTAGCATTTGCGTTGACCCCTGATGGCAAGATAAGAAGCAACTATCCGGGGGACTAGCAGTTAGCGTAATGGCTATGTCGCTGGACTCCCACATAGTCCACCGCGGTTCGCGTCCTGGACCCGGTGGCTTAAAACTCACGCCGGGCGCGTGTGCGTGCGTGCCCAAGATCCCAAGAGGAGAACGGAGGAGAAGGGATTGCGGCGTGACCATCCCCCCTGGGGGGTGATTTCTCGCTTTCTGTCTCTCTGTCTCTCTCTGTCTGTCTGGCGAGCGCACGCGCCCTATAGCGAAAACTTCTCAAAAAAAAAAAAAAAAAAAAAAAAAAGAAGCAACTATCCACAGACCGCCTAGGGGAAGGACACTCATGCCAAAGGGAAAGCCAGTGCAAAGGCCCTGAGGCAGAAACGAGCCCGCCATCTCAGACATGCAAAGAGGGCAGGGGAGTGGTGACAGAGGTGGAGCATGTGTGCCAATTCCACTCGCGGAAACTGGACCTTGCTGCTGAAGAAATCAATACAGACATAATAAAGTTATACAGCTATAACTCATTGACCTGGTCTAATCCTGCCATTTCACAGAAGAAAAACTAAGAACAGGTGTGTCCAGGGTTTGCCCAACATCCAACCAAGAGCATGTTGGTAGCAGAGCAGGGATCAGAGCCCAGGTCTCAGGAGCTGTCCCGGGCACCATTTGTCAATGGCCGTGAGCAGGTGGTCCATGCAGGCCTCTCCGGCCTCGGCTTCTCCTGCTCCTGTACCCAACCCCACCCAAGCCGACATACAGGTGAGAAGCGTGTATGAGGTAACGTCTCCCAGGCCAGCCAAGCTTCAGGGAGCAAGCGGCCAGACAGATAAAAGGCTTTATTGGATTTGTTCAACACACATCCTGTGGCCAACGGCCCCCTGGCACCAGGCAGCATCACAGAGCGGGAAAGGAAAAGCAGACGCTGAAATTAAAAGGCATTTCATTTCCAGAGCCAAGGCTGGCAGGCTCAAATGAAGGACGCACCTCTCGCTGGCTTCCTACCGACCCATCCTCCTGCGTCCCCAGCCTGTCTGGTGCAACTACTCTAGCCAAGGATCACAGCCCCGTGGCAGCATGGGCCCCTCTGGGCAGCCATCTTGAGGCACCTGACCCAGGAGTCAAGG
>NW_006159616.1:3594802-3595605 GCF_000334495.1 Tupaia belangeri chinensis | reverse complement strand
AATTCTGGGGAAGGAAGGAAATGTGGGGGGTGCCCGAGAGGTTGTGCATTCCATCCCATTGCCTCAGGTCTGATCCAAACCCATGACCTCTTCCACATAAGAAGGCAGGCCCCAGGCTGGGGAAGGAGACAAGAAGGGCAGGGAGAAGGCAGGCCGGCTGGGTGAAGCGTCCGCTCTCGCTGCCCAGCTCTGCCTGCTGGACCAGTCACTTACCCGCATCTCAGTCCCCCTGCTGCACAAGGGCAGAAACAGCCATCAGGAGATGGAAAGACACGTGTTGGTGTGACGCTCATGGCACTCTGCGGGAGTCAAACAAACGTTGTTTTAGAGGCATCAGCTTCCCACATGACCTCCCCTGGTACGCGGGGGGAGGGAGCGAGGATTTTCCAGCCCCCACACACCATCAGACTCACTGAGGTTTCCCCAGAGCCTCTGATCAGAGCAAACTATTTGTACATAATTACATTAACTTGCATAATATTTTCACTGCTTACCCCAAGAGTCCCACCTGATTTCTCTCTATTCGTTCCTTGCAGATCAGTCAGGCCACGAAAACACTTATATCTAAACAGATGCCATTTTCCTATCACAGTTAGGGTGTGTGTGTGTAGCAATTTTGTTATGTGGGTGTTCCCAAAGCTAAAATTACCCCCTCCTATCTGTACTGCCCCAAGGAAGGATCTGAGGACATTGACAAGTACCATACGCAAATGAGATCATGTATAGATTTCCTTTAAAAAAAATGATTTTATTCATTTATTTTAATTTGACCAGAGAGGGATAGAGAGAGAGAGAGAGAGAGA
>NW_006159616.1:3589663-3594674 GCF_000334495.1 Tupaia belangeri chinensis | reverse complement strand
AGCAGGAATTCTGGGGAAGGAAGGAAATGTGGGGGGTGCCCGAGAGGTTGTGCATTCCATCCCATTGCCTCAGGTCTGATCCAAACCCATGACCTCTTCCACATAAGAAGGCAGGCCCCAGGCTGGGGAAGGAGACAAGAAGGGCAGGGAGAAGGCAGGCCGGCTGGGTGAAGCGTCCGCTCTCGCTGCCCAGCTCTGCCTGCTGGACCAGTCACTTACCCGCATCTCAGTCCCCCTGCTGCACAAGGGCAGAAACAGCCATCAGGAGATGGAAAGACACGTGTTGGTGTGACGCTCATGGCACTCTGCGGGAGTCAAACAAACGTTGTTTTAGAGGCATCAGCTTCCCACATGACCTCCCCTGGTACGCGGGGGGAGGGAGCGAGGATTTTCCAGCCCCCACACACCATCAGACTCACTGAGGTTTCCCCAGAGCCTCTGATCAGAGCAAACTATTTGTACATAATTACATTAACTTGCATAATATTTTCACTGCTTACCCCAAGAGTCCCACCTGATTTCTCTCTATTCGTTCCTTGCAGATCAGTCAGGCCACGAAAACACTTATATCTAAACAGATGCCATTTTCCTATCACAGTTAGGGTGTGTGTGTGTAGCAATTTTGTTATGTGGGTGTTCCCAAAGCTAAAATTACCCCCTCCTATCTGTACTGCCCCAAGGAAGGATCTGAGGACATTGACAAGTACCATACGCAAATGAGATCATGTATAGATTTCCTTTAAAAAAAATGATTTTATTCATTTATTTTAATTTGACCAGAGAGGGATAGAGAGAGAGAGAGAGAGAGAGAGAAAATGAGAAAGGAAGCCGCCAGGTCTGGGACTCAAACTGTACTCGGCCACGTGGGAGTCCAGCGCCCTTAACCACCATGCTACCTGCTGGCCCCAAGAGATGATGTATAGATTTCTTTAAAGGAGGTCGCATTTTCACTGCTGGCTCTTTTCAGTGCTATTTCCCACAAACATCTATTGAGCACTTAGTGTGTGCAAGGCAACGTGTTAAGCATATTCCATTCATAAGAGCAAACAGAACAGACCCACCTTCTCTCCTGTTGGAGCTTACATGTCAGGGCTGAGGGACTGGGAAGTTAAGCAGACCCATAATCTGTCAAATGACCTAATTCAAGGGGAGCCAATGCATGAACCCGCATCAACCTGGAGGAGCCTCTGGTCGTGAGTCAGGAACCTCCCTGGGTCGCAGGCAGATGAGTGGCCGGTTCAGGCCCACAATTTAATCACTCCCCTACCTGCATCATGGAGTGCCTTCCAATCTGCAGTCCCTGCACTGGACTCTTGGGACACGGAGATGAAGGAGACCCAATGCTGGTCTTGGAAGAGCTCACCACGGAGGGTGGACAGAGAGTGGCAACCACGTATGAGAAATCTGCCAGGCAGCTTGGCAGCACAGTCAGCAGCAAACAGAACTGCAGTGCTGGAAGCCACAGGACCGGCCACGGGTTTGAATCCTGAGGTCAGCCTGAAAGTATGCTGGGCATGCCCCTATGTCTAAGAACCCAAGCAGCTGGAGAGCTAGGGAAGTGGAGTCTCAGGATAAAAGACCCTATTAAGGGTGTTTCTCTCTCTCTCTCTCTCTCTCCCTCTCACTCTCTCTTCCCCCCCCTTCTCCAGTATGCATGTTCTCTACCATGAATAAAACAAATAAACTTTGGGGAAAAGAGAGAGAGGTGGCAAACATACCTTAAAATAAAATTCTGCTGCTTACGCTGACAGAGGATGCACAATGGCTCTAACAGACCAGGTGGACAAGAGCAGACGCAGCCCTGAGAGTTCCTGGAGAGGTTTCCCTGAGGTGACGTCATTAGAGTTGGACCTTGTGGGATCCTCTCAAGGGACTGCCTTCCAGCAGGGAGAGTCTTAAGAGCAAGGGCACGAGGCCAGGTTCCATTCTAACTCTTTTCCCAAGTAGAGGAACTGGGTCGTGGCCCTTTCCTTAGGCCTTGTAGAGGGTCTGCTTTTAGCATCTTGACTGGGGGCCAGGGCTTTGGACTCAGACAGACTAGGGCCAAAGCCCCCTCCTACCACTTTCTCATTGTACAATGTTAGTGCTCGAAACGGCTATAATAATGCTTAGGTGGGTAAATGGATTAATTATGTAATGAAGGGGAGGCCTGGAGGCCCCAGTAAATCTGCCTGCCTGGAATGAGGTCAGTCCCAGTGCCTGGGCTAGGGCCAAACATGCCTACATGCGTGCATGCAGGTCACATGTGCAACACCTACTGTGCATCAGCTGGTCTAGGTGCTGGGCAGATAAGCAAGGACAAAATCTGCCCAAATCCCTGTCCTCGAGGCCTCTGTTCCAGAGAGGGAGATCAGCCCTAAGTACCACACAGTTAAATAGACACATGTCAGATCCACAGAGTTGCCAAAGAGAAAAATAAGGCGGTATAGGAAGATAGGAAAAGTCTGGAGTAAAGAGGATTCTTTTGCTTCTAAAAGGAAGGGCTGGGGACTCCTCCTGGGGACCTGAAGGAGGTAAGGGAGCGAGCCCTGCGGTGTTCCAGGCAGGGGGACCAGCAGCTGAGAATGCCTGTGCGTTGGGGGATGGCACAGGCCAGCTGGCTGGAGCTGTGCGGGGGGCTCAGCACACAGGGTCTTGCCCTAAGTTACAGTCTGGGCTTCCATTCAGGGTGATCTTTAGGAAGAGGAGTGAAGGCTATGTCAGAACAGACTGCTGTGCTGAGAACAAAGGAGGCTTCCATGGTGAGATAGGGAAGGCAGTGAAAAAAGAAGACACCCATGTGAAGGCAGGTTGAACCATTTAGATGCTAAAATCGCCCCTGGGATGCTGATGTGGTTTGAGTGTCCCACCCCCCACCCCCCAAAATTCATGTGTTGAGATTTGGTTGTGACAGGATTAAGAGGGGGAAACAACCTGATCATGGTTGTGAAAGGGGGGTTCCTGGGCCTGACTGGCTCTCTGTAAGGCCAACCTACATGAGAAGGTTCTGGGTTCATGTCCAGAGAGCTCCCTGAGGACTCCAGGAAAACGTGTGCTTGTGAGCTAGGACTGGTTGAAGCCCAGGCAGACAGCGACATCGAGATCCTGTGGGGGGCGCTGTTTCTGTCTCTCTCGGTCAGTCTCACTCTCTCACTCATTGAAAAATAAACCCAGAAGAGTGAGGCCTCTGGGAAGTGAGAAGGTATCAGGCGGAGGCCCCCTGTTTGAGTCCTGGTGGGTTTACAAGCAGAAGGAGAAAAGACCAACAGGTGTACTCCTGTCCCCTCGTGGTGTGACGCCTGCCTGACCGTGGGACCCGCCCCCAACCGGATGCAGCCCCTGGCCCTTGGACCTTCAAACCATGAACTGAATAAAGCTCTATTTTAGTAAATGACCAGACTCGGGTATTTCCTGTTATTAGCAACAGAATGATGAGAACAGATGCTAAAACAACAGTAAAGGGATTTCTTTACACGTTCGGAGGTATCTGCCCACGGGGTGGCGAGAACAAGCAAGAAGACCACGGCAATTGTTGCAGGAGCTGGAAAATAAATGGACAATTGAGGAAATCAAATCAGGACAAAGAAAGTCTCCGAAGGCTCAGGATCTGGCAGCACAGTTCACCTGGAAGTCCCATAAAGACAGTGACACTGAAAAGGGTTCCTTGGGAGGCTGTGGGAGAAACACCTCCCGACTGCGGGACCCTCTACTGAGGACTAGGAGGTTCCGTGACTATGAGGAGGTTGGACTCAAGACCCCAGGCACGCCTGGGATGCAGCTCTCAGTCAACGGAAGCCAGACGTAGGCCCTCCACACATATTGGAAGAGTCTTCTCCAAGGAACACGACGGATCAAGGAGCAAGCACCTGAGAAACCCCGACGATAGCAGCCTAGCCCAGCCACAGAGTCCCGCCAGGGAGCCACAGCGCATGAGACCCGCCAAGGACTAGGCTTCTGATGGACTCCTACCGCCCTAGTTTTAAACATGCGCATGATAACTAAGGACTGCCAGGTGTCAAAAGAAGGTCTCTAGGGCCGATCCAGTAGCTAATAGATATGGAAGCCAGATCCCCCCTGGCTGACTGCACAGCTTGAATCCTGGACCCAGTGACTTGCAGGGAAAAAAACCACCATGCTGGGTGTGTGTCCATGCGTGCCCCAAATCCCAGCAGAATGGAGAAATGGAGGAGAAGGGATTACAGTGTGATCACACCACCATTGGGAGGAATTATCTCTATTTTTCTCTCTCTCCCTTCACCTCTGTCTGGCAAGCTCACATGCCCTCTGGCAATTGAATAAAACAAGAAAAAAGAAAAGAGAGAGAGAGCGTTTCTAACCTGAAAGATAAAGAGGAAAACAAAAAGAAAACACCAACATGAAGATAATTGAGAATAGCAAGGAGGGAAAAATAATATCATTAAAGAAAACAGAAGACATCCACAGGTGAAATTCAAATAAAAATCCTAATGAAAAGAAGACATGCAGAGAACAAAATAGAATAGCTTTTAAAAATATTTAAATATGATTGCCAAAATTCAAAAGGAGAAGTTGGAAGTTAAACTTGAGCTCTTTTTTTCAACTTTATTTATTTATTTTAATTTGACCAGAGAAGGACAGAAAGAGAGAGAGAGGGAAAGTGAGAAAGCAATCCACCAGGTCCGAGACTCAAACCACAGCTGGCCCTGTGGGAGTCCAGTGCCCTTAATCACCATGCCACCTGCTGGCCCCAAGCTTGAGCTTTTCTAGAATGACAGCTATGGAAATAGACAGGAGAGAAAAAAATGTAAACTAGAAGACTTGGAAACCAACAGATAGTGTGGTGGTTAAGGCACTGGACTCCCACATGACCAACTGCAGTTCAAGTCCCAGACCTGGCAGTTTGTTTTCTCACTTTCTCTCCCTCTCTCATCATATTAAAATAATAATAAATTAAATTAAATAATTATTTTTTTTTAAATTGGAGGACTTGTTCAGTGGTTTCATCTTCAAATAATAAGAATTCCAAAACAAATTTAAAAAAAAATAGGGAAAG
>NW_006159616.1:3586940-3589632 GCF_000334495.1 Tupaia belangeri chinensis | reverse complement strand
TATCAACAAAATTATTCAAGAAAAGTTCACGGACCCAAAGAACACTTTTCTAAGTTTAAGGGACTCACAGAGGGGCCAGCATGATAAATGAAACGAGACTCACTCATTGTGAAATGCATTATCCTGGGAACTATGAAAATTCTCTCAGCTTTCAGATCAAAAAGTGTAGGAATTAGAATAAGTTCCTTCTTAGAGCAATACAGGAAGCCAGAAGGAAATAGAACAAAGCCTTGATTTTTTTTTTCCTAAAAGGAAATAATTTTCATCCCAGAATTCTATACTTAGCTTAACAGCCAACTAAGGATGAGGATGAAAAAAAGACATTTTCAGATATGCAAATGTTCAAACAATCCACATCACCAGTGGTCTAATAGGTATGCGAGCTAACATCCCATGTATCTTTTCTCAAGAGTTACTAGGGGATGTACTCCACCAAAACAAGGGTATGAACTACGAAGGAGGAAGAAATAAGATACTGGAAACTGAAGATTCAACATGTGTCGGGGGAGGAGAGAAAGAAAGAGACCCTCTGGGTTGACCATGAAGGAGCAACACCTGTACACCGGGTGTCAAAAGCAACCAGACCAACCTTCAGCAGGTCAGAGGCTCTAGGAGACATCTTCAGTCAGATGAAATTGATAGAAAACCTGACGCATCTAAATATCTTGAAAGGGGGACCAGCAGGTGGCATAGTGGTTAAGGCGCTGGATTCCCACATGGTCGACCGCAATTTGAGTCCTGGACCCAGTGGCTTGAAACTCATGCCAGGTGCATGTGCGTGTGTGCCCCAAATCCTGAGAGTAGAATAGAGGAGAAGGGATTGTGGCATGGACATCCCCCCCTGGGGGGTGATTTCTCCCTTTCTGTCTCTGTGTGTCTCTCTGTGTGTCTCTAGTGAATGCATGTGCCCTACAGCAAAAATTTCTCTTTAAAACACACACACACACACACACACATATGTATATGTATGTGTATATATATATATATATATATATATATATATCTTGAAAGGAGATTCACATTATCAGTCAAAATTTAGGGCACTTAACTAGTTTAAACTATAAGCAAATAAATATACTCCCTTTAAAAGGCAATGAATAATTACAGGGAAAACAAAAATCTGCAAAGATTAAAAAAAAAAAAATGAGCGCATTACTGGGAAGACGGGAACAGTCAGAGCAAGGTGAGGACGGGGAGGAGGGCTAACTCATCTTCCTTGGTGGGAAGTCAGCTAGCTAGACTTCCAGTTCTGGCTTGGCAATTTAAGGAGCTCTGCAGACTTGCTCCCAAGTAAAACTGCTGAAATTTATTTTAAACAATCCTTTAAAGTCTCCATAAGTGGTTGAAAGAGCATATAGCAAATGAGAAGTGTTTATTCAGAAAAACCTACTAAAATTCTATAAAAATGGCAAGAGTCTGTGGCATTGGAATCATGCTCTACTCCTTCCTCCCCTCCCATCTCAGCATCATGGACTCTGCTTCAGATGGTGCAGTCAATACCACAGGGCTCCCCTTCCCACTAGCCGCTGATTTGGGGCCTACACTGTCTTCTTAGGAAGGACAGGACATGGCATTTTTCATCCTAACCCTGCTCACTACTGCAGAGGGTAAGCTCTCGGTGAATGCAGCGGAGAACAAGCATTCTCTTCTTCTACCCAGCCCCTCCCAGTGAGATGGAGGCTCTGACTTGGGCATGGCATGCTAAGAAGCACTGGGACTCCAATTCCCCTCACCCTGGCTCATTCATAAAGCAGAGGCTTAGTGCCAGAGCAGAGGAGATAGATTCAAAAAAAAAAAAAAAAAAAAAAAAAAAAACAGAAAAAAAAAAAGCGCTTCAGGAGGCCGCATGGTGGTGCAGCAGTGAAACACTATACTCTGAAAGGCTGACCCACTTGGGAAGGTTTGGGATTCATGCCCCGAGAACCCTACTAGTACGCTGGGCATGTGCATGCCCACAATTCAAGGCTGGCTGAGGCTAGGTATGGAGTGCAGCATCGAAACCCTGTTGGGGGTTCTTTCTCTCCATCACTCAGAAGAAATATACATATACGTGTGTGTGTGTGTGCACGTGTGTATTTTTAAGTGGAGGTTTCATACCAGGAGAGGCAAATTGAGGGCCAGCTCCCACTCCAAGCGCCTAACTAACGCAGGGGCACCACAGAAAAGGAAGCATGCCACTGTCTCTGCTCCCAGTTTTAGAACTCTTAACTTAGAGATTTCCATAAAACAGAGTTTAGAGATTGTCCCAAAAGAACTGACTCTTACTGACAGAATGTTAGTAAGCTCCATTGCAACAGAGTGTTAGTAAGGCATTCTCAAAAGCAGCAGAGGTTGTGGTGAAGGCAGTCGAGAGAAGAGTGATAGATGCAGGCTGCTTTACTAGAGACAACCAGGGAAGGAGACAGCCAAGGATCCTCTATCCACCGGCCCTCTGGGGTCACAACAAATATAAAACAATGCCGGGAACCAGCAGTTAGCGTAATGGCTATGTCGCTGGACTCCCACGTAGTCGACTGCGGTTCGTGTCCTGGACCCGGTGGCTTAAAACTCACGCCGGGCGCGTGTGCGTGCTTGCCCAAGATCCCGAGAGGAGAATGGAGGAGAAGGGATTGCGGCGTGACCATCCCCCCTGGGGGGTGATTTCTCGCTTTCTGTCTCTATGTCTCTCTCTGTCTGTCTGGCGAGTGCACGC
>NW_006159616.1:3581436-3585662 GCF_000334495.1 Tupaia belangeri chinensis | reverse complement strand
TGATGGCTATGTCGCTGGACTCCCACGTAGTCGACTGCGGTTCGTGTCCTGGACCCGGTGGCTTAAAACTCACGCCGGGCGCGTGTGCGTGCGTGCCCAAGATCCCAAGAGGAGAACGGAGGAGAAGGGATTGCGGCGTGACCATCCCCCCTGGGGGGTGATTTCTCGCTTTCTGTCTCTATGTCTCTCTCTGTCTGTCTGGCGAGTGCACGCGCCCTACAGTGAAAAATCTCTCAAAAAAAAAAAACAATGCCCTCAAATATTATACCTGCAAGAGGCCAAAATTGCTACAATGTATTATTTCAAATGTCCACCTTCGGACAGACGATATTATGAGATGGTACAGCAACAATGCTTGACCTGTACACAAAGGAGCAGCCAACAGCAACTGTCCTTGAGAATGACCAGAAATCAGTTTTAACAGACCAAGAATTCAAAGTAGCCATTACAGATATTTTCAAATAATTAACGAAAACCATTCTCAAAGAAGAAAGAAAGTGGGGTCCAGTGGGTACTGTGGTGGTTAAGGCGCTAAATTCCCACAAGGCCAACCGTGGTTTGAGTCTAGACCCGATGGTTTTGAAAATCATGCCAGGCACGTGTGTGTGTGTGTATGTGTGTGTGCATGTGTGTGTGTGTGTTTGTGTGCCTAAAATCCCAAGAGGTAAATGGAGGAGAAGGAATTGGAGTGTGGCCACCTTCCCTAGGGAGGATGATTTCTCACTTTTCCTTTCTGACAAGCATATGCTTGCCATATCCCCATGGCAAAAACCTAAAAAGAAGAAAGAAAAAGAAAGGAAGGTATGATGACAATGTCTCGTTAATAGAGAATATAAATGAAGAGAATTTATTTTTAATGGAAATTCTGGAACTTCCAAGTATAATAACCAAAATTAAAAATTCACGAGAGGGGCTCAACAACTCAAATTGACAAAAGAAATAACCAGCAAACCTGAAGACAGTTTGATAGACATTATACAGACAGAAAAAAAGAATAAAAGAAAACAAACGGAGCCTCAGGGAGGAGTGAAACGCCATTACGTGCACAAACATATGCATAAGGGAAGTTCCAGAAGGAGTGAACACAAAGGAGCAGAAAAATATGGAAAGGAATAATGGCGGATAGGCCCGTCCCATGACACAGTGGTTTAGCACTGTGCATTGCCAGCCAGATCCCACGTGGCTGACTACAATGGAATCCCAGTTTGAAAAACATAGTGGGTACATGTGTGTGAGTGTCCAAAATGCAGGAAAAAGGATCGTGGCATGACCACACCCCATTGGAGGTGCTTCTCTCTCTGTCATTGGTGAGCACACACTCCCATGGGCAAAAAAAAAAAAAAAATGAGAAAGAATGACCGAAAATTTTCCAAATTTGTTGAAAAACTTTAATCTACAGATTTAAGAAATTCAAAAAACTTGAAGAAACTCAAAACTCTTTACTCAAGACAAACTAGTTTATCTATGGCCAACTAGTCAGTAGGATAAATGCAAATAGTGAAAGTGCTAAAAGCCAAAGAGAAAGGAAAAAAAAACTCAAAAGCAACAAGAGAAAAATGGATGGTCATTGCCAAGGGAATCAGTAAGATTGGCAACTGAATTCTTTTTAGCAACAATGGAAGCCAGAGGGAAGTGGAAATAACATATTCAAGGAGGTTAAAGAAAAAACTGTGAGCCAAGGATCCTGTATCCAGGGGCCAGACGATGGCGCTTCCACAGTGATCCGCAAGGCTGACTCCCATGGGAAGGTTCTGGGTTCGTGTACAGAAACTTTCTGGAACATCCAGGCCCAGGCGTGCCCATGCGTATGGATCAGTGCTCAAAGAAGAAACTATGATACAACTGTGGGCTTTTCAGAGGTGCCCTGTAGCAGGGTGAGGAAGTTCCCTTATACTCCTAATTTGTTGAGTGCATTCAGCACGAATGAGTGTCCGATTCTGTCGACTGCTTTTTCTGTGGTTATTGAGATGATCATGTATATGAGATGGCACGGAAGGACCATCCAGTCCATCCATTGGCCTGGAGACCAAGGGCTTACTGAACCCCTGTTACAGTGTAAGTCCTGCCCTGTGCTGGGTAAGGGTAAGGTGGGCTGTGCTCAGAAGCTATGTTTCCAACCCCAGGGAGCTCCTGCTGGAGAGCCCAGACGCATGCAGGAGATAGTGATGACTGTCACAGAAAAAAGAAAAACCTGTCTGTCCGTCCCCCTCCCACCCTCCTTATTTTGAACTGTCCATATTGCCTTTCCAGGAGTTTACTCAGCTTGGGCACGGCGTAAAGGACTTGGCACGCATCAGCTCCCTCCTTGCCACAGCCCTGAGAGGCGAGTATTCTTGTCCCCAACATTACAGATGAAGACACTGAGGTTCAGAAGGGTGGAGTGACTTCCCCACACTTGCATAGTTACTAAACGTCAGATCTGGAATTGAACCCCCAATCCACCTGAATCCAAACCCAGCCTAACTGCTAATGATACAGGTGGACTCGTTGCCGCCTCTCCCAGTTGTCATCTCCGTCATGACTGAGTGGCAGAGGCGTGTCATAGAGAGAGAGAGAAGGGAGAGGGCCGGAGAGGAGAGGGAGGGAGGGTTCTAAGAACCTTTCAGAATTACGGGCTGGGGAGAGTGGAGGACCATCAGTCACTCTCGATACTAATGAGTTGCTTTCTTAATGTTGCGATCAGGTACAAGAGGGCAAGGTAAGAGGGGTGTGTGAGTAAGGGCAGAGGGCGCCTGGGTTGGGAGTGTGCTGTGGGGTGGGGGGCGCTGGCACGGACATGGGGTGGGGAGCAGGGGGGAAACGTCTGGTTAGAGAGCTAGCTCAGCTACTGACTCCTCGCTGCCGGACCCCAAGTCCTTCTCTCCAAGGTTGCCATCTTCTGTCTGTCCAGTCAGGATAGTGGCCTAGGTGATTGCAAACGTCACTTACCGATTAGAAAGAGGCTGCCGACTTCCTACCGGAGGCTCCATGTGGGGCGGCCATTCCGCCTCAAAGGCCTAAGGGTAGTCTTGAAATCAGTTCCACATCTGGGGGCTGCAAACTGAGACGAGAGGCCACAGGCCCACCTACCACTGGGCTCTGAGGGCCCTGGGGGCCGGACCAGCTGTTGTGAGCTGCTCGCTGCCCGCAGTACCAGTGCCCAAGCCTGCAGTCACCTCTCTGAATCAGAGCCTGCCCCACCTGGTGACTCATTCGGGCTTCTCTCTGCGACTCACCTTCTAGGTAAGCAGGGCTCAGGTGCGGTTTCTGTTGCCCAGAGAAGATGGGGTTCCCCTTTCTCAAGCCCCTCCCCTGTCTCCTCCTCTCCATTGGAAATCTCTACGGTGAAGAGAGCATTGGGCGGGAGCCAGCCAGACCTGGGATGAGGCTAGGCCTTCCCGAGCCTGTTTCCTGAGGCTGTGGGGATAAACCTATCTGTCTCCTCCGGTCTTTGAGATTACAAGAGGACGTCTGTGGAGACGCCTGGTACACAGTAGGTGTTCAATAACCCCAGTGGATTCTGGGCTGCTGCCAGCCCCGGTGGCTTCTGTTAGATCACTGTATAATCTCTGGAGGATTCACCCTTATGACAGAGGCCCAGAGCTGCAAGGCAGTGGGCAGGATCAGGCGATTATAGCCTCGGAACAACCCCGTCCCAGCTGTTTCCTCTAGCCAGCCAGACCCTGGCCCACAGCCAAATGTACAAGCTTTCAATTCTGCAAGAGCAGGTCAAAGGGAGTGGGCCAGCTACCCTCCCAGGGCCTCCATGTCTCCTCCAAGCCCTGCAATGGATGGCTTAGGCCCTAACACCAGAGGTCGTATTTATAAATCCAAACAATTTTCTTTTTCATCAAGGTTTTGCATCCAGATTGTTTAAAGAATTAAACAGTTCTACCAAGTCCATTATAAAAATCAGCTGTCTCTGACCTCACTCCCGTTTCCTCCAGCCCAGAAAGGAAACCACTTTGGCTTCTCTTAGCTGATTGTTCTGGTACTTAAATTCATATTCTAAATAGTATGCTTGTATTGTAGACTCCTCATATTTTCACCTTTTTGGTTAGGCATTTGACTTATTATTATTTTATTTATTTTTTTTTTTTGGAGAGGTTTTCGCTATAGGATGCATGCATTCACCAGAAAGACAGACAGAAAACGAGAAATCACCCCCCAGGGGAGATGGTCACGCCGCAATCCCTTCTCCTCCATTCTCTTCTCAGGATCTTGGGCACGCACGCACATGCACCCGG
>NW_006159616.1:3578760-3581180 GCF_000334495.1 Tupaia belangeri chinensis | reverse complement strand
TTATTTATTTTTTTTTGGAGAGGTTTTCGCTATAGGATGCATGCATTCACCAGAAAGACAGACAGAAAACGAGAAATCACCCCCCAGGGGAGATGGTCACGCCGCAATCCCTTCTCCTCCATTCTCTTCTCAGGATCTTGGGCACGCACGCACATGCACCCGGCGTGAGTTTAAGCCACCGGGTCCAGCACTTGAACCACGGTCGACTACATGGGAATTCAGCGACATAGCCATTATGCTAAGTGCTGGTCCCGGCATTTGACTTATATTTTATTTTTTTTACTGAGAGGTGGTGAGGACCAGCTCTTCCCCATTTCTCAGATGGGCAGACTGAGGCCTCGATCCACAGCATAGGTGGCTTGACCACTGCAAGGCCGGCTCAGCCTCCCCCTCTGTCCACACCAGAGCCCACCCGATGCCATGGGGAGGACGTTCCCGTGAAGCCCGCCTCACCTTCGGGTACTACAGGGGAAGAAGATCTACCTTCCTATTCAGAAGGACCACCACTTTGAAAAAGCCCATTTCGCCTTGGTCACCAAAAGGCAGCCTGGCTTTGGACCCGCCCATTCTCCAGCTCCTCTCACACCTGTTCCACGGTGCCGCCTCCTCCAGGCTGTGCCTCCTCGCTCCTTTAGCCGGAAGCCATTCCCCTTGCCTTTTTTAAGGCTCAGCTCAGATCTCAGACCCAGCAGAGTGCCTGACCTGCATTCCCCGTAGCGAGTGCCCCTGACAACGCATGCTCACACTGACGTTACATAGGAACTTGCAACTAATTGCCAGCATTTTTACTTACGAGTAACACTGTCATCCCTGCTAGGGGAAAGGTCATGAGGCCAAGCCCCCATCCACCCAGCTCCATGTTGTCCCCAGTGCCTAGAAGAGCCCTCTCACATTGTAGGACCCAGTAAATGTTTGTTGACTGACCAGTTGATGCCATGAAGCAACCAAAGCGCCCGTGTGAGTGCCTGCCATGTGATAGGTTCCTGGACATTAGTCTACCTAGTTCTCTGACAGGCCCCAGAAGCGGAGTTGGTTGCCTCCATTTTACAGAAGAGAAAAGTGTAGCTTGAAGAAGTAATGTCACTTGTCCTAGGCCACACCACAAGGAAGAGCGAGGGCTAGGCTGGAAACGCAGGGTTCTCCTTTCAGGTTTCTTGGGAGCACCCTCCCCAAAACACCTTCCCCTTGAGGTTGTTAGGAGGAGGCCACTGTGGCATCCTCAACCCTTCTGCCCCAGGCTCTGAACAGTCAGGAATCCCCACTGAGGGCCCAGAGCTGTGGGGTCTCCTCCCCGCCTCACCCACCCCACAGGTACCCACAGCCCCTCTTAGGCAGCGACATCTTGGGGAGGCCATGGCACCTTGGCGCCCTCTAGTGGTGGCAGGACAGTCTGTGGTAGGCAAGGAGGGGATGGAGGGGCAGGGAGGGGGAGAGAGAGAAGAGCTGGGAAGGGAGAAAGCTGAAGCTGAGGAGGGGGTTGGAGAGGAGCTAGAGGAGCCAGGCAGGGCATTTTGTCCTTGGCTTCATATCCCTCCGCCCCCTCCAACGCTCCCTCTGCCATCTGCTTCCCTGAGTTTCTGTCCTCCGGCTCCACCTAGGTCCTGGGGGCTCAGAGGGACACCCCTGCCCCAGGAATCAATGAGATAAGGCTGTCCTCCAAACAGGGCAGCCCATCTGCTAGACAGAGCTTGCATCCCATCCCATGCTGGGCAAAGGCCTCACCAGATGAAAAGGGGCTAGGGAGGACCCTGCCCCCATTGCCCTTTCCCCTTCCTTGCCCCCATCACAGACCGCTGGGGCTCTGCACCTGTTCCCCCATAACAGGAACTTACAAGGCCAGGTCTGTCCCATTCCTCACCCACTCCCTCCTCACCCAGCCAGCCTCCCCAAATCCCAGCAGCTGCAGTTGCCATGGTAACAGCACCCCCACCCCACCCCCAGCCCTTGCACATAAATAAACTGCAACCTGGGGACCGGAGCTGCTGGAAGAGGCCGAATGTGCAGAGCCAGCTCATTTCCCGCTCCTCTCACTTCAGGATAATTAGTGCAAATTAAATTTCACACCCCTTCTCCCAAACACTTAGAGCTCCCTGGGAATGGATACCCAGGATTCATGGGGGAACGCACTCTGATGTCTCGTGCAGTGAGCAAACTGGAGAGAACATTTTTCGGCTGTGAGTTCTCAACGATTCCCCAAAGTCGGCACCAGGGCAGGCGCAAAGGCACAGACTCAGGCCCCGCTGGGTGAGGGCAAAACCCAGAGCCGGGTGGGGCAGGGACCAGGGAAATGGGAACCTGGAGTCCAATTCCCAGCTCTGGCTCCCCTCACTCAGGCTTTCCCCACCTGTAAAACCAGAAACGTGGGCCCAGTCACCACAGAAAGGAAGCCTTCTGGTCAGCAGAGCCCCCAAAACCTGCAC
>NW_006159616.1:3572770-3578109 GCF_000334495.1 Tupaia belangeri chinensis | reverse complement strand
CCAGGCCAGCTGCATGGCCCTGTGGCATGGGCGGTCACGCCGGAGGGCCCGGGCTTGGCTCTGCTGCCTGACTTCCCAACAAGGAGCCCTGGGCCCTGCAAACTGCGGCCAGCCCTTCTCCTTGCACTGCTTATTTACACACGTTAAGTGTCTGGGTAGGCAAGTGTGCACACTGCTCCCCATGCAAATAATGGCACTGCCGTGGGCCAGATGCTGCTGCAAGTGCTTCCTCCACCTCCGTCCTCACCACCCTGAGAGCTTTCACGCAGCGTTTCCAAACCCGGATGTGCCCAGGCCTGGGGCTCATCCACACTGGCTCTGAGTCAGTAGGTCTGGAGCAGGGCCTGTGATTCTGCATTACTAACGAGCACCCCGGGGAGACGGACACCTCATCCCCGGGTTCTCGGCTGGCACGGTAAAGGCCGTTGGTGCCTCCATGCCCAGCTGCTGTCAAGTCGGCCGCTCACAGCTGTGTGGACTCCTCTTCTGGAGGACGGTCCTCTGTTGACCTGAGCTGCCTCACCAGAAGAAGCCTAGGAGATGCTTCCTCCCCAGGGAAGGGTTGGCCTCCCCCCTCTCAGGTGGGACAACCCTGTGGGGCAGTTCGTGCTCTGAGCTCCCAGTGTGGTCAGGCTGGTTGAACCCATGTCCCAGCTCTGAGCTTCTCCTCCGACTGCGTCCTGAATCCCGCCCTCCCTTACTGGATCCCCACCATAAATCCCCTGTGGAGGAATGCCTGTCTCGGGTTCTGCTTCCAACACAGGGAGAGACTATCATTTTCGCCATTTTATCGCTGAGAGAACTGACCATGAGGTTGACGTGCCAGGGACACACAAGTGACAGAGCCAAGATTTGGACGCTGTCTGCCTCCCCCGCCTCCATAAACCTGTATCCACTCTGCAAATGTATTTGTGCTCACATGCTCACCCTCACATGAAGGCACCTGTTCATGTATGTACTTATAGACGCAGCATGTTTGCATACCAACACTCAGGCACGTCAATGGATCCCGGGTCATGCGAACACCCACTGACACACACGCCCACGCCCTGACATCTAAGCCCCCAAAGATGCAGGTTTGCATATTCATTCATCCATTCGGTGAGTAAATGAACTGGCACTCATGTGCGTGGACTTCTGTCCATCAAGTCTCAGCCCAGATGTCACCCCCTTCCTGGAGCTTTTGCTGCCCCATGAGTTTATGTCCAAAGTCCCCCAGGCCCCATCCTCACCCTGCTGGCAGATCTGAGAGCTCCCCTAGAGCAGGGGACGCAGTCTGGTTTGTCATCGCAGCACAGGCCTGGTCGGTAGTAGGTGCTCTGCTCCACACGCACTTGCTCAGCCGCTCGTGAACTTAGCCAAGTTCCTTCCTTCCCTGCTCTTCAGAGTCCTTGTTTTCCCACCTCCCAGAGGAGTGGGGTAGAGGGAGCCTGCAGCAGGTGGACAGTCCTAAGAAAGGCACTAGGGTAGATTTCTTTAAGGAACAAAAGAGACGTTGGACTGAAATCTGAGGGGTGATGAGGATTTAGGCAGGTGAAGAGAGAGAAGGAGAGCTTCGGGCAGATGGAACAGCATGTACAGAGGCTCAGCAGTGAGGGTGTGAGCTCCCTCGCGGAGCTGAAGGGAAACACCCATGTGCCAGGAATGTGGATGGGAGAGTCCCCAGGAAGAGGCAGGAGAGGGACTGAGGGGGCATCATTTGAATTCTATCCTGAGGCAGGAGAGGGGGCATCATTTGAATTGTATCCTGAGGACAATGGAGAGCCAATGAAGTTTTTAGTGAGGACAGTTGATTTAGGTTTTAGAACACCCAGACTGCAGTGCAGGGAATGGATCGAGGCTGGGGTTGGAGGGCAAGAATGGAAGTGCAGAGACCATTGGAAAGGTTGCTGCCTGCAGCCAGGTCTGAGATGATGATGGCGACCTGGATTCTGGTGGGGTCGGCCGAGCCGGAGAGAAGTGGATGGTTGTCAGACTGTCAGAGGCAGCATGGAGAGACCCAGCGACGGCAGGGATGCAGAAACTCGAGACGGAGGAACTGGCTGGACACCCCCACCTCAGGCAGATCCCGCTCTCACAGATCTTCTCTGACACAGACCCTTGCCACGCCCACCCCCACTGGAAGCCAGGAAGCCATGGCCCCACCTGCCTCAGTTGGTTTCCTTTGCCTTTCCCGACCACAGCCAAGCTCACGGTGTTCAGAACCAACTCAGTTCCAGGGCTGCTCTACAGTTCCAGGCCTGGGCCTTCAAGGCCGCAGCACTGGGTTCCTTTCCAGCCTAGTCTCCGCAGGGCTCCACCACAGCAGCCAACACAAGACTGAGTGTTCTGTTCGGTCCACGCTGGTCTAAGTGGTTCCCACGTACCACCTGCGGAAGAGAGAGCCCTGCACTGACAGTTCCTGCCCTTGCTCTGCTGCTCGCTGGCAGTGTGACCTGGAGCAAGTCTCTCTTCCCTCTGGGCTCCAAGTTCTCCATCTAAAGGGCGAGAAGCAATAATGCCTAAGGAGCACCAATCCCCTCGGCTTCAGTGATTGGTGCCAGAGAGGCCACATGACCTAAGTTGAGCCAATGAGAGTTCATCTTGGGGTTGGCTTGAAACCCTTGTACAAAAGCATCTCACTTCCTGCTGGGCTTACTAACTGGCAGCCTGTGAGCCTGAAGATGTCACCCCCTATGCTCCCCACCCCTGGAAGAGAGCCTGCTTGAGAACTAAGCTAACACTTATTCCTGAGGGCATGGTTCAAGCTCCTGGGTCCGGCCATGCCTGAAATCAGTTACATGGACCAATAAATCTGCCTTTTTGCCTAAGCCAGTCTGAACTGCACTTCTGGCGCTTGTAACCAATGAAGTTCAGACGGATATACGTCTTTCCACTTGAAAGGGTGGTAATGTTTTAAATATTTAGTGCCTCGCCCTGTGATGCATTTGGGATTCTTTCCTCACTCTCATCTGATTCTCCCAATGCTCCTGGCCTCAAACCTAGTTGAGGTGCCTCCTCCTTCTCCAGAAGCCTTCGCTGACCACCCTGGCATTTTCCAGAGTGTGTTTCTCTGAATATTAATCCTTCAAAAATCCCACTTAATAAAAAGAATTCTATGGCCAGACAAGCTTGAGAAACATTATATCCCGCATTCTTCTTTTGGATGATGTCATTGCACTGAGCTTATTAAGAATCCTGAAGGGCTGACCTCAAGGCCTAATGGTGGTTAAGGGAGCTGGGTCCCACGTGGCCAGCTGTGCAGTTCAAATCCTGGCCTGGCTTGAAAAACACCAGGCACATGTGCGTGGAGGCCCTAAATCCAGACAGGATGGAGAAATGGAGAAGAAAGGATTGTGGCATGACCACACCCCACTGGGTGGTGCTCTCTCCCTCTCTCTTTCTCTCTCTGTCTGTCTCTCTCTCTCCCTGGCAAGAAATCAGTTCACCCTGTTCAGTCCAGTGTTCCTCAAATTTCCTTCCTCATGGACCCTGTTCTCTTTACGTGGAATACCTCTTACCATGCTGCAGGGCAGAGTTCCAGGGTCTCACTTCAGCACACACCGCTTTAATCCCACTTCCATTGAGTCACTCTCTCTGTGGTCCAGTAGGCTTTTCAGATCCATCTCTCAAGTGCTTATTAAATGCCTACTATGTGCTAACTCAGAGCCAGTGGCTGGGAATACATCAGTGACTCGGGCACTTCCAGAATCAGCCCAAAAGGAGCTTACTTGCTAAGGGATAGTCACTCTTCACTGTGTCGTCCAGCCTGGACCCACTGATACTGACTGGCCACGCACAAGTCACTTCACCCCTCCAGGCCTCAATTTCTCCACCTGTGGAATAAGAAGATGGGATGCCATGAGCCCTGAGGATCTGGCCACCCAGAGCACCTACTCCTCTTGGTTGTAGTGACCGGTTCCAGGATGGTCTCACAACCCTCCAAGAAGTCAGCTGCCGCTAAAACCAGGTGCCAAGTGTGGTTTGAATGCATGAGTGCATATTTCAGAGGGAGAGGGTCCATGGTTTTCAGTAGTCTTCAATGCTTCCATGATCTAAAGGAGGTTTATAAATATAAAGGCAGCCATGAGCATTCAGTGGTGGAAAGTCAGGATGAGGAATGTCCTGTGAAAGGAGGAGGAAGGCCCTGAGAAAATGCACATGATCGAGCCTCCAGAAATACCTTACCTTCGCGGAGCTGAGATGGTTTCGATTTCCTGGCAGGTGAGGACTTCGTCTCTGGTAAATTCCTGCGACCCCATGTCCTAGCTGTGTGTCCTCAGGCAAGTCAGTAAACCTCTCTGCACCTAAGTTTCCTCATCTTGTAAAACAGGGGTCCTTTCAGGTACATGCTCATAAAGGAAGGGGTAAATGAGGTCATGTGGGTGAAGTTCTTCATCCAGAGTTGCACACAGAATAAACGTTAAAGATTAGCTAGTACCATAATAGCAGGGTGAAAATCAAACGAAAAGTACAGTTTCCAAATGAAGAGAACAGCGCTGATCTCCCACAGGATTCCTCATGCTGTTCCCTTCTCCCATCGCCTGCCCACCAAGACCTTTGCAGACTCCCCATCCCAAGTGCCCCCAAAATGCCTGTCAGTTCCCCTTGCAGTGGGATGGATCTGAGGCAGGTGCTGGTGTCCAGGCTTTCATTCTGCTACTCCTTAGAGCCTACAGTGGGCAGCTCCTAAGGAAGCCCCAAAGCCCTTCAAGGTCCTCACCTCCATGTCCTTGTGGATTACAACAGAAGTGTTAAGATGTCACTTTCAAGAATAGGTTCCTAATGGCCCTGGGTTCCATATTGCTCGCTCACCCTCTCCGCACTGATGAAAATCAGCTGCCATGTTGTAAGCTGCCCCCGGTAGTGGCCCATGGGGCCAGAAACTGAGGGCAGCCATTGGTCAACAGAGAACAGAGTGAGGGACGTCCACCCAGCTGTCTGTGAGGAACTGAGCCCTGCCAGCAGAAGTCAGCTCCAAAGCAGGGCCTGTCGAGTCTAGACACCGCAGCCTGGGCTCCCTCTTCACTGCCATCTCCAGAGGGACTCTGAGCCAGAGGACCCAGCTAAGCCACACCTGGGCTCCCATCCACAGAAACGGTAAGAGAGCCATGAAGTGCGGGGGTAACTCATGACACAATCCTAAATAACGAATACACACAGCAAAAGTGGAGGGAGATTTGGCTCACTTACCTGGGAAGTCCAGGAATAGTCTGTCTCAAGTACAGCTTGAGCTGAATGCTCAGATTTCCACAGGAATCTGTCTTTTTTTGGGTTTCCATAAGAGCAGAGCCCAAGGCAAGGACATGGGTGCAGGTGGTTTGTTTGGGAGGTAATTGCAGGAAGCAGGGATGAGGGAA
>NW_006159616.1:3569020-3572243 GCF_000334495.1 Tupaia belangeri chinensis | reverse complement strand
GGAAAGAGAAGACTGAGACAAGGAGGAAGGAAAAAGCAATACAGGGTGTGTTATCACATTTGCAGCCATGAACAACAGGGGCTGGCCTCTCTGGAACCCCGGAAGAAGCATGACATCTCCCAGAAGTGTCCTTCTGAAGAACAGGAGCTGAGGGGACTCCTCAGTCCCAGAAACCCTTGAGGTTGACCCTGCCAATGTGCACAAGACTGTCCACTGCAGCTGTATCCCAACTCAGGCCCAAAGAGGTGAAGCAGGATGGCCAAAAAAAGGGACCAGCAGATGGCGCAGTGGTTACATTACTGGACTGCCACGTAGTTGACTGCAGTTTGAGTCCCGGACACAGTGGCTTAAACCTTACACTGGCCGCGTGTACATGCATACCCAAGATCCCAAGAGGAGAACAGAGAAAAAGGAATTACAGTGTGCCCATCCCCCGGGGGATGTTCTCTGTCTCTGGTGCACCGGTATAGCAAAAATCTCTCAAAAAAAAAAATGCCCAAAATGTCTGGGCTGTCTCCTCGTCTCTCAACTCTCCATGGTGCCTGCAATATCGGGAGGCCCCTTCCTGAGTGGTGGCAGCCATGGCATGGGCTTTTCTCCTACATTTCAGCAACTCCCAAGGAAAGAGTTTCTCTGTTCCAAACATTCCAGGACTGCATTTCTTTGGATGGCAGGATCACATACTTTTCCAATCGCTGCTTCAGTTTACCAGACCTCAAGTTTGACATATCCCTGAAGCTATAGACTTAGAGTATTTGCCCTTGGGGAAATATAGGGAATCGAAGAAGAAAAGGAAATAAACGTCAGCTAGAAAACAGAGCAAGAGACACCTGCTACTTCTACGTGAGTCACGACTCATAGTAATCGGTCATGAGATTAATTTAGTAGGAAGTAACGCGTTTCTTTAAAAATAAATAAATAAATAAAGATGTGCTCTTTTTATTAAGTCTTATTTAATTTTATTTACTCATTAATTTATTTTAATTTGGCCATAGAGAGATACACAGAGAGAGAGATAGAGAAAGTGGGAGAGCAAGCCACCAGGTCCAGGACTTGAACTGTGGTCAGCCATGTGGGAGTATCCAGTGCCTTAACCACCACGCCACCTGCTGGTCCCCAAAGAATTATTTTCTTTAACTTTACTTATTTATTCATTTATTTATTTATTTTAATTTGTCCCAAGAGGTACAGAGAGAGAGAGAGAGAAAGAAAGAAAAAGTGAGAAAGCCAGCCACCAGAAAGTCCAGGACTCGAACCGCTATCGGCCATGTGGGAGTTCAGCGCCCTTAACCACCATGCCACCTGCTGGCCCCATAACCAGCATTTCTTAAAATAGAGCAAAACAGTGGTTATCTAACTTCAGCTGCATCCGAATCACCCAGAAGGGTTGCAAAAACGTAGATTTCTAGCCTCTACCCCAGTAGACTGGTCTGGGGTAGAACCCAAGAAATTGCATTTCCAACAAGTTCTGGGTGATGCAGATGCTGCTGGATCCAGGAGCACATTGTGAGAAGCACTGGAGGAGACAATAGCGGAGTACACTGTAGCTAACGCAGTCAAGTCTTGTTCCACGAAACTGTCTTTTCTATCACACGTGGACACTGGGTAAGCACCTGAAAGGCACCTCTTACTCAGCTCACCCTCCTGCAGTGAGATGAAGTAGTTGCCCAGAGTTGCACAGCTGCCAGGTGAGTGACTAGGGGTCGGAAGGCTTTCAACCTCAATGCTATACTGATCATGGTACTGGCTAAACTACCTGCCTGTAACTCACCACAGAACTGGGGCCAGTTGTCAAGCCGTGTTTGCCACGTGAGGAAGGCCGATACAAAATAAGCCGTTATAATGAATAGGCCTTGAAAATGCATTGGCTTGAATAACGCAGTTTACATGGTGCAGAGCTACCTCCACATGTGGCTCCCATCCTGAGGTCCAAAGGGTCTGCTCCAGCAGCAGGAAGTGGAGAAGGGGAAGGAAAAACACACTTCTGTCCTTTTAAGAACGCAGCCCAGAATTTGCATGCGTCACTTGCCCTTATGTCCCATTGGCTGGACTCTAATCACATGGTATGGCTAGCTGCAAAGGAGGCTGGGGAATGTAGTTTTGAGCTAGAAGGCCATGAACATTGGGGGACAACTAGCAGACTTTACACCACCACCCTGTGTGGCCAGAGGTGACTGACCAAGTCACCCATCAGCAGGGAGGGCAGCCTAGAAAGACCCCAGGTGGTTTCCCAGTGGCAATATCTCTCACAAAGGGCAGAATGGTGGCATTACTTAGAGACAGGGTCCATACACCCCTCCCACACCCCCACCCCCCCCGTGCTGTGGATCTAATGTTAAATCCCTACCCAGACCATTCTTGGCAAAAGTCATTTCCTAGCAGGTATAGGCAGCATCTTTTCCACTTTATTACAGTGTGTCAAGTAGAGCTTTGGATTTGAAGCTTCAAAGTTTATTTATTTAGAAAATGTTTTCTTTATCAAAAAGGCTGCTGTGTGGATATTAATACAACCATGTGCCTCCAGCCTGCAAACTCACTGCCTCTGATGAACGGGCGTGAGACCCCAGTGACTTTATCCTTCCTGTCCCCGGCCACGCCACTGAACCTCACCTCCCTGTCTCATTCCCAAGCTGCAGATGCCTCTTTTTCTAATCTTCCCCATAAAGCAGTGACTCATAAACAAGAACAGATTTCTCTTGCTTGCAGAAAAGGTAAATTGCTGGCAGAAATAAATTTGCAGATGCTAGAATTTCACAGAAAGGAACTCATTGGTGGAGAGGGTTTGATATCCTGCCCCACTCCTCCCTCCCCCCCACCTGTCTGCCCCCTTTATCTTCCTACCAAGCTAAGCTGGGTGCTGCTGGGCCTTCGCTGAGCCAGACACTGGGCGTGGCCAGCAGGTGGGCTCCACCTTTGAGAATGACTCCTCTGTAAATCTCCAGGTTTGTCCCAGTTCCTGGGCCTGGGATTGGGCTGGGGGCCCCCCAAGGCGGAGGACTCCGGCATCCCAGCTCTGCACAGTACACCGACCTGGATTTATGTGGGTTACTCTCAGCCGGTGGACCTGTCGCCTGGCAAGGACCTCCCCAGGGCCTGCAGGAGGTGGTTCCTTTGCTCAGGCAGATGGCAGGACCCAGGTCAGCAGGAGACAGGCTCAGAGTGTCCTCCTAGGGCGCGGGCCTAGGAAGCTCCCTGTCTGACAGAATCCATGCCCAAGGGAAAG
>NW_006159616.1:3567764-3568989 GCF_000334495.1 Tupaia belangeri chinensis | reverse complement strand
CAACCTGCAGCCCTGCTCAGGAGCTGCATGCTGTCGCTGTGCCAGGCCTCCACTACATGCATCCCAGTCACAACCACCCGGCAAGCTACTGCATCCAACCCTCAGGTAAACAAACTGAGGCACAGGAAGGGAGGTCGCTTACCCACCCTCACTGCCCTCTGGTGGCTCATCATAGACTCAAGATCCCACAACGCTTCTCTTTCTTCAGGCCTCCCTTCTTTCTCCACTCTCCCCAGTTCACTCACTCTACCCCTGCTGTCACTTCTGCCTCTCATCCTGCTTCACTCCTGCCCAACCTCTACAGGAACCCTGACACCCTCCTCCTTTCCACTGTCCCGTTGTTTGTTTGTTTTTTAAGAATTATTTTACTTAACTTTTTATTTATTTATTTTAATAGAAAGGGACACAGAGAGAGAGAGAGAGAAAGTGAGAAAGCAAGCCACCAGGTCCAGGACTCAAACCACATCAGACATGTGGAAGTCCAGCGCCCCTAACCACCACGCCACCTGCCGGCCCCTCCAGGGCGCTTCTCACACTAAACACAGAGAATCCAAGGAGAACATTTTTTTCCAAAGAAAAGAAATTTGAAGGAGCCATGAGAGGGGGTAAGAAGAAGTTCTGAGCCCAGTAGGAAAAACCCACCTGTCAACAGAGGCAAAGGCCTTAGAGACACAGGCCAGACAAGGCATGGGCGAGGGCTCCCCCACCTTCCTCCTGGCCCTCAAGGACAGGGTAACTGTGCAGTAGCCTGTTGCTTATCAGAGCTACCTTAACGACTTCTGAAGGTTTTCACCTCTCTATACCTCCTGTCCTTGCTGAAAACCCTGCGGATCATCTGTTCATTTAAACATCCAGTTTCTACTAAAGTCAGGTCTACTGACTTCTACCCCTCTCACACCCATGGTTCTCCCAGAAGAGGTTAGTCATTTGCACTGTAGTGTGAACAAGTCCATGACTGTCCCTGAGGAAGGACGGTACTAGAAGAGGTTAGCCCCAGGGACAGCCTCAGGCTCTCTGGGCAGCCAGTCTTCTGCAGCCCTCAGAGCTCTAGACGGCATCCTCTTCAAACACTCCAGTGCTGAGAGGTGCCAGATGTGGCCAATGGCAGGCCCAGAACAGTTCAGGTGCCTTCCCACACTAATCCCTAGCACGACAAAGGCCTGACAGAGGTCCCCACAGGCAGCAGATGGCGAGCCAACTTCTGCGTTGCCATGGCAGCCCGGGA
>NW_006159616.1:3562428-3567681 GCF_000334495.1 Tupaia belangeri chinensis | reverse complement strand
GAGGAGACCGTGCTGGGTGTGCAGACACTTCTGCCTTGGTTACATGAGGGCACATGAGGGAAGGGTGCAGATGTCAGACTCTACAGGCCCCCCAACCCCATCTGGCGGCTGTAGGCGTCTCTGGACATGCCCTGACTAGTGGGGCAGGGGGCGGGCCACGGGACCTGGATGTACTCAGGCCTGGGCTCAGGGTCAGGTCCTCGTCCCTGGATGGAATGAGGCCAGCTGTGAGGTCAGGGCAACCAAGGGACTGCCAGGAGTCTCTAGTGCCCGCACAGACATTTAGGGACTTGTTCTGTGTCGGATTCTCAAGAAACCAGGGTTCCCAAGGGTAAAGATCTTTGGATGCCAAAGGCGACAGAGAAGATTGGGTAATAGAGGCCCCCCAGGACCTGCGCCTCCTGTCTCTTCTCGGAAGAACTGCAGATGCCCAGTCTCTGAGTGGTATCAGTGCAGAACTCACCCCAAGGAGACCCACCCACCTCTAGCTCCTTACAGGCCATTCCAGCTCCCTGGGTCTGCCAGAGCTGAAAGCAGGTACCACGGAACCAGGATCTGGGCCAAGCTGGCGGGGGCCAGCGGGACAAGCAGAGAACACAGCCTTGAGGCCCTTCCACAGCTCAGTCCCAGAGCCAAGCCTGGTCCTCTGGGGACTGACCACTGTGTGCAGTCACATTGTGCACACACATTCGGTTCACACTCAGTACATGCCGTGTACACGGGAAGTGCTCAGGGTCAGGGCGTGCTGCACACCTGCTCCGAGGGCTCCCTTGTCCTGCAGTGTACACAGCCCATGCGTGCCGGGTACACTCAGCACATGCCCAGGAGGCCCCCACACCCAGCAGTAAAAGGCTACAGTGAGAACTCACACCAACACACCCACATACCCACACGCAGCACGCATGCACGGTGTATGTACAGAATCAACACAGCACGTATGGAAATAATGCCCATCCAGTGCACCAGCAGGGCAAGTTCATGCTGCACATGCACTCACAGCACACACCTGTGCACACACACACAGCATCCTCAGTCCCGTAGGGCCAGTCCAGGGAAGGAGTCAAAAGAAGCAGGGAGGGACCAGCAGATGGCATAATGGCTGCGCCGCTGGACTCCCATGTAGCCGACCGCAGTGCAAGTCCCAGACCAGGTGGCTTAAACTCACGCAGGGCGTGTGTGTGTGTATGTGTGTGTGTGTGTGTGTGTGCCCAAGATCCCGAGAGGAGAATGGAGAAGAAGGGATTATGGTGTGGCCAGCCCTACTGGGGGGTGATTTCTTGCTTTCTGTCTCTCTGTCTCTGTTTTTCTGGCTTTCTGGCAAGCACATGCACCCTATAGCAAAAAAAAAAGGAAGCAGGGAAAGCCCTTGTGTCTTCCTGGGAGGTGAGCTAAGACCTAGAGTGTCTTGCACAGAGGCAAGTTGGGGCCTGGGGAACCCCTGACTCAACACCTGGCCTGGCCCCTGCAGACAATGAGGTCAGGAACCTACTCCTAGGGAGGCCAGGAGGAGTGTCTGGGCCATAACTTGGCCTAGGAGCCCTGTAATCAACTGGGACAGAGGCGGGGCTGAAGGACAACCCCCAGGAGGTTCCCTGAACCAGGCTGAGGCCTGGGGTGGGACAAGCTCCATCCTGCCTAGCTCTTGTTTTCTCTCTCAGTCACACCTCCAAAGCCAGGAGTCTAGGGTGGGGGGATGAGTAACCAGAGGAAGCTGAGCAGCAAGCCATGGGCTGGGAGTCAGGAGGCATGGGTTCTAGACCTGGCTCTGCCTCTGCCCAGCTGGGCGTCCTGGGCAAGGCTCTACCTGTTCAAAGCCTTGGTTTCCAGGTGATACTCAGAAGGCGCCCTTGTTTCTGCTGCCTTCTGTCATTTTGAGGTGTGTGTCATCTAAATGCTGGACCCCGGTAGGTGGTGAACTCTGCGGTCAGGGTGAGGTCTGTGTTCTCTGGGACCTCCACAGTACCAGCACCATGCATGGAGATCACTAAGCGATCACGAAGGGGCACTCGTCACCCGGGGAGGTCCAGTCCTCCCACCTGTCCAGCGATGGAAGCTGCAGAGTCTGCTCAGGCTGCTCTTTTGAGCCAGTGAGCCCAGAACACGTGTACTTGGGGCACATTCCTAGCACCATGGGAAGAGCACCTGCCCGGGGACTCACATGTGAAGGTCCCAGCTCCTGACCTGGGCAAGTCCCACTTTTGGTCTCAGTTTCCCCATATTTAGTACAAGGAGGTCAAACTAGAGCTGGTCTCTGAGGACAACCCCATTCTGGGATTGCATTGTCACTGGAAGCCCCAGATGGTCTGGGCTAGAGTAGGGACCCTGTACCCCAAACTGAGATCTCCTGAGCACCCTCCAGGAAGGCACCGGGTCACCCTTTTATGTGCACAATCTCATTGATGAGGAAGATCCTGCCGGATCCCCAAGGTTCAGACCAGGACACAGCACTTAGACCCCACGGTCACACCCCAGCCAGTGGTAGCACCAGGATTCAACTCACCTTCATCCAACCTTAAACCATGAAAATAAGGCCATAGGCAAAGCTTCTGTAAGTACTTTCCATGTATTAACTCAATTAATCCACACGACCCAGAGGTGGGATCTATGGTTATCTAGATTTTAGAGAATAGAGACCTCTGTTAAGTAATTTGCCCAAAACCACATAGTAAGAAAGGAAATACAGGGATCTCAAGCCAAGTAGTCTCTACTCAGAATTTAAGCTCTTAACCATCAGATTACACCCACCCTGCCCGTCCCCTCAAGGAAAGCAAGAGACAGTGCCCAGCAGACGGAATACCCTGCGTCAGTCCCTTTGTTTTTCCGCTGACTGTGTGTGTATCCGTTATCTATTGACTCACTGCTGTGTAACAAACAACCACAAAGCCGCTATAGCATGTACGATCAACATCTCTTTACTCTCGCCAGTCTGCATGTCAGTTTGTGATTCTGCTGATCTGGACCAGCTTGGGCAGATTTCCACTCACCCTGCTCATATTTCTGCTGACAACCGGCAGGTAAATTGGGGCTGGCTGGTCTAGAACGGTCTCACTCACATGTTTGAAAATTGGCTGGAATGACAGAAGAGACTGGGCCATGTGTACGTCCTCTCCCTGCAGGCTGACCCAGAAGTGCTTACGTGGCAGGGACCAGGGAGGTGAGGCAGAGCGAAGTTGCAAGCCCTCTTGAGGCCTAAGCCTGCAACTGGCACATTGCCACCTCCACTCTATGAGCTGAAGCAAACCACTGGAACAGATTCCAGGGCTGGGGAAACAGACTCCTCCTCTTAAAGGAGAAGCTGCAGTCATTTGGTAGATGGTGTGATTTAAAAAAACGCAGCAGCAGTACAGGGCAGACCTGCACGGCCAATTTACCACATCACGTGTCTATTTCCACTTTTATTCTCACACATTCTCTTATCTTATCAGAATCACAGAACACTGCAGCTTGGAATGGAGGGCCTTGGAATCAATCAGTTTGCAACCGCCAGCTCAGCTGATGAGGAGACTGAGGTTCAGTGAGGAAAAGACAGAGGCCAGGAGTCCTGGCCCCAGGCTCATCCCTCCGACTCAGGGAGTAGTACAGACTAGCAGCCTCTGCCTCTTTACCGCTGGGGCTCTCGCTACCATCCCTCTGAGCTGGCACTTGGCACTGAGTGTGGGGAGATGGTTCCTGTCTCAGCCCCTACCCACTCCGCCATCCAGACCGCACGCTCCGTGAGTCATGCCGAGCCCTGACATCTGTGCAATTGTCTTCTGCACACGGAATGACTCCACACGGTATTCAGTCCCCACCATCACCCCGGAGGGAGGGGCGGAGGCAATAATAACCATCACCCTGAGCTTACTGAGCAAGGCTAAGGGGCAGGCATTGTTCTAGGTGCGGAGACATATTAACTCCGACGATGCTCCTATTGTCATCCCAAATTACCGCAGGGCAGAGCCAAGTTCAGAGAAGTGGAGTGGCTTACTAAGGCTGCAGCGCCTAAGAAGGATCAGGTCACAAACCCAAGTTTGTCCAACCCAGTGTGGGGCTATTGCCACTCCCGGTGCCCTGGGAGGTGGCACCTGGGCTCTATTTTCATCTCCTCAGAGTTCTGGTCAGGAGTGGGGCTGGAGTTGAGGCCTGTCTCCTCAAAGAGGAGCTACATGCAGGCCTACCGGGAGTCTGACTTGCAGAGAGATGTGAGAGGTGTTGTTTTCCTATTGTGATCTATATTCCTCCCATGAGTGAGAAAGAAAGAGACAGTACTCTCAACAGGGCCTGCGAACCACAGTCCATCCCCAGCTTCAGCCTGCCCCAAAGCCAGCCTCAAATCAGGGAGGAGCCGGCCCTCCTCAGGGAGGCCTCTGTGAGTCTGCCTTGCGCAGTGTCGTGTTAGCACCGCATGGCTATCCAGCTCCAGGACATGTAAGAGATTTAGGAGGTCACGAGAGCTCTTGAGAGCTCGAGCGCGGAGCTCAACTGCCCAGGTTCAAGTCTGGGTTTGCCCCAGGGAGCTATAAGACTTGGAGTGATGTATCTAAACTGTCTGCACCTCAGTTTCCAGTCTATAGAACGTGAGTGATAATAACAGCACCTACCTCCTGGAGTTGTTGCAAAGATTAAATGAATTAACATAGAAGAGGCCATTAGGGCCACACACAGAGTAAATGCTCTGTAAACACAACGCAAACACAACACGGCTGTTGTTATCTGTTGTTACTGTCATCTGGCCCTCCGGCTTCTGAAACCCAGAGCGTGGACCCATCAGCACCTAAAGCTGCCCAATAAGAGTTAAATCAGCGAGCAGGCAGGCTGGGAAAGTAGCAACGCGGGGGTCCATTCTCCTCCTTTCACGCCCCTTGGAACTGGGTCCAGGCTCTTAGACTCGAAGCAGTGAGAAGAGGAAGGTGTCTCGGCCTCCACGCACTGTGTAAGTCCAAAGGAAAGCAATCCCCGAACATGAAGTGAGCACTGCGAAGCTGAACAGCGCTCTGATTTTTCAGACAAGGGCAACGTTGATGCTTTGTCTCAAGTATCATTTGAATGTATTTTGGTGCTTCCTTCTTGTTGGCATCTCATGCAGGTGCTTGGTCCAACTTGGTGTGATCCTGCGCTGGACTCCCAGGCAACTGAAGGAGTCGGTGGACCCTATGGCAGGAATGGGGGACCCTCAGGAGGCAACAAGCAGATTACTTCCCAAGAACACCCCATAGTTCAGGAGGATGCAAGGAGAAAACCCCCCCCCAGGAGGAAAAAAAAAAAAAAAAAAAC
>NW_006159616.1:3546790-3562138 GCF_000334495.1 Tupaia belangeri chinensis | reverse complement strand
ACGATAAAAAAAAAAAAAAAAAAAACTCCAACCAACAATTTGGCAGCTGCAGTTGCCAGGGAGATGGGAGGGCTGCGAGCTGCTGCCTCCCAGCTCCCACTTTGCTAAGCCCCTGCCTCCACCCCAGGGGGGCATTCTACTGGTGTCATCATGGGGGCGAGGGGCCTGGCTGGGAAACAGGAGCCCGAAGATCACATTCCTCCATTGTCACTGTTGTCCCCAGAGCAGAGGGCATGGGGCAGACAATGAGCTGGTGGACAATAGGGAACAGCAGATGGTCTCCCCCAACCCCCCCATCCAGAGCCCCACCCCCTCCTGCCAGCTGGTGCCGCTGGGCTTGCCAGTCCTGCGGGAGAGGTCAGGTGGGGGCCCAGGCTCCCTCTGCTGGCTGCAGACCCCAGCCTTGCACCTGCCCGCACCGAGTTTTTGGAAAGAGGCTCAGACTGGGAATGAAGACCCTGGAGGGATGGAAAATCAAAGGAAAAATAAAAACAGCTAACACTCATATCTAAAATAAATCTACTCTTCGTATAAAATCCAAACTCCTATAAGGCCCAACACAGCCAGGCCCCAGCCTGCCTCTCTAGCCCCTCTGTGCTACTGTCTCCCTGGATCTGAAATCTAGCAAGCCCTTCCCAATCTCTGTACCTTTGCATTTGCTGTTCCCCCCATCTCCCGCATGGTCAGCTCCTTCCTCATTCAGGTTGTACCTTACATATCATCTTTGGAGAGGCTCTGACCACCCTGTCTGAAGTAGAGGGCAATTTGGCTCCTTCATAGGGACAAATAGTGCTTGTCATAGTTTAGAATTACTGGTTTTATTGGTTTCCTTATTTATAATCTGTCTTCCCCCCTGTCTATGAACTATGGAGTTCCCAGGGACTGTGTTTATCTTATTGTCCACTGTCTCTGCCCATGACGAGAACTGTTCCTGGCACATGGTGAGTACTCCATTAGTAGTGCTTGAACTTATCAAGCTCCAGTCACTTGATGCTCTCAATCCACCCTATGAAGTCGTTGTTGTCCCCAGTTTACAGAAAGACAAACGGAGGCTGAAAATAAGGTTAGTACTTGGTTAAGCCAAGACTAGACTCTGGGGTTATTTAGACTCCCAAATCCCTCCACTCCACTGCCTCCCAGCTCTGTCAGCACCAACTCCCTCTAAGACTAGCACAAGTCTCTCCATGTGTTGGGCCTCTGTTTTTCTATCTGTAAAATGGCAATACAGAGCTTAATGAGACAGCCTAAGTAAGGTCCTCACAGCCTAACATCCTCCTAGAGATAAGCAGCCCAGCCGAGCCCCCAACCCCACCCTTGCCACCTTCTACCATTTACAGTCTCCCCAAGGCCTGGCTGTGGAGCCCAGCATGTTATCGGGGACATGGAGGAACCCAGACTCTTATACACTGCTGGTGCAAGTGCAAATGGTGGAACTACTTTGCAAAATCCTAGGCATACACTTGCCATGTGACCCAGCGATTTTACTCCTAGGCATTTACTCAAGACACATGAAAAGGCGTGTCCAGCAGCTTTATTTGTATGAGCTGAAAACCAGAAATAACCCAAATGGCCTTCACCTGGGGAATGGACACAGGGATACATCCAAACAATAGAATACTGTTTGGCAATGAAAAGGAAGACATTACTGGTACAAGCAGCAAGGTGGATGAATCTCTTAATAATAATGCTGAGTGAAAGAAGCCAGACACAAAAGACTTGGAGCATCTGATTCCACATCTGCGAAATTCTAGAAAGGGCAAAACTACAATGACTGAAACAGGCCAGTGTGGGAGGGGTGATGAAAATGTTCCAAATCACTGTGATTTTGGGATATAATAAGAAATACATATTTGGTTTTCCTCCCAGTTCCTGGCATAAGAGGTTCTAAAATCCTTGGAGTTTCCTGAGTGGCAAGATTAAGAGGAGCACATTTTGTTATCCATAATAAGCGTGTTCCATCCATACGCAAGCTGATGCTGATGAGGTGATTCCTGCAGGATAAGGATTGATTGCTGGGGACACCAACCCTATGATTAGAGGGTTGGGACTTTCAGCTCCACTCCTGACCTCTGGAGAGGGAAGAAGGGTAGGAAATCGAGTTCATCAAAAATGGCCAACAATCTAATCAGCCATGCCTAAGTAAGGAAGCCTCCTTAAAAATGCTAAATAACTGGCTTCAGAGAGCTTCTGGGTTGGTGAACGTTTGCACATGCTGTGAGGGTGGCACACCCCAAACTCCACAGGGACTGAAGCACCTATGCTCAGGATAGAATTGAATTAAATTGTAGGACAGCCAGTTGATGTCCACAGAGAACTGGAGGATTGCCTAGTATGACAGGAAAAAAGAACCCACACATTGGTGTCAGAAGTGTGAGTTTAAAAAGACTCTATTCTGGTAGAAATAGAGGAACAGTTTTCCTTGAACGTGAGTGCGGTGGTGGTAACATGACTGTGCACTTGCCAAAACTCATCGAATTGTATGCTTGAATTTTCTTGCCCTAAATTATATCTCAATAAAGTAACCAAAAAAGGGGAAGCAGGGGCTGGCCCCATAGTGTAGCAATAAAGCACTATACAGAGGAAGCCAAATTTCACATATCCCACAAGGTTTGAATCCACCAGAGGTGCACCCAGAATCCTGTTGGGATGGCAGATTGGAGAAAGGATTGTGGCATGACGAGGCCCTGTTGGGGGAGTGCTTCCTCTCTCCACCCCTCTCTCTCAAGTGCATGTGCACACACTCTGTCATGAATAAAGGGGAAATGGGGAGCGGGGATATTCCTGAGTTTCCATCCTAGCTCTACCATTCTCCCTCTTGAGCAGCCACTCCCTGTCAGCAAACTTGGAAGTCTACTTGGGGACTGTGTTGGCCTGGTCAACACCAGGCTCTCCCTAACCTGTTGAGGAAAGCCCAGCAGGGGGAATTTACAGCCCAGCCAAGTCAGTAATTTGGGCCACTCCCAGCACCCCATTCCAGCAGCTACTCAATAGGTCTGGCTCTGGGTGGGGGCCTGGGGCTCCCACTGACCTGCTCTGCCTGTTCCCATTTCTCTAGCTGCCCCACCACCCCAGCTCCTGGGTAGAGCTACAGATAGCATGACAGACCTGCCCAGGGCCATGGGACTGCCTCCACAGGACCTACAGACATCACTCGTGGCCATCCTGTCCACCAGGCTGGAGCATGCCTGCCCCATGCACAGAATAGTATGCCCCTCTCCAGAGATGGTGCCAGTGGGTAGGAATGCTCTAGACCCAGTGAACAGGAGAGTCCCAGACATAGCAGTCTCCCAGCCACACTCACACCTCCAGCCTCCACACCTGAGCACTCTCTTCCTACGGGGGTAGTAGTATTAGGCCCACCCCTAACAATTGCTGGGGCTCAGGGCTACCCTACAATGGAGGCTCTGTCCAGAACATGCATCACTCCTTCCCTTCTCAGGACCAACTCCAACTCCCTCTGTAAGGTCCTTACATCCACAGGGCCAAGCAGCATTTGTAGGTTGGCAAGTGACCACCGACTGGCCATGCCTTGGGCCTAAGGTGCACGCACCGAATGTACAGCCCAACTGCAGGGAGACGGGCCAGGGAAGAGGCCCACAAAGCCCTAAATGCAAGCTTAGAGTCATTATGGCAGGGAATTTGGGGGCCCTGGTCCCAAAGTATAGTCCAAAGAGGAAGTGTGGCTGCTGGGTGGACTTGTCCCCTCGGTCTTATAGACTGCTTGCCCTGTGGGGGTGTGCCTTGCCAGAAGATGGCCAGATCAGGACCTTCAAAGACAGGTCAAAGGCCAGCTGCCCAGGTTGAAAGGCTACAGACAGTGCTGGGATGTGGTGACCCTGGGCTCAGGTCATGAGAGGTTTCGAACGCCAGGCTGATGGGCCTGGCCTCCGAAGGACATGAGCTCACTGAAGAGTTTGAGGGGCAGGTGTGGGTTTCGGAAAGATTCACCTAATGCACATTATTGGTCATCTACTCAGTACCAGCAGCCGGGGCTATGACCGTGGTCCCGGGATGACCATTAAGGTCCCAGTCACACACTGTCACAGGGAAGAGTCCTCGGTGTGGGGAGAGAAAGGGGACATCATCAACTGACCAGCAGTGCTTGCCGAGCTCGGTGTGGGCATTTTAGAAAAATTATCTTACTTAACCCTCCTTATAACCTCGGAGGGAGGTACTACTATTCTCCCCATTTTACAGAATAGGAAAGTGAGGCTGAAAGAGGCAAAGTAGGGCATGGTGTTTGAGGTGCTGGACTCCCACATGGACAACCACGGTTTGAGTCCCAGACCTGGTGGCTTGCTTTCTCACTTCCTCTCTCTCTCTCTCTCTTTCTGATGAGCACACGTGCCTCTCTCTCTCTTTCTCTCTCTCTCTCTCTCTCTCTCTCTCTCTCTCTCTTTCTCTTTCTGATGAGCACACGTGCCTCTCTCTCTCTCTCTCTCTCTCTCTCTGATGAGCACACGTGCCCTGTAGTAAATTGAAAGATAATAATAATAAGTAAAATTAAATAAATTATTTTAAAAGGGAAAAAAGACAGGCGGAGTGACTATGTCTGAGGTTATGCAGTCAGAAAAGAGTTGAGCTGGATTCGAAATTGACTCTGGGCCAGGAGGTAGCATGGTGGTTTAGGTACTGTATCCTACAGGGCTCACTCTGTGGTTCAAGCCCCAGGCCCAGCAATTCAAAAAAAAATGCAAGGTGCGTGTGTGTCCATGCCCATGCCCGAAATCCTGAGAGAATGGGGAAGAGATTGCAATATGGCCATCCCCTTAGAGAATGAATTCTCACTTTCCCCTCCTCTCTGATTTTCTCTGTCTGTCTCTAGTGAGCACACACACCCTATGGCAAGAAAAAAAAGAAAAAGAAAAGAGAAAAAAATTGGGTCTGGCTCCAAACCCAAGGTACTTTCTCTCCCACATAGCATGGGCACTGACTCTTGCTCCAGTGCAGCTAGGAGTTAGCAGGTGAGGATGTTCCCCAGGAAAGGGAACTGGCTGGCCCTGAGGACCAGGGAACCACCCAGCCCAGCCCACAAGGACGTACACCACCTGCCAGCCTCAGGATGGAATCTCTCCAAATGAGCTGATTCCAGGAGGACCAGCACCCCAGTCCCTGAGACGTCATCACTCTTGTCTTCCTCTGGCCCCTTTCCAGATGAATTTCCCATCATCCTCTCAGAAAAGCTAAGGGGTTAGGGGAGGTGGACTTTTCTCTCTGGAAAGCCTGGTTCTGCACATTCTTTGGAGGGACTGGATTGGAATTAGCCAGGGAACACCTCAAGAAGGTTCCCTAAGACAGACTTAAGGGGAGATACTAGCCAAAGCTTCAGGGAATCTTCTCCAAAGACCATGACGTGTGTGTGTGTGTGTGTGTGTGTGTGTGTGTGTGTGTGTGTGGACATTCGCCTGTGCACGTCTGTGGGCATGTTTGGTTGTGAGTATGTGTGTCTAAGAATCCGTGTGTACTGTGCACCTGTACTCCACTAAGTGCAGTAAGAGGATGTGCCAGGTGGGACCAAGGCTCTAGTCCCGTCTCCCCTGCTCTCTGGCTGTGGGGTCCCTTGTCAAGTCACCTACTTCCTCTGAGCCCCTTCTCCTCCCCTGTGAAGTGGTAACGGTGTTGCGAAATTGTGGCGAGGACCTATTGAGCGTGCAGTATGTGTGTTGTTCCAGCTGTGAATTCAGTTCTCAACAGGTGGTAGGTTTTTATGCTGTTTGGGCCTCTCTACCCTCACACCATTTTTGCTCATTCACCTAACCGCTATTTACAGACCCCCAGTCGTGTGCCAGGTTCTCCAGTTCTGGGCACTAGAGGCCCTTTCTCAGAGGGTAGAGATGAGCACAGAAACCGGACTCAACTAGACCTAGTTCAAGTTCTCACTTGCTCACTCATAATCCATCCTGCCCTCTCTAGCCGTGTGACCTCAGGCAAGCCGTTTTCCTCCACAAGCTGCCGTTTCCTAATTTGTAAAAAGGCCGTGGAAATACTGCCTTCCTGCCCTGTCTGGACATCAGGAGGATGGGTTAAAAACAATAGAGGATGGACGGCCTTTTCATTAAAAACCCTGCACGAATCGTAGTTCTTATGACGTAAGGAGCTGCCCCTCCACTCACACCCACAGCCAGAGGCACTCTCAGGAGGTAACTGATAGACGGGGGCAGGGGTATGGGTACCAGCAGAACCGCACCGTGTATCTTGCTAGGACTTAGTATGAGGCTCGCCCTTGAGCAGGTGCTTGTGACCCCATACCCACCCTGGGCCCCTGGGAGCCCCTGGGCCTCCACTTCTCTGGGCCTCTATGTTCTTCCTTCCTTGAGAGTCTCCTCTTAGGTTGCTCCCAGTTCTTGGACATTTTAAACCTATTAACCTGGCTAACTTACACCCCAGAGAGCATCGGCAGCCGCTACCCCCTGAGTACCATCACCCCTCTTTGCCGGCATCCCTAAAGAGTTATCTTTACCACCACTTACCCTCAGGGGTAACCAACAGCATTCCCTACAACAGAAACTCTCAGAGCCGGGGTCTCTCACACACACCTTTCAAATGCTTTTGGTTCCCCCTGCACGTGCCCTCCATCCATACCCAAGTCTAGCCAGGCAGGGGCAGTGCAGGGCAGTGTCCCGGGCCCATCATAGTATGCCAATTTAATGGGCCTGGAGGGCATCGTGTGGAGAAGCCCCCTCCCCTCGGCACTGGAGTCCTCTCTCACTCAACTCCACGTGGCTCCCATGAGCTTGAACCAGCCAAACTGCCTGCTCCAAAGCTCCCAGGGCTCTGGAGCCAAAGCTTTTGGCACTGACTGGCCTTCCTGGCACCCTGACTTGTCATTGCCTGCTTACTGCAGACTCCAGCAGCTCTTACCTTCCCCAGAGGGGTGGAGAGAAGAGGGCATTCTGGGGCCTTTGGAGAGCGGTGTCTCCTTCCTCACCTTTACCTGACCAGCACGAAAAGCCCTCACTCTCACTCTGTCCCCAGTGGTCAAGATCAGGACCCATGTCATTATTTGGAGGGAAAGGAAGACCAGGTCGAGGGAAGATGGTCAGGGCTTGAGGAGGTGAGAGTTGCGCCAGCAGTGCACCTGCCTGGGGTTCTGAAAACAGGAGCCATGAAAGGATGGATGGGTGAACAGGTGATGGATCGGTGGCCGTGTGATGGTGAGATGGTGCATTTGAGGTGTCCTCGACTGGATTCAGAAATACCCAGAGCACTGGGAACACGTTCCTTCTGGCCGTGTCTGAGGGCGTTTCCAGAGGAGTTGGCACGAGGGTCAGTAGACGAGTGGGAAGATCCACCCTCGGTTAGCCGAGGCCCAACTATGACAAGGAGCTGGGACCCATCCCTCTCTACTGTCCCTGGTTGTCAGGACCCCAGGCTCTTTAGGACTGGGAACCCAGGACTTACAGTGCCCACCATCCCCTACCAGGTTCTTGAGTCTTTAGTCTCGGACCAAGAATTGCCCCTCTGCTTCCCTAGATCTGAGACCTTGGGAATTGTGCAGAGCTGCCCCTCTGGCATCCCAGGTCTTCTGCTTGCAGATGGCTGACAATCGAGACACACGAGAGATAATAAATCTTCCCTCCTCTCTCTCTCTCTCTCCATACATACATACATACACACACACACACACACACACATACACACACATATACACGCAGAGGTATATATAATATATGTACATGTATGTGTACATGTATATGTACATATATTATATATAAATGTATATGTAATTATATATGTATATATAATGTGTGTATGTTATACTTTATAAAATACATATAAATAAAATAATGTACGTGCTTATGTATGTATTTATGTAAGTGGTTCTGTCTCTCTGGAGAACCCTAATATAGACAGATAATTGGATGGGTGGTTAGTCAGACAGATATACGCGTTTATGGATGGAAGGGTGGCTCTATGGATGGACAGATCCATGGCTGGTTAGACAGATGACATGGCGGACAGCCGTCTGGCTTGCTGGATGGATAGACGCTTAAATGGATGAGATACTGAGACACGTAGCTCACAGTTCAATGGAGAACAAAGACACGGGAACAGAGCATTACCGTGAAGACAGGGAGGCCATCAGGTAGGGAGGGCGGGAGTAGGGCCTTTGAGACCATGAGGGATGATAACAAAGGCAGCCCCTGCCCTCAAGTAGCTCACCGTCCTCACCGTCTAATTAGATAATCAGCCACTTCTGATTCTTTTGAAATGGAGCCAGGTATAACTACATCTGTAAACAGAACAGCTAAGCAAACAAGGCGTTCTTTAAAAGGCAGTGCGCTCCAATGTATAATAACTCCTGATTTAAAACATCCTCTTCTCCTTGGAACAACCTCAGAGTTAATTCCCCAAATTTGCCAGAACACACACATTTCTTTTCTTTTTTTTTTTTTTTTGAGAGGTTTTTGCTATAGGGTGCGTGTGCTTGCCAGAAAGACAGACAGAGACAGAGAGATAGAAAGCGAGAAATCCCCAGGGGGGATGGCCACGCAATCCCTTCTCCTCCATTCTCCTCTTAGGATCTTGGGCATGCACGTACACGCGCCCTAGTGTGAGTTTAAGTCGCTGGGTCCGGGACTTGAACCGTGGTAGACTATGTGGGAGTCCAGCGACATAGTGGTAGCCGGTGGGGAAGCCCAGCAACTTAGCCATTACGCTAACTGCTAGTCACACATGTTTCTTTGTCCCTGCTGCGCAGCCTCACCTCCTCCGGGGGCCACCTGCACAGCCGTGATAGGAAACTAAATACCCCGAGCCACCTCCAGCGGTTGCTCCCGCAGCTGCCGTGCTTCGGGGCAAGATGTGCCAAAGCATCTCTGAGGGAGCCTGCACCCTCCCGGAGCCAAAGAGCAGAGGCAGAGAAGCACACGTGCACGAGCTGGGGCGCCGTGGGCCTCCCCACGTGGTTTAGGTTCCTGTCTTCCATGGGAAATAACTCATGGCGTGAAATTTTTAAAATCGGCCATCCGCGCTAAGTGAGTGAGCCCCACACTTAGCCCTGGCCCCATCCCTGCCACTGCTCATTGTGCACCTGCGGGAAAGAGGGCTCAGTTCCCTGTCTGTCACACACAGGGGTAGAATGGGATGGTTTTACTTTTGTCATTGCCAGAGGGCATGTGCGCTCACCAGAGAGGGAAAGAGAGGGCGCACCCCCCAATGGAGCATGGTCATATGGCAATCCTTTTCCCTCCATTCGCCCCTCCCGGCAAGAGTTGAGACATGCACACGCCTGCCCAGTGTGTTTTTCAAGCTGGACCTTTGAGCCACAGTCGGCCATGTGGGATCCGGCTCCCTCTGCACAGGGCTTAACTGCTGTGCTAAGAGCCTGGCCCAGAGCAGGCTCTCTCTCTCTCTCTCTCTCTCTCTCTCTCTCTCTCTCTCAATATTCAGCAGCATTTATAATGTACTCGTAGGTTTAAAATGAGGGGATTTGGCCAGCAGGTGGCATGGTGGTTAATGCACTGGAGTCCCACATAGCTTATTGCCCAGACCCCAGCAGCTTCAAAATCACACTGGGCACATGTGTGTGCATGTATGCCCAAGATCCTAGGAGGAGAATAGAGAAGGGATTGCTGCATGGCCATCCCCCTGGAGGAGTGGTTTTTCACTTCTCCCTTCTCTCTATCTCTCTCCCTCTGTCATTCACCAGCAAGCACACATGCCCTATAGCAAAAAACGTAATTAATTAATTAATTGAAAAAAAAGGAGGAGATTCCAAGAGTTCATCAAAGATTGACTGACTTAAGGCAAGGCGCTTCTGCAGTCTAAGCCTCTGTCTCCCACCTGGCCCCAGAAGGTGATTGTGTTGGCCTCAGCATATTGTCGCAGGGCTCAAGTAAGACCCTGCCTGTGAGCTCTGAACCAGTGAATAAGACCATGGCTTCCTGGGAGCCAGACTTGTGGCACGGCAGTAAAACACGATGCTCTGTGAGACGGACCCACGTGGGAAGGTTACTGGTTCAAGTCTGAAGACCTCCTTAAGTACACGTAGCACATGTGTGCCCATGCTCCAGGGCTGGCCAGAGGCTGGAGGTAGACTGCAACATCAGGACCTTGCCTTTGTCTCTGTCCCTCTCATTCATGGGATTAAAGAAAGAAACTTCTCAAGAAAGACTGGCAGGCCAGCAGGTAGTGTGGTGGTTAAGGTGCTGGGTTTCCACATGGCTGACCATGGTTTGAGTCCCAGACCTGGAGGCTTGGAAAATCATACTGGATGTGTGTGCGTGCATGCCCTAAAATCTCAAGAGGAGAGCAGAGAAGGGATTGTGACCTGGCCATCTCTCCTCGGGCTGGCCCACTTTCTCTGACAACACACACGCTCTATGAGAAAAACCTGAAGAAGAAGACAAAGACGGCCTTCCAGACACTCAGAGGGTACGAGAGCGCAGGAAGGCAAAGTCCTGACAGTCGTCCCCACAGACGCGAACTCTGCAACACCAGCTCTGAGAGGCCCTGGAGGCCCACTGCCTGTATTTAGAGGGAAAACTGAGGCCCAGAGAGGTGCAGGAAGCCCTCTTGGGTCAGTGGAGTACTGGGACTAGAGCCCAGGTCTTGTCACAGCTCGGGCTGGCCAGAACCTCAGTCCTGCTGGGGTCTGGGTTCTTCCCAGGTCTCAGCTCTCGGGGGATGGCATTCCAGATCTCTCCTGCCAGCAGTTTTGCAGCTGCACCATCCACATGTGAGGCGGCACACCGGCGAAGACGCCCACCCTGGCGACGGTGGCAATGGTGTTGCATTAGCAGCTGGGGTGTGGGTGGCTGAGGGAGGTGTTGTTTTCCACTGTGAGATGCTGGCACTCAGAGAGCAGGGAGTCTGTGCCGCTGCTAGTGTAGTGGACTGGCCCGATGGGGAGAGCACTGTAGGGTCTCAGAGTGAGTGGCAGTGCTCCAGAGACGTCCGCAGCAGGACTTTTGGGCCAGGAAGGGTGCTAACTACTTATCACCTTTGCCAACTGCCTGCCACCAGACAGGCTCCAGATAATGGCCAAGAGCTGGGGTTCTGGACTCGGGTGTCCTGTGTTCAAATCCCAGTTCTGCACTTATTATTGTGGGACTGTGAGCAGAGATCTAACCTCAGTTTCCTTGCATGTAACAACATTTTTTAATTTTTTTTTTTTTAAATTTTTGCTATAGGGATGTGTGCTCACCGGAGGTTGGGGGCGGGGGGGGAGAATGAGCCACCAAGTCCGGGACTTGAACCATGTGAGAGTCCAGCACTTTAACTGGTTTAATCATGGTGTCACCTTCAAAGGGCCCTTGGGAGGACTGCATGAGATAGGGCAGATCCTGAGACAGCAGGGGGTGGGGAGGCAGGGCTGAGTAGAGGGAGACATTGAACTGCTCTGCAGTAGCCAGACTCAAGCTCTGGGACAGAAGTGCCCTTCCAGTTCTCCACACAGAGGCCAGGAGCTGAGCCCAGGGACAGAGGTGACCTTGAGATGGGCTGAAGGCACTTCCAGAGGGACCTGGCAGTGAGCTTTTAGCAGGTGCCATCCCTGGAGACGGGGGTGAATGCCTCAGTCATGAATGGGGGCCTCAGCACGCGCAGCACCAACCACCGAAGGGATTTAGGATGGTTTTCATCATCACCAGCAGCAGCAGCATCCTGACTACCATCAGCATCTTCACCACCACCACCACCACCGTCACTACCACCATCCTCATCTTGTTCTACCTTCAAAACCACCTGGGGGATTGGATGCTGTTCATGCCATTTTACACACAGGGCAACGAGGCTCAGAGACGTTAACCGAGAGCCCCAGAACGTGCAGCCATGCATGGCAGCGCCCATGCTGCGCAGTCAGCTGTCTGCGCTCCTCCCAGTACTCACGGCTCCTCACTGCCTGTCCTCTGGGGCTGGACAGACAGCTACCCAGCTCCTGCTCCTGCATGGGCGGGCTCCCACCCAGGTGGCCAGATCCAGGCCTGAGAGATTGCTACAGAGCCGAAGTCCATCTCTCCAAAGCTCTAATGCCCTGCAACCCTAGGTCCATGCTAAAGACATTCTGTTCCCCTCACACATGTCTGTGTGCACCTCCGGGGTGAGAAGAATGCAGCTCCAGGGATGGGACCGCGAAAAAACTGAGTGTCCTATAGGCACCTACCGCCCTGCAATGCTCTTGGCCACGTGACTTCTTGGGGAGATACTGCTCAACGCCCTCAGCGCGCCCCCTGGCTGCAGGATGAAGTCTAAACTCCACCCCACCCTGTCGCCCCTCCCACCCTAGGCCCCCTTCCCATCACCCTGGCATGTGTCAGCCCCCACCCGCTGTCATCCTGCACCTGAGAGACCCTTCTCTCCTGCTCCCTTCCTTCACCTCTCTCCTGGCCACCGCTTATTCCCAGCTTTATCAGCTTCCCCAGGGAGCTTTCTCTGGCCTCCAAAGTCCAGGCCAGGGAACTTTCCTATGCTGGTCCCTCCCTCATCACTCTGAGCTTCAGAGCGCAGGGACCCTGCCAAATTCCCTGCACCCTGCAGAGCCTGGGGCATGCAGCTCGTGACAATACACTGCGAATGAATGGGTGGACAGACGGATGACTGGATGAGTGATGGAGGGACCGAAGGAAGAATGGCATTGGGTGCGGTGGACCCCAGTGCCCCAGAGACGATCCAGAGAGGAGACCCCAAAGGCTGGGTACTCCAGCCTTGTCCTGGTCCCCTTCCTTCTGCTCACAGCACTCCCCTGTCTGGCATCACACAAACCTCCCCTAACCCAACCCAGTGAAGCCTGAATCTACTCCCAGTCAGGGATGTTGCAACTCCTAAAATCAGCCTTTAAAGGTCCTTGAAAACTTGTCAAAGCCGGAGGAGGAAACTGAGTTCCAGAGAGGGCACTTGAGCTGCACAAGATCACACAGCAAGATACCAGCCGCATGACCGTGCTCCACCCAGTGTGTCCAGTGGCTTTTTCAGTTTCCAGACGGGCAGCCCTGCCGGCCTCCCTCAGGGGGACAGCCGGAGGCTAGTACAGCTCTTCTCCCCATCCCTGCCACCAATAAGAGACACTCGGACGTTCTTGGGGGTCTGAGGATGGCTCTGCCCCCGTCTCCCTCTCCTTATTCTCCCCTCCTTGCCTCTTGCCTCGCCTCTTTGGCCTCACAGCTCTGCAGGGCGGTGAGCGTGGGAGGCTGGCACCAGGGAGGCTGCAGGTTGGAAATAAATTCTAATCAAACTCAGAATCATTCTGTCTTCTCCCTCTCCTCCGAGGACGGCATTTTTGCCGGGTATTACTCATATGTTCGGAGAGAAATCTTCTGAGGCTGCTCAGAGCCAGAGGGGAATTTGCAGGGCTGGGAGGATAAAAATCTTTTCTTTCTCCCCCCAGGCTGCTTCTTGCTTTTATTATCTTCTCTGTCTGCCTCTCATTCGGGCAGGGCTTTGAGGAGACGGATTCCATTTGGTCCTCCTCTCCGCATCTTTAAAGGCACAGGATTCTGGGGAGCCTGATGGCTGACAATGGCCCAGAAGCAGTTGCCAGCCAAGAGGTAGTGGAGGTGGCATGGGGGCGGAAGCCAGTCCGGTATGTTGGAGGGGAGGGGACAGGAAGGAACGCAGGATGGATTTGTGTAGCCGTGGAGGGTAGGCCCACTAGCAAGGAAATCACTAGAGAAGCAACGGCTTGTCCCAGAAGCAAGAATCAAACGAGATCAGGATAATAACGCTGTCATTTTTGAGGACCTTGATCCCTCTCTATCCTCCATCACACAAACCCATCTCAATGGGATCTCCACCCCCCAGAGGGATCCGGAATCCTCATAGCTGCCAGGCCCGCGTTAGCTGTCTGCATCTCTTTACATCACCCTCGTAGCCCACCGACCGCCATGTCTGGCCTCCTCTTCTCCTAGTCTTTGCCCACCCCCGCCCCAGTCCCTTTTCCACCCAGAGCACAAGTGAGCTTTCGAAAACTTAGAGCCTGCCAGATCTCGGCCCTGCTCAAGCTCCTCCCCCTGTAACCAGGATGCAATCAACTCCCCAGGACAGCCTGTGAAACCGCCTGCCACGGCACCTGCTGCCCTGCGACTTCCTCTACCTGTCCCTTCTGTCTCCATGCCAGCCACCCTGCCCTTCTTCCTGTCCCTGGAACCTGCCCAGATCTTCACCAGGTCTTGTGGCAAATGTCATTTCCTCAAAGAGGCTTGCCCCACCCATCTCTGCTAAAGCAACCCTCCGCCCCACCACTCGGCCACACGGTCCTGCCGCGTCTCCCCTGGCCCTGTGCCGCGTCAGTGCGACTAACTGGAATGATAGTTCCCAAAATACCCTCTGCTGGCTGGTGCCGGGGTGCTGGGGAGTGAGGTCGGGAGGTGGGGGTGAGGCGGCAGCAGCTCTGCTGTAATTAAGCGCTGAAGGTTGAGGCAGGGGGCACGGTTGTCACCGCCCTACCAGCTCTTCTGGTGGACGAGAGCAGCACCTGCACCTGCAGCTCCCCAGACCTGCCTGTCCTTGAGTCCTGGGTGGAGTGCAGTGCAACTCCACGGGAAGGTCACCAGCCTTACCAGCAGGTCACCCCTGGCATCAAGGTTGGAGGTCACTGGAGACAAAATTCCAGTTTGTCGTCACTCTCACCCATGTCCTGCTTCACTGCCCGTCTGGCAGACTCTGGCAACTCAGGCCTAACCCAAGGCACCGAGGCCGCAGCTGGCACGGGCTGCCACGCGTGAGTAAGCGCCAGCCCTAGAACAGAGGGCTCTCTGTGCCACTCAGGATGCTGCATCTCTGATGGACACCCACCAGCAGCGCCCCTCCACGCTGGCCTCCTCGGTTCCCACGGCCGGTTTCGGTGGTGCATACTCACTGCATTCCTCACCAGCTAGAGGGGAAGGCCTTGATGGCAAGGGTCCAACCCATCTGTCCTCAGCAGTATCCCCAGCACACAAAGCAGTCTGGCACACAGTAGGTGCTCAGTTGTTAGAGGGGCTGGCCAGATGGTGAATAAGGAGTCACTGGAGATATGAAAGATGACCAGCCACCACCTCCTGGGTACACACTTGCCACGTGCTCTGTACAGGGACAACCTCTCCTTCTACTTCAACCTCATTCTACTCAGCTCCGAGAGCCCCTCTTCCTTCTCACTGCCCCCTCTCCAAAGAGCCATGGCTCCCCACCTCTTTCTACCTCCCTGGACTCTGGTTTCTCTCGTGGTCACAGAGGGGGCCATGCCTGAGGTCACCTAAGCTCACCTGACCTCCCGGCCCTGAGTGCCCCCTGCCTCTGTCAACCACCAGCCTTTCTCAAGCTCTCATCCCATTGGACACTCAGGACGCCTCTCAGGACACACCTCCTCTGGCCTCCCAACCTTCCAGTCACTTGTTCCCAGGGCCCTCCCCTCAGGCCCTCCTCTCTTTC
>NW_006159616.1:3540559-3546658 GCF_000334495.1 Tupaia belangeri chinensis | reverse complement strand
CCCCTCTCTTCTCTCTACCTGCCAGCCCAGGCAATAGCACCCTCCCCATTGTTTGACTCGGGGCCTACAAATTCACCATGTCAACATATGCCCAGTTCCAGCAGCTCTCTTTCCCCGGTCATCTGCTAGGGCTGTTGACATTTTGACAATTTTGTTAACAGAAGCACCAGGTGGGTGTGTCCACCTGTAAGTTTATGTTTTTCATTATCAAGTACCATTTTGCCAATTTAAACCCTGAGGAAGAAGATGGGGGTTGGGGGAGGAAACTCTTTCCTCCCAACAAGAAATGCAGAGATCCAGGGTGGATGACAGGAATTCCCAGGAGAGGAAGTAAGGGCGGGGGGGACACCCAGTAATGATGACGGAGACCCCCAGGGGACATGGGGTGGGTGAAATCTTGCAAGACTTCCTGCAAAGGTCTAAGTAATTAAACCCAGGGGAGGATGATCTGTTGCCAGCCAGTCTTAGGCCACACTGTGGTGACATGCCACGCCTCTGGATGTTTGTCACAGTCAGCCCCGGACTGCAGACCCAGAACACCCTCCTACTCCCAGTGTCCCTGCAGCCCCTGCCACCTGGGCCTCTGCCTCAGCAGAGACACCTGCCTGGCATTTAAAGCACTATCTCTGCTGGTCTCTTTCTGGCAAGTACATGTGCCCTATGACAATAACCAAAAAAGAAAAGCTCCTGGAATGACTCTCGCACTAACTGCATTTGCATTTGCAATGACCCTGTGCACAGTCCCAACCTCCATGCTGGGTAGGTATTACTGCCCCTATCTGACAGATGAGGATATAGGAAGCTCTGAGATCTTGAGTGACTTGCCCAAGGGCCTAGCAAGAGGTTTGGTGAGATTTGAACCCACACCTATCTGACGGGGCCTCACCCTCCCTACCCCAGTGTGCTGACTTTTGAAGAAAGCTGAAACCTAGACTCGGTGGAAACTTGTAGCAAAGGCACACGCGAGGTGCTCGCAGTCGGCACACACAGTGCTTGGAACATGACAGCTGCACACAGATAGAACTGAGTAATGCACGCCAGAGTTCACAGTAGGAGTGTGATTGTGCACAGCAAACACACTTACTGGGTACACAACCGTGATGACAGATGTGACCAGGGAGGGGTGCTGCAGAAACAGAGTAATGTCCACCACTTACACAGGCCGAGTTAAGCTAATTAGTTGTCAATGAGCAAGAAGCAGGGCTCCAGGGACGGACACATTATACGAGCAGGCAGTAGGAATAGAGGGGTCAGGGAAAGCAGAGGACAGGCCTGTGGACGGCAGTGGAGTTGAGAATAGGGGTCAGAGGAAGGAAGAGTAAGGCGCTGGGGACGAGAAGCCATGCCAGGGACCAGGCTGAGGCTGTAAGCCAGCTTTGCCATGACTCCGTTTGACCACAGTCAAACTGCTGCCTGAAGACGTCACAGGGGTGATAATGGTGCTCAGTGGGTCACCCTCCAGGAGCCTCCACTATGGCTCCAACTGGGTGTCAGACCCTTCCTCTCTGTGCCCATCCTAAACTTGCCTTGTGACCTCAGTGTCTGGTCACTCGTCTGCCTCTCAGACCACAAATGGCTTAAAATCAGGCATTCTGGCCCTAAGGTCTAATGACTTATCCACCATTGTCCTGCTTTACAATAGGTGGATACAGGGTGTGTGTGTGGTTGGATGGAGAGACGGACAGATGGATGGGGGCATACGTGGATGACTGACATGTACAGATGACTGGATGGATGGATTAAAAAAAAGGATGGGAAAGTGAGAGGTGGTATGATGGGTCGTCGTGGTCATTTAAACTCATATCTTAAGAAGGCCTAGGAAATGGGACCAGCAGATGATGCAATGTTTATGTCGTTGGGTTCCCATGTAGTCAACGGCAGTTCGAGTCCCAAACCCAGGGGCATAAAACTCACTCCAGGCACATGTGCGTGCAAGCCTAAAATCTCAAGAGAATGAAGGAGAAGGGATTACAGTGTGCCCATCCTCTCTGGAGGGCAATTTCTCTCTTTCTGTTTGTCTCTATCTGTCCAACAAGTACACACACCCTACAGCAAAAATCTCTCTAAAAAAGAAGAGATTTAGGAAAAAATATTTAATTAAGATCTAGCATAGACCTAACTCAGGGATCACCATCCCCCAAACCCAGAACTCAGTAGAACAGCCCAAAGAGATCGACCTGCCCTTCCTCCTTAAAGGCGAAGACCATCCTTTGAGTATCTCCCGGTCCTCAGCACGACCACACATGCTGCCCAGGATCCGCTGGGGTGCACTGGCCAGAATTAACACAATTCCATTTAAACTTGCGGAGGAGTTATCGAACACCTACTATGCGCTTGGCATGGTCCTTCGCTGGTCAGCCAGCTGGCTAGCTGGCTTTCTCTGGCAGGCCGCCAAGCTGGCCAGCCGGCGGACAGAGCCCATATCAGCTTACACAGCAGTTGGCGTATCCTTCACTGTAAATGCCCTTGTCTCACTAGATAGAGGCAGACTGTGACGAAGACAGGGCTGGACAGGATGATTTAGTTTCATCTCTGATGCGCCCTGCTGGGGAATTCTCATTGTCATCAGGTGGTGACAGTTTATGGCTGTGGGTATTTAAACAGCATGGCTATTTGTTTCACCAGGCACCATATAAACTCATTAAACCAGCAGATGAGAGACGAAAGGCATAGGCTGATCTGTTTGGACAAAGATTACCTGGGAGCTGCCCTTCCAGGTAAAGAAAAATGTTGACATGGGTGTGGCCTCAGGGTGTCCTGTCCCGTTGTTAATTACGGCGACAACTCCCTGTGGTCACCCTCTTGCTTCCAAAAGAAAAGTGTTCCTGTGTCCACCCCACTGATTTTGTGGTCTGGGGAAACAGTGTACTGTTTCGTGGTAATAAGAGGCAATGTGTTCCTATTGCAAAATGCCTAGAGAATTCAAGGAAGTAGGAGAAAAAAGAAAGTAAAAACCATCTATGAGGGCCAAGGCGGTGTGGTGGTTAAGGTCCTAGACTCCCACGTGGCCGTCCATGGTTCAAGCTCCGGACCTGACGGCTTGTTTTCTCCCTTTCCCTCTCTCTCCCTCTGTCTCTCTGGTGAGCACATGTGCTCTGTAGCAAATTAAATAATAATAATAATTAATTAATTAATTTTTAAAAACTATCTATGGGGTCCAGTAGGTGGCCTGGTGGTTGGGGACGCTGGACTCCCACGTGACTGGCTGTGATTGGAGTCCCAGACCTGGTGGCTTGCTTTCTCACTTTCCCTCTCTCTCTCTCTTTCACACTCTATCCCTCTCTGGTCAAATTAAAATAAATAAATAAAAAAGAAATAAATGACAAATCTGTTTTTAAAAAAAAAATCTATGAACCCATATCCAAAAGAAAACACTGGTAACATTTTCTTCCATCTTGTTATTTTGTCTTACATAATATTTGATATAGCTGAGATGATAATAGTAATAATAAGTAAATATTTTTTAAATTTATTTTTATTTATGTTTAATCACTGTATATCTTTGCAGTGTATAAGGTGGGTTTTCCCAGCATAAATGCAGTGCATGTTAGTCAAGTCAAAACATTAGCATATACATTATTATCAACAGATAACTTTTCATTTTTGAGTCCATTAAATGCTTTGTATCTTAACAGAACGGTTTTAAGTGCTTTACAATATCAAGTCATTTAGTCCTCCTGACAGCTCTCCAAAGCAAGGCTATTGATTTGCCTATTTAGGAAATGAGGAAACTGAGGCAAGGAGAAGGAGGTGGCAGGTGGGATTTGAACCATTTCCCTGTGTCTTCTACCACAGGCACGACTTACGTTTTCCTCTCTGACTTGGACATTACGACTATGCATGTTCCTATGTCATTGCACAAACTACCAAAACATTTTTGTTGGGGGACTCGGGCCAGCAGGCAGTGTGGAGGTTAAAGTGCTGGATCCCACATGGCCAGCTGCCCAGTTCAAATCCTGGATCGAGAAGCTTAAAAATCACCTTGGGCATACGTGCGCACGTGCCCAAAATCCTGAGAGGAGAACGGAGGCGAAGGAATTGCAGTGTGGCCATCCCCACCAGGGGGTGACATCTCACTTTTCCTCTCTGTCTCTGTTTCTCTCCAGTGAGCACATGTGCCCTCCAGCACACACACACACACACACACACACACACACACACACAAGACAGGACTCAGGCAGACCATCGAGCACAGTGGTCAGGTGCTAAGCAGTGGAGGCCAGAGCCCGTAAGGCCTACTGTGGTTCGCATTCTGGCCTGAATCCAGGAGCAATAACCAGGGCCCAGGATCCAGGCAGGATGAAGAAATGGAGGCAAAAGGATTGTATGTGGCCAGAGCTCATGAGGGCGCTCTCTCCCTCACTCTCCTGCACGCATGCACGCAGGTCCTCTGGCTATCATAGATTGATAAATGAAAGACAGGGTCTCAGTGCGTGTTCTTCCCTCCTCAACCTCCTGGGACTACAGGCAGGTATCACGGCACACAGCCTTCCAAATGGGCTGAAACCTGGGCCTCTCTGTGGTCCCAGCCTGCAGAGTGCAGCGTCCTAGCAACACGCCACCGCTACTGGGCCCAGGAATGCTGTCATTAGTGGCTGCGATGCCCCAGGTGCAGACTATAGCTTACTCAGGAGTTGCGCGCTTCGGACTTACTTCCGGAAAGGCCACTAGCCTACTGCACCAGCAGTACTCTGCAGAGACGGCCACTGCTGCTCAGCTTCCTTTCCGAGAACACGCCCACCCCTCACCACCACAGAGAGCTGGCCCAGTTCCCCGCTCAGCACTGGAAGTGGCAGCGCCTGGCCCCCACTCTCCACACCCAAGACGGAAAACTGGAATCAGAACTCGGACGAGACTCCCACTCTGGACCAAGTATATCCCAAATACGTCCTTGCCTTTCTCAGGCAAGACAACGTAGGCGTGGCCTGTCCCACTGCCCACCTAGACAAGAAACCTAATCTCTCCTGGCCTCCTTATCCTCCCTATAAAATGGAAACACCGATTCTAGCCCCGCCTACCTCTGACATCGTTGTTGTAAGAAAGGCTTCTGAAACTGGAAAAGAGCTCTTCATATGCAAGAGATCGTTATTAGTATGAGATTAATTCAACAACACTCCCTAAGGAACAGTGACGTGCTGGGCATTTGTGCAAAGCCCTGAGAATACGGAGACTGAGGAGAGAGTGCCAGCGCCTGCCCCAGAGAGAAGCCTGATCTAATGGAGGGGGGAGCCAGCAATGACCCAGAATGGGAAGAGTGCTTGGGCAGAGGAAAGTGTGGGACTGTAGCCTAAGACAGAGAGCTAATTCAGGTGAAGGTGTCAGGGAAGGCTGCCTGGAGGAGGTGACATCTCAGCTGAATCTGGAAGACAAATAGGATTTGGCTACATGGAAAGGGTGGGAGACTGAGGAAAACAACATATGCCAAAGTGCAGAGGTTTAAAAACTATGACATTCTGAGAACCGGCAGATGGTGTAATGGTTATGTTACTGGACTCCCACATAGTTGACCATGGTTCAAGTCCCAGACCCAGTGGTTTAAAATTCACACCAGGTACATGTGTGTGTGTGTGTGTGTGTGTGCCCAAACTCCCAAGAGGAGCATGGTCGAGAAGGGATTGCGGGGTTACCATCCCCCCTGGGGGGTAATTTCTTGCTCTCTGCCTCTCTCTATCTCCCTGGTGAATGCATGTGCCATATAGCAAAAATCTCTCTCTAAAAAACAAACAAAACTATGACATTCTGAAAAGAATAGTGTGGCCAGGGCATCCTAGTGGATTTATGGAGAAGTGGAAGGAGATGAGGCTTGCTCTTTCAAGTGCCAGTGATCCTAGAATTGTTTAGAGAATGGCGAGGGTACTGCGCAACCCGGTCCCCGGGAAGGCGGCTTCACTGGACACGCCATGAGTGGTGACCAGCAGCACAGCCACCCGGGAGGGACTCACACGGACAGTCAGGGCCCTGCTTCATACGGCAAGTGAGGTGGGCTATAGAGGCCTCTGCCTGCCCTTGGGCCCCTTCCTCTACTCCTGGCCCCATTGCACTCCCCAGCTCACACACAGGGCCACCCCAGAGCTCAGAGTTGCAGATGGACCCCTAGAA
>NW_006159616.1:3539076-3540547 GCF_000334495.1 Tupaia belangeri chinensis | reverse complement strand
AGAGCCTGCTATTTATTGAGCTCCACAGAGGTGCTGGGCAATCTCACTGCTGTCACTTCCGAGCAATCCTCTGAGGCCGGAATTCACAGTCCCTCTTCCTAGATGAGGGAAGACCATGAAGTATCAGGCCCCGGCCAGTCATGGAACGTACACTTAGGCCTCCAGTTAATGCAGGCCTCAGAGAGGCCAGGTGGAAGCACTGGTCTGCAGCCTCCCTGTCAGTGCCCTTGGGTGAATGAGCCCTCTCCTAAACCCCGGCAGGATAAAGACAGTGCCACTACCTCTGTGGGCTGCTGCAAGGCCTCGCCGGGGTGTGCAGCCTAAGCATTTAGAATATGTCCTAGACCATGCCCGACTCCCACAAGCCCCCAGTCCCCACATCCCTGAAGTGCAGGCTAGAGCTGGGTTCATTGAATTCTTGACATCTACTGGGGCAGTAGGCAAGTCCAGTCTGAGACACCAAGCGCTGTGCTGATGGGGCTCCCTGGTTTGGTTAGACCCCAAAGTTCATCAGCTGGGATGCCAGGGAGACTCAGCCCCATTGCCCTCTGGGCATCTCAGCAATGCGCCCTTCCCCCCTCCCCTCCCCCCTCCCCACGTCAGGCCCTCTGTGCCAGGACCAGGAGCAGAGCCAAGCTCAGTGGCCCAAAGACATAGCCCAGGGGCTTTCCGAGGTCCCCGGTCTGCTGCGAGACTGCAGACAAGACTCAACCTTGCCGTGCCTCAGTTTCTTTGCAATTACAGGAGGTCAGTGGACCCAATGAAGTCTGTAGAGAGTTCATTTTTTCCCTCCTCCACAGATGTTTGTTCAGACATTGTCCTAAAGGCTGGTGACGTAGTAAATAAGATGGGCATTGCCCTGAGCAAGCTTCCGTCCGCCTGTACCTCTGTTTCCCTGTCCGTTCAATGGACATTATAACAGTGCCTACCTCTTAAAGCTGTTGCAGTAAGTAAATAAGTATGTGTAAAGAGCTTAGCACAGGGCCTGCCTGCCCGCAAGTGGTGAGTGGCGCTGATACTAATAGTATTCTTTACCAGGCTGAAGGTTAGGTGAGAGCATTCATGTACAGAGGGTAGGGTTATAACGCACACAGCAGGAAAGAGATGGCAGCTGGCTCCTCAAATGCTAGCTGCTCTAACCAGCCCATTTGCAATAGGAGAGAACTGATGCTTAAGAAGTTAAGAGATTTGTCCTAGATCTCACTTTACAGGGTCTTTTTTTTTTTTTGCTATATGGTGCATACGCTCACCAGAAAGACAGAGAGACAGAAAGCAAGAAATCCCCCCCCCACCCCACCCCCAGTGAGGATGGCCACACTGCAATCCCTTCTCCTCCATTTTCCTCTAAAGGTTTTGAGCACGCATGCACATGCACCTGGCGTGAGTTTTAAGCTGCGAGGTCCGGGTCTCAAACCATGTTTGACTACTTGGGAATCCAGTGATGTAACCATTATGCCCTCTGCTGGTCCCT
>NW_006159616.1:3537767-3539047 GCF_000334495.1 Tupaia belangeri chinensis | reverse complement strand
TCTTAACCATGTACTAACCCTGGATTTCTCAGCCTCAGCACATTCCCCTTTGAAGTAGAAGTCAACATCTCTGGCCTCTACCCACCAGATGCCAATGGCACTTCCCCCTCTTCCACATCATGACAACCAGAAATATCTCCCGACAGTGCGAAGTTCCCCGGAGGGCCCAAATGCTCCGGCGGAGAAGCAGCGCTCTAAGCCAACCTCGAGCTCCTATTTCAAGAACCCCCATGATCTGATCCAACCCCTTGAGCCCTCAACAAAAACACCACCCTAAATGCTTTGTTCCAACCAAGGCTTCCCAAAGGATCTGCTCTTTCTCAAGCAAATCCCAAACATGGCAAACTCTGTCCCTCTGCTCATGCCCTTCTCTACCCCTGGTGGCCCTTCTCCAAGGCCCAGCTGAAATCCCCCCTGCTCACCGAAGGGTCTCCTGGCCCCAAGCAGATAGTTCATCTGAGCCCCGCCCTTACAGCAAGCACTCCAGCCTGGATCATAGCTAGTCCCCAGCAGGTCTGTCCTCTCCTGATTCCTTCCCCAGCCCCCACTGGGACTCTAAGCAACTTAGGGCAGGAACTGTGCCTGAGAACCAGGGGCACAGGCAACCTCCTGGGTGCCAGTGAAAGGCCCTTAGGCAACGGGGGCAACATGGCATGGAATTCAGAATTCAGGACCGGGTGAGAGTTCAGAGTAGGAGCAGACTGGGACTCGGTTTCCACTCTGACTCTTCCTGGCTGAGGACAGGTTACATGAACACTCTAGGCCTTCGTTCCTTCTTATGTGGAATGGAGATAATACGTAGTACCTCTGGGGACCAAGAGGTGGCATGGTGGTTAAGGCACTGGACTCTCACATGGCTGACCAGAGTTCGAGTCCCAGACCTGGATGCTTGCTTTCTCGCTTTCCCTCTGTCTCTCTCTCTGTCTCTCTCTCTCTTTCTGTGTCTCTCTCTGGTAAGTGCATGTGCTCTATAAATTAAAAAGTAATGATAATAACGATAAAATTAAGTAAATAATTCTTTACGTATATGGCGTCCCTGACTCACAGAATTTCTGTGAGAAGTGACAGAATATGCAGAATGCTTAGCACTGTGGCACACTGGGTCAGTAAAAGAAAAATAATGGGAAAAGATGAAAATGCTGACCCTGGTAATGTTGAACGTGCACGCCACACTTTAAGGTTGCGGGTCACACTTCCATATTGCCTTGTGGGGTTTGAATCGCCACCAGATGACAATGAAGTCCACGGGGACCGAGCAGAACAGCAGGTGCCCACTCTTT
>NW_006159616.1:3532979-3537736 GCF_000334495.1 Tupaia belangeri chinensis | reverse complement strand
CTCAGTGATCTCTGCCTCCAGGACAGGGTTCTCAGTGAGGGTGGGGTAACAGCTTCCCACAAGTCCCCCTGCAGTCTGACACTGGAACTTCCTTGGACAGTGAGAAAGACGGTGAGGAACCAGGATGTGAAAAGCAGGGAGGGGCCGGGAGGCCTCCGGGGAGGCCGCCAGACACAGTAAATAATTCACACAGATGAGCTGGAGACAGTGAGGCTTCGTGGGGGATTGAGTTCAGGTTGGAGGAGGCTCAGACGTCTGGGGAGGGACTTGCGGTCCCTGTCTCCCCTCTCCTTCCCACACACAGGGTGGTAGAACTCAAGTGGCTCTGTCTGCCAGGAAAATACAGCCCCAGGTGCAGCTTGGGGCCTCTCCTGACCATTGGCAGGAGGGAGCTCCCCAGAACTGCCCTATAGGGCCACTGGGCCGGGTCAGCCGCTTGCCCAGCCATCGCCATGGCAACCATGGGGCCTGGTCCAGGGTTCACCGCCAACCAGATTCTCTATCTTCCCCGCTTCCTGGGAGGATGGGTGCCTTAGACTCCCAGCCCTGTGCTCTAGAAGCTTCCAGCAGCCAGAAACAGAACATTGCCTTGTGGGATCCTCTCATTATATGGGAGCAGTTGAGGCTACAGATTTCTTGGGGCTTAATCCCTGGCTCTGCCGATTTCCAGCTGTGGGATTTTACGCCGAGTGATTTTGCAATTCTGTGCCTCAGCATCCCTTATCTGAAAAATGGGCTGTTAAGAATAACTCCCACAACCTCACCAGGTTGTTGAGAAGTTCAATGAACGAATCGCACAATACAGAACATTACTGGTGCACAGCCAGAGGCGCGTTAATGTCATTTCCACACTGGGAAACAGAACCCAAGAGAGGTAGAACACTTGTCCTGGGGGAGGGTCCCACGCCATGCTCCCGCAGCTTTGGGGTGGAATGCAGTCTCCGGTGCCCTCTAAGACATTTGGTGTGTGCTGGGGGCATGTTCTTGGGGTTCCCCAAGGCTTGCCTGCACACTCCCACTCTTGCTTAACCCCTCGAAGTTCAAGAGACCAGTGGTCCCTGACCAGGCTGTGAGACCCGGAGCTGGAAAGAGCCATGCTGCAGTGACCCGGCAGGGGAGTGCTTAAATGAATATGGATTTAATTCATTAGTTCATCTGCTCTCCCCAGACACCCTCCCAGGGCAAGTTCCTCAAGCCTTTAGCCTGACACCTTGCCCTGGCCACTTCCTGTCATCACTGCCTGTCTCCTCCCACTCCCCCTCCCACTCAGTGAGGGTTTCCCATGGCCTGTTTCCCAGGTCCTCCCAGACTTCCCTCTCCCCACCCAGCACCCTTTGTCTTCAAAACAGCTGTTTCTGGGTCAAAGACCCTCCTTCAGGCCCGGAGTGCAGCTCCCCTGGCTGAGGACAAACCTCCCACTGTGAGGGAAACAAGATAAACCAAACTGCTCCTCCTGGAGCCTGAGGGAAACAGGAACCTGTGCCAGCGCAGTGGGGCAGGGCCACTCAGCACGGTGTTCTGGGACCCCTGGTCACGCTGGGGAGGCGGCGGACACAGGACCTCTGTCCCCAGCAGGTAGGGCAGACACCCCTGTGCCCCACAGGCTGCAGCCCAGCTGCCAGGTTTCCTCGGATACGCCTGGGTCGCCTCAGATTTATTTTTGCATATAGTTTGGGAGAATCTCTATTGCTGGAATAATGACAACCTTTTTTTTTTCTTTCTCCTTTCCTCCAATAGGCAGATTTTATAAACCAGAGCTGCTGCCTGAAGGTTTCCAAGAAAAATTTCTGCACAGTTTCTAACCAAGGGTGACAGTTCCCCCTCCACAGGAAGTTGCTTTTATTTATTGTTTTAAATCTCTCTCTCTCTCTCTCTCTCTCTCTCAGGCTTCATCTATCGGTCATCGGGCAGCACCTTGGGTATTGCGGGCACTTTGGTTGTTCCTCTGCTTGCCTGGAACTCAGGATTACATCTGAACCACAGTGGGCTTGCCCAACCCGGGGCAAAGGTCGAAATGCTGAAAAATGGGTCACTCAAAACGCCTGTGCAGAAGAATCCCAAATAATTTATGGATACTCTCTCTGCCTCTTCAGTGTGGGCTGTGCATAATGAGCTCCTTCCAGAGAGCACGGTATGGGAGGGGCGGGGCGAGCTCACGGTGGAGAAAGCCGTGAACCACCTCTGCACATGATCAAGGTCACCTCAGCCGTGATGGAGCGTGTCTACAGCGCGTACCCTCGAGGTGATGTGATGAAAACGGCACTTGGCCTTCAAGGTCTCCCTCCCCCAGACCCATAGCCCCAGTGGGACCTTGAGAAAGGCATCAGACGGATTGAGGGGCAGGTTACAAAATACCTGGCCATTACCACATCGAAAATGAGGAGAGTCTGAGAAATGACTCCAGCCAAGAGGAGCCAAGGGACAGGATGACAATGTAATGCGGTATCCGGGGAGGAACCCTAGAAGGAGAAGGGAGGTAAAAACTAATACGATCCACTAAGCTGCAGGGTTTACCTAAGAGGAATGGACCAGCATCGGTTCCCGGTTCCCTCGCTGTGAAAGGTGCGCTGTAGTAATGTCAGGGCTTAGCAATGGCAGGAGCTGGGGCGGGGATACGGCCACGCTAATCACCTTCTTAACTTTTCTGTAAACCTAAAACTATTTTAAAACTAAAAATTTATTTTTTTAAGGGCCAGCAGATGGCATCGTGGTTCAGGGGGCTGGTTCCCACTTGACCAACTGCATGGTTCAAATCTTGGACTTGGTAGCTTGAAAAATACAATTGGACATATGTGTGTGCGTGCCCCAAATCCTGAGAGGGGGATAGAGGAGAAGGGATTGTGGAGTGGCCATCCCCCTTGGGGGGGGTGCTTTCTCATCCCCACCCCATCCCCTCGCTATATCTGTCTGAATTTGGTGAGTGCTTACACCCTATAGGAAAAGGAAAAAAAAAAAAAGAAGAAGAAAGAAAAGAAAAAGGTGTTTGTTTTTCAGGGTGGGTCGTATGTTTTGGTCTCAGGCAGTCTCCAAGACCCTCTGTGGTTTTCTCTTTTTGCCGGCACTGTGGGTATGAGCTGCTTCTTTTGTGGAGTATCCAAGCCCCCTAGATCCCAACCTCGTCATCAACCATCATCTTTTTTAAAAAGAGAGAGAGACAGGTACCCTTGCCAGGGCCTCACTACACCACAATCGTCCCCCAGCCTCTCCGTTGAGGATGACAGATGCAGCCAGCATGTTCACATTGACCAGGGGCCCAAACTGGGGCTTCCGGGGGCTCCAGCATGAAGCAGAGGTGCCCTACCTCCTGCACCACCTTGGCTGGGCAGGAACTATCACCATTTTTAAGCCCAGAGAATTCCATTTTGCTCACTATTGTACATCCACTTAACCTTTCACAGAACCAGGCACACAGGAGGGGCTGAGTTGACATGTGTGGAAGGAAACTCGCCTAGGGCTTGTCAAAGGAAGTGATTCAAGCAGAAAGTCAAGCTCTTCGCTTCCCAGGAAAAGAAGTCAACTCCTCTAGTCTGTTCAGAGAAGGAAGACTTCTGGCAATCTGGTTAGAAGGCAATGGGAGGCTTCTCTTGACACTGCCTTTGAGAAGCAAATGCACAGATTAATTTCCGATTGTATTTGCTGGGAGTTTTGGGAGCTGATGGATATAAAGAAAGGCAGGCTGACTCCCTCAAACCTCTACCCACAGGCATCTCCTAAGCCACTACTTTTCCCACCACCAAATTCCCCCACTGACCCTAAGTGCCCAAACCTAACTGCAAGGACCAGTAGGTGGCATAGTGGTTAAGATGCTGGACTCCCATACGGCCAACCGTGGTTCAAGTCCCAGACCCAGTGGCCTAAAGCTCAGGCTGGGCGTGTGTGCATGCATGCCCAAAACCTTAAGAGGAGAAGGGATCACAGCATGGCCATTCCCCTGGGGGGTGGTTTCTCACTTTCTCTCTCTCCATCTCTCCACCAAGCACACAGCAGATGGCTTCCATTTATTATGCATTAGGCCCTGTGCTGGGGAATAGGAAGAAACTCCCATCTAAGCCGTTGTGAGAATTATTACCTTCACCATTTCCTAGAAGAACCGAGGTCCCGAGAGCTTAGGAAAGCCCCCAGGTCCCAACTAGAGGTTCCAAATCCAAGTCGGCAAGTCCCAAACCTGTGTACCACCTGCCCTAGTGCCTGTCCCCTCCTCTAGGCTGGAGGGCCTGAGGGCCCTGAGTGTTTGCCCCCCACTGCCTCTCCACAAAGGCACCTCTTGCTCATTGTCTGTGGCCTCCAGATAGCAGTCATTTTCAAGTCTCTTTCTTTTAAAACTTAATTTGCCCATTTTCCCCTTAGAGGTGCTTTTTGATATTCCTTCAGGCTGTCAGCCTAGACAGGCCCAGAAGCAGAATTCAGGGAGATGTATGCTTATCCCAAGCATTCAATTAGTTAAGTTTGAATAATGCAGCCCTGGGTGCTCCAGTGATGCTCTGAGGCATGGAGGCACCCTCCCCCACCTGGTCTTTTAATAGCCTTTTCCATATGCATTGCTGCCTGACCAGATACCTCAAACATATCCTGCAGTTGGTATAATTTGATATCTATCCAGTCTCCAAAGTGCTTTCTCGACAAGTGTTTACCCGATGCGATAGTATATTGAAAAGATTGATATTCCCTCTTGCTCAATGAAGTTCTCGACAGAGGCAGATCCTTCCCAAGCAAAGGAGCCACGGTGGCTGACAGCTGACAGGGTGGGCTCCAGCAGG
>NW_006159616.1:3527676-3532630 GCF_000334495.1 Tupaia belangeri chinensis | reverse complement strand
ATATCACTTATTAAAACGGACCTGGAACCTTCACCCAGGACACCCCTTCCCAGCAGGGGGCAGCCCCAGGCCTTCATTGACCACACCCAAGCCCTGCCTCCCTCCTGACCCCTCACACAGTTGTCAGTTGTGCAGCATAGCCAGAGACAGGCAGAGCCTCAGAACAGCAAAACAACAAAAGGACCTTCAAGGCTGAAGGGCAAAGGCTGCAGCTGGGACTGAGGCTGGGCCGGGGTTGGATGGTTCTGCATCTCCATCCTGGAGCGTGGACTCTGGATTCCCACACTGCTGCGGCAGCGTCCTAGCTGACGGCCTAATGCGAAGTACTTGAGCTTCCCACGCCCTGTGGGTCTTTCATAAGGCCGTTAGCCTGCCACAGGGTAAACACTCCATTATGCAGATGCTACACGGGCATTTCAGCCCCTCTGGGGCCTCAACCTCCTCACCTACTGAAGGCTAAGCTATGGCTTTCCAGGGTCGCTGGGACGATTGCGTCAGAGACCAGAAGGGAGAGCCCTTTGTAATTGCACGGTGCTTTGATTAGGTAAGCAGTAATTATTCCTGGGTGCGGACAGAAACCGTACTTTCTGAAAGAATCTTTTCACATGGCTCCTGCCCTCTTGGCAGGCTGAAGTTTGAACAGGTGGGCCCAGCCCCTAACCGCGTGGTAGGCTCAGCCTTCTCGGAAAGCACTGGGCATTTGGGAGTTCCATGGTTTCTCAGCAGCTCCCAAGTGCTGAGAGTCTCTGGGGTCAGCAGGGAGAAGAGTCAGATTCGGAAAGGGGGTCACGTGCCCGGAGAAACCAAGCTGGCATTCCCAGTCACCCTGTGAGCAGCGGCAGCTCTGGCTCACCCACTGTCACACACAACTGCTGGGATGAGGAGCTCTCTGCTGGGGTCCCCTGAGGCAGGGGCTCCATTGCCTAGGAAGGGGGATGAGACACGGTTCCCTTCCCCATGGGTCTCTGGAGCCCCTCCCTCCCCCTTCCTGGGGCTTCTTACCTGCTGTCTGAGTCACTTGCAGTCTCCTGTCACTGTGAGCTCTGTTGTGACTCTGTAGCTGACAGTTTTACAACAACACATTAAAAGCTCCCGGCACCGGCACCGGGGCTTCTAGACGCATGACAGGAGAAAAACCTCTCCTGGCCTTTATTCAGACAAAAGCCTGCTCCCCACCCACCTCTCCCAGGAACCTGTTCCACCTTTAAATGCCCCAAGCCTGACCAGGGACTGAGTTGGTTTTTGTTTTCATAACAAGCCTTTTCAAGTGGTGATTGGAAGAAGGCTGCTAAGTAGGGGTGCCTAAGACTTCCTGGCCCTGGGGTTCTAGAATGGGCTCATCCCTTAAGCAGGGATTTAAGAGCTCTGGAAGGTGAAGAGCAGGGAAGAACACAGCTCAGCCTCAGCCCTGCCTTTTAGGACAAGTGGCCCTTGGCGAGGGATGAAATGGCATCTAGTGGCCTGATATTGAGTGTCTCTATGCGCTGGGTGCTGTGTGAATTTTCCCAACAGCCCTGAGGCTGGAGTTGATTATCCCCCGCTTTACCGAATAGAAAACTGAGACTTAAAGTTCAGGGAACTGCTCAAGTGCACAGAACTAGGAAGTCAAGTAGCTGGGGTTTGCTCTAACAAGACTGATGGCCTTCCAGCATGTTAGCCCTCCTCCCCAGCCAGCTAGGGATGGCAGAAACCTGGGCACAGGGGGCACTCCACTCGCAAGTCCAATATTGAATGAACTCGCCCTTTGGGATGGCTGTGCCAACCCCATCCAGCGTCCGGTCTCTCCTCCCACCCGCGCCCACCCTCAGTGCCCTCCCCACTGCCCTTTTGCCTGGAAGACCAAAGCCACCAAAGCCAGTCTCCTCCTTACTGTCTGCAGAGAGCAGGCAAACAGCAAGTTCCCCAAAACCAAAGCAGAGGAAAAAAGGAGACACAGGAACAGTTCTTTTATTGTACATTGGAGAAATAGCCCTGTGTGCTGGTTCAAGGTGCAACATAGAGTATAGAATTAAGAAAAGAGGGGACAGGGAAGGGAAGGGAACCCTCTTGAGGTCCAAAGTTGCAAACAAAAAATGGTAAAAGATTTCCTCACGCAAGAGGCATTTTTGCAAATACCATGCAAAACAGGCAGCTGGTGTGCCTTAAGAGAATCCCTATAAATAACAGAAAAGACACTCCAAGCATTCCTTTACGTGGACTCAGAGCACAGGGAAAAGAAAAGAAACCAAAATGCCTTTTGGCATTTCAAGATATTTGGCACTCTTGTGATTACATTTTTTTACAGTCCATTAAAGAGAATAAACTGACACAATATTAGAGGAAAAAAACAGGCTGCTCACACAACAGACTGCAGAGGGAGGTTAGAAAAAGCTCGAGCATTTTTTTCTGTTTTTCATGTGTTTTTTTTTTCTGACATATAAAATGTGTCCATTTGCATGAACTTGGGCAAATAGCTTCAGCAACAAAGAAACACAAGCTTTACAATTCATTTAAAAATAAAATAAGGATCCTTTCTCTGTATCATTCCTTAGAAAAGTTCTCTTGTTTTAAACACATTCCTGATCAATTCAAAATATGACCAAAATAAAACAATATCTACAGAGATAATTTTCTGATTTTGTTTTGTACATCCGAGGATAACAACATTAAAAAAAAAAAAACTGGACAGCATTTCACATCCAAGTGCACAGAATCATTTTTGCAGGATTAAATAATGTAAACATTGGGAACAGCCAAATCAGCGAAGAATGCCAACACCTCGAAACACCCGGTGTTGCCGCTTCATTAAGTGGTTCAAAATCCAGATCTATAATTGCGCAATATTCACTGTATATAAAAAGAAATGGATAGTAATTTTGACAAATAGCTGCAACTGAGACTTCTTTTATTTCTTTATATGTGTGTGTGTGTGTGTGTGTGTATAGTGACTTTTTATTTTTATTTTTATGTATTTATTTTATTTTTATTTTTGCAGAGGAGCCCAGGGCCTTCTCCTCCTTCTCTTTCTTTCTCATGCCTCATCTGTCTCCCGGCCTGACACGCCTGACACGAGGTACAGGTTGTCGATTTCATCGTGGGGAGCAAGCTAGTAATAAATTTCAAAGTGCTTTCTCTTTTCATGCTTTTTGCCAATAACCGTTACCGCCGTTCTCATTCTTATCCTCTCCCTTAACTCATTGTCTTTGGGGGAGTTAGACACCAGCAGGTGCCTTGTCGGTCATATTTTTCAGCACGTCATCAATCCTATCATCTTCAATAACAACTGCAAAAAAGGGGGGAAAAGAGAGGTGAGCACGCTTGGGCCTCGCGAGGGATCTCCGACGTCTCACGTCCCGTCCAATGGCGTGGGGGGAGGCGAGGAAGGAGGACTCACTGGGTAGTGACACAGCCCGGTACTCTTCTGCCCCTGCCGGGGGTCCTTTGGCAGCTTTTCCTAGAATCACCCCACCCCCCATCCCCAGCCTGCGACCCAGCTGGGCTCTGAGAAAAGGAAGCCGAGAGGGTTCCAGCAGGGCCTGGGACCGTGCTGGCCGCGTCCACCCCAACCCTGCGGTGCATTTATTTGTAAAAAAGGCTCCAAGCTGAGAACCTCAGGGAGAGAAATCCGAGGTCTCAGGGAGCTCTGGGACCCCAGGGATGTCCCGAGCGCAGTGCAGGAGACCAAGGCTCGGTGCTGAGGTGCAGGGAGCCAGCAGGGGACGCCGAGGCTGGTTCCCACCGCTCGCAGCGGGTGGAGGGTGCGGGCCTGGCCCGGGGCACCCTTCCCGCCACCCTCTCCGGGCGGGTCCGCGACTCAGCCGCTCCGCTCTCCGCCGCAGAGGTCAGAGCCTCTCTTCGCTCCCTGCCTGGGGCTCTGCCTCTCGCAGTCTCTGCCTCTCCTGGTCCCTACCTCGCCTGGTCCCTACCTCCCCTCGCCATTCTCGGTCCCTCCGGCAGTACCTCGGCGCGACAGTTCCTAGTTGAGGACTCGGTCTCTCTGGGGTGTCGGTCGCCTTCATTGTTAGGTTGCCTCTCTGTCCTCCCCTCACTTTCGTTCCTGGCTCGCTGTCTTTCCCCCTCCAGCTCCCTCTCTGGAGCTTTGTCTGGGTCTCTGTCTCCCTCGGTCTCCCGCGCGCCCCCTCCCCTCTGTCTCGGCATCTCGGTCTCCCCCGGCAGCCGTCGGTCTCCCTCATTGTCCCCGCACCTCTCGAGCACCCATTGGAGCCTCTCAGTGTCTCGGCTCTCCAGGGCTTTTCCAGCTCCCTGGCCAAGAGGCCAGGCTTGGCAAACCCCCTCCCCCTGCCCAGTAACAATGAGAAAGCCCGTGCGACCTGAACGCGCCCATCGCCTTCCCGAAGGAATGGGATCCTCCCCCGGCAGTTCCCCGCGATGTCCCCTGGGGAGCCCTGGGACCCCTCCCCCCCCACCGTTGTAGAGAGAATGCAGCTGCGACTACACTGCGCAAAAAGGGGGGGCGTAAATTAAAAAAAAGCAAACTTTGGTGCGGGTGAGGACCCGGATATAACCCTTCAAGCCCTTACTGCAGCTAGAAACCGCCACGCCCCCGGGGTGACCCCACCGAGGATCTGGCTGAGGCTGGAACCGCGTTTCCGCGGCCCTCCCTAGGCAGACCCGCACTGCGGGATCCCCCACTTCTGCGGGAGGCGACTGCAGTCGTCCCAACCACCTCCTGTGGTGGGAGACCCCCCGCAAGCCACCACCAGGCTGCAGCGCCCGAGAAAGGGGTTGTCCGGGAAGGGGGCCGAGAACTCACCACGCTTGCTCCGACCGATCTGGCCCAGCTTGGGCGGCCGCTTGTTCTGCCCGGCGCCGAAGAAGTTGTTGGTGTCCTGCAGGCGGCATGAGAAGATCTGGCCCACGTCGCCGCCGTCGCCGTAGGGGCTCAGCTTCTCGTCACCGTAGGGCAGCACCTCCGACATGGTCGCGTCCGGGGGCTCCGCGGCGGCGCCTCCTC
>NW_006159616.1:3527067-3527411 GCF_000334495.1 Tupaia belangeri chinensis | reverse complement strand
AAAGCGGGAGGGAGACAGGGAGAAAAACAGAGAGGGAGAGAGGCAGGGGAAAGACGGAAAGACAGAAAGACAGAAGACAGAAGACGGGGAGAGAGGACAGAGGGAGAAAGACAAGGTGGGAGGGGGCTGGCTCTAGATCGGAGAGGCAGAGGAGAGGAGGGAGAGGAACGAGAGGGAGAGTAAGGGCTGGCGAGGGGAGGAGGGGAGAGCGAGCGGGGGCAGAGGAGGCAGGACGGAGGAGCCAGCCAGCGAGCGAGCTGCGAGCGAGAAATGCCGGCCGCGGCGCCGAGGCGAGGCGCGGGAGGAGGGCAAAAGAATAAAACATGATGCAATTCCGTATTCAC
>NW_006159616.1:3523903-3527029 GCF_000334495.1 Tupaia belangeri chinensis | reverse complement strand
GGCTCGGCACCCGACCGGCCGCGCCTGGGGGAGCTGGGGACCGTGCTGGTTCCGGGAGCTGGAGGGGGAACGGGTCGACGACGCACAAGCGGGAAGGGCAGACGACTGCTGACCTCCCTGGAGACCAGATGCTGGGGCAAAAGGTCTGGGCGCACCGAGGCTACCCGCACACACCACCGCGCTATCTAGTTGCAAACCCGGGAGCCCCTTCTCCCACCACACTTGCGCCCCCTTCGGACCTTCGGGACCCAGCGGCTAGGACTTCACACTCGTTCCCTCGCCCCCGCCCCTGCTCCCGCTCCGACCGACCTGGAAGGCCTCTCCTCCCTCCTCCCGCTGGCCCCGGGAGGATGGGAGGGAGGGAAGGGGCAGCCCCGCCTCCCGCAGGAGAGGGGAGCGCCTCATTACGCTGGGTTCGCCGGGGATGCCCAGCTCCCAGCGCCCTCTGCCTCTGCTTGTTGCCGGGGACGTCCCGGGCCTGCCGCCCTCTGCCCTCGGGGACCTCCCTTCCAGCAACAGCCAAGAGCCCAGGGGAGAGGCTGCAGCCCCTGAGAGGGGGAGCAGGCTCCCCCGGCCTTGGAGGAAGGCTGGGGCAGCCCCAGAGGCCTGGGAGGCGCAGCTGCCAAGCAGATGGTAACTCCGAGGGGGCCAGGTGCTGAGCAGCGCTCGTTAGCCTCGCCCGCAGCCCACAGCACCTACTCCCTCTGGAGACCGTCTTTGCTCGGCAGACCTGGTCACAGAGAGGGGCAACTGTCCCAAGGTCGCGCAACCTGCTGGTGGCAGGACTAGGAAACACACCCAAATCGCCCAGGTGAAGTCTCCCCTGGCTCAGCCGACTGCCCTGCAAGCGGCTGAAGAGCACCTTCTGGTTCACTCGTCCCAGGGATGGAGGCTGGAGGGAAAACGGGAAGGTTTTTAGTGATGTAACATCTGGAGGGCTGCCTGAGAGGAGCCAGCCCATCTCCTTCCCAAACTTCCTGAAAGGGTTGCCTGGCCTCCAGAGACCAGACCCCTTAGGGGAGAGAGGAGGAAGAGGGCTGAAAATCAAGAGACTGAAGCAATGTAGCAAAGGGAAAAAACATGACCTTTAGCCTGAGTTCGAATCCCAGCCCTGTCATTTGCAAGCTATGTGACTTTGGGCCAGTCATTGCTCCTCTCTGGACTCATTGTCTCTGTAAAATGGCCACACATATGGCTAGCCAGCGGCCTATGCACCTGGCAGGACAATTACAAGAACAAAATGAAATCGGGCTCCTCATGCCTGGCTGAGAATGGATGCCTGAAACAAACATTTGAGGAGTGACTTAGTGAGAAAGCACAATAGCACTTCATTCGTTCCGCTTTGGAACCCTCAGAGTTGGGAGCATCCTTAGAGCTTACTTACTCCAACCCTGCTGAGTACATATGGGGAAGCTGAAGCTTGAGCCAGTCAGGCCTAGCCCAAGTCCCGCTACTTGTCAAGGGCAGAAGCAGCAAGTCTCCGGGCTGCTTGTGCTCCGCTCCACAAGCCACCTGTCTCCGTTCATGACGGCTGGAGTGAGTGTCTGCTTTGAGGTTAGCTTTGAGGCCAAGGGCCCGGGAGAGAAAACAGCAGCCTAACAGGCAGGATGATAAAGTTACGGTGAGCTCTGACATTTGGATCATGCATTCTGCTTTTCCCCCAAAGCATTTTTCCATCCATTATTGACCTTGCATCTCAAAATAAATACCTTCCGAGGTAGAAAGAGGAGATGTTGCATCCCTGTTTAACTGATGTAGCAGAAAGAGGATAAGGGACTGGCCCAAGGTCGCAGGCTAATGACGGAGTCAGGAGCTGCCACTCTTCCCAGCTGCAATCCCGGGTCCCTGTAGGGAACTCCCTGCAGTGGTGACAGCATGCAGGACTGGAACCACCCCCCTCACCTCACATTCACCTGGCTCCTTGCTGCTGAGAGATCTAGAGCCGCTACCACAGTCCCACTGTACAGAAGGTGAGCAGACACAGAGAGGTTGACGAATCTCTGTACTCACAGCCGGTAAGAGAGAGGAGAAATGGTTATGAATCCCATCTGCTTTCCTGCTTACCTTGCCTTGTTCTAAGTAAGATTAAGGGTAGCAGCTTCCCACCTTCCCAGCTCAGTTTGCAGCCCCTTAAGGAAGCACACACCCCTCCCGGGTACATGGCACTTGGCAGTTTAACAATTATCTCCATGATGACCATCTTAATAATTAGATGTGGACAGCACTGGCCCATTGTACAGGTAAGCCCCAGCGCTTGCCAGTGGCCGAAGCAGCAAGTCTCAGGACTACCGTTGCTCCACTGCACAAGCCACCTGCCTCCATCCATGAAGGCGTTAGTGCGTGTCTACTTCGAGGTGAGGTCTCCAGAGCTTCACAGAAGTTCCGCAAGGGGACGCGTGAGTGGCTGTAGCATTCCCTCACCTCCACTTTCCCCGCTGCCTTCAATCCACTCTCCACATCTTCCAGCCTTCGATGGGGCATCCCTTCATCCTGGAGGCAAAGCATACCATGAGACTCCCTTCCTGCCTATCTCCCTCCACCCCCAAAAGACAGAAGGTTGGCTCTGAGTTAGAGCCCCAGGACCAGATGAGGGAATGAGCCAGCGAGGAGCCTAGCAGCACACGGTCGGGGGCCAGGGCCCTGGATGAAGATTTCCCTGGGACAGTCAAGTGCAGGTCCCTGCTCTGTTGTTTCCTAGTTTTTGGTCCTTTATCTCTCTAGACCTGTTTCCTTGTCTGTCAAATGGGGGATAATAATAGTTCCTCCTGGTGGCTTATTCTGGGTTGGGAGATACACACCACGCCTGGCGCATAGTAAGCCCTCATTAATGCGGTTATTATTGCTACTCTTGACCCTCTTTGTGGCCGTGAATAAATGGCTTCTCCTCACTAGGCCTCTAACTCTACATCATACATGGGAAATTTAGAGATCACGGCTTTTTTTCAGTCGCAGAACCAGTTCTCCCAAATCTAAAGTATATGAAATCTGCTTGAAGCAAAAGCAGGGGTCTCAGAGTCCTACTGTTCAGTTTCTCCTGAAGCTTCCTCACCAAACACCTAGATTTAATAACCACAGATCTGGACCATCTCCATGAACCCTTTCCTTTTTTTTTTTTTTTTATTAATT
>NW_006159616.1:3519607-3523587 GCF_000334495.1 Tupaia belangeri chinensis | reverse complement strand
GCAAGGGGCCGCGTGAGTGGCTGTAGCATTCCCTCACCTCCACTTTCCCCGCTGCCTTCAATCCACTCTCCACATCTTCCAGCCTTCGATGGGGCATCCCTTCATCCTGGAGGCAAAGCATACCATGAGACTCCCTTCCTGCCTATCTCCCTCCACCCCCAAAAGACAGAAGGTTGGCTCTGAGTTAGAGCCCCAGGACCAGATGAGGGAATGAGCCAGCGAGGAGCCTAGCAGCACACGGTCGGGGGCCAGGGCCCTGGATGAAGATTTCCCTGGGACAGTCAAGTGCAGGTCCCTGCTCTGTTGTTTCCTAGTTTTTGGTCCTTTATCTCTCTAGACCTGTTTCCTTGTCTGTCAAATGGGGGATAATAATAGTTCCTCCTGGTGGCTTATTCTGGGTTGGGAGATACACACCACGCCTGGCGCATAGTAAGCCCTCATTAATGCGGTTATTATTGCTACTCTTGACCCTCTTTGTGGCCGTGAATAAATGGCTTCTCCTCACTAGGCCTCTAACTCTACATCATACATGGGAAATTTAGAGATCACGGCTTTTTTTCAGTCGCAGAACCAGTTCTCCCAAATCTAAAGTATATGAAATCTGCTTGAAGCAAAAGCAGGGGTCTCAGAGTCCTACTGTTCAGTTTCTCCTGAAGCTTCCTCACCAAACACCTAGATTTAATAACCACAGATCTGGACCATCTCCATGAACCCTTTCCTTTTTTTTTTTTTTTTAATAATTATTTTATTTATGTATTTATTTATTTTGATTTGACCAGAGAGGGAGAGAGAGAGGGAGGAGAAAGAGAGAGAAAGCAAGCCACCAGATTCAGGACTTGAACCACAGACATGTGGGAGTCCAGTGCCCTTAATCACCACGACGCCTGCTGACCCCTCCTTGAGCCCTTTCAGCACAGACATTGTAGGATGCAAAAAATACAAGGGGACTTCAAAAAGTTCATGGAAAAATGGAATTAAAGGAAGAGTTTATTTTGGTGCAAGGAATTTTTAAATCCACACGAGTTTCTTCATAATACATAGGTTTCTGTTTTCCGTGAACTTTCTGAAGACCCCTACATGTATGAAAGCCCCTACCTCATGCCGAACCCTACACTAGAGCTGGTGAGATGGAAAAGGCAAGGCTGGCCTCAGCAGGCCCAGCACAGAAGAGACACTCAGCACACGTTAGCCTCCTTTGTTCTCATCCTCTCCTTCCAATCCCGATGGGGAAACTGAGGCATAGGGTGCACCAGCAAGCAGTGATGGCAAGGCTTAGAGAAGGACATGACCGTTGGCTATCTGAGCCCCAGGTATGGCACGTTGCCTGGCAAGGCAAGCCCAGGCCCCCACAGAGATGAAGCAGTGGGAATGCTGAGCCTCGCCAGAGCTGGCTCAGACCCTAGACAATCGGATGGGATGGCCAGGATGTGCTGCCGTGCCAGCGGCCAGCTGGTCACCTCCAGAAAGGCTATGTGGCCACCTGGCGGGAATCACCGTTCTGAGCCAAAGCTGGATAAAAATTCAAGTCGGCACCACGCCTGTCCACAACTCAGTGACTGCAGCTAGGGTGCCGCCCCTTCCCGCTCTCCTAAATCCAGGACCTCTGTCCCTACCCACCCACCCCCCCCCCCCCACACATGCACACACAGTGACAGTGACAGAGAGCATTATTGACTGACTGGGGATAGCTTAGCTCTCGACTTAAGAAACACAGAGACAGGATCCATTCATCTGGCCAACATCGTGGAGGACTTTCAGAGCAGACGCAGTCCTTGCCCCCAGTACGAGTCAGGAGTGTCAGCTGCTTCTTTTCTTTGTCTTCAAAAATACCTTACAAAGCAACTCGATAGATGAAAAATAGATGGACTTCCGGGGGCCCAGGAGTCAGAGCCCTACCCTTGGGCCCCTCCAGCCCACAGCTGGTCTCTGAAGGGTCTCTGAAAAATGTCCAAAGCTCTGCAAGGCTCAGTTTGAAAACCACTCAGTAGTCCAACCCTTTCACGTTACAGGTGGACACTGAGGCCCAGACAGGAATGGTGGGACCCAGGTCTCTAACTCCTGGTCTCACAGCCCCCCCCACCCCTCCCACGTCACATTTCACACTCAGAACTGCCTGAGTTCCAGCAATGCACACATAGTCATAAAATGAGTGAAAAGTCTTTTTGTCAACAGTGAAATGAAATAAAACCGGGGCCAGATGGTGGCAGAGCAGCGACACATGGTACCCCGTGACACTGACCATGTCCAGAGTCCTCCCTGCATGTGCCAGGCATGTGCATGCCCCTGACCTGGGCTGGGCGAGGCCGGGGGCCCACGGTGTCAGCCCTGTGGGGGTACTGTCTCTCTATCTCTCTCTGTCTCTCTCACTCATGAAAGAAAGAAACTTTCTGAAAATGAAAAGCTCACGGGTCATTGTTTAAAATTTATATTGTACCAACGACTCAGAGAGTCCCACAGGCTGCTGAGGAGGACATGAGAGACAGGACTGTTGAGAGGACTTTGGGAGGCCAATCTCACCAGGTCATGAAAGGGAGGCCAGGCCCCATCCACCCAGGAGCCCCGACTTGGCCATCGCCTGTGCTCTCCCCACCCCTAATCATTCCATGTCAATACTATATAAGATTCACGGGAGAGAGATCTGGGGACTCTGAGTAAGAAGTTTTGTCTACAGACCTAGCTGGCGTAAGGGCTAGGGCCCCAGGCCCCTAGAGAGAGCCCCGGCTCGCAGGCCTGGGCAGGGAGGAGAGGACTGCATACCGACCTGGCACGATTACCTGTGCACACGAGGGGTTGTCCTCAGGACTCTCGAAGGAGACCAGGGCAAGCATGACCTTGGCCCCGGTGGGCAAACGGTGAAACTGAGGCTCAGGAGGTTCAGAAACAAGGTCTGACTCCAAAGCGTGGGCTCAGAACACTTCACGTGGCCCATCTAGTTTCTCCCGTTCGGGGGGTCCCAGGAGCCCTGAACCCTCTGAATGGTATTATAGGGTCCCCGTCAGTGTCCTGGACAGCAGAAGATCTGACATCTTAATCCCAGAAGCAGCGGAACTGCCGAGCAGGGTTCCAACGCTGAGGTCAGACCTGTGAGGGCTCAGCCCTGATCAGAGGGTGTGGCCACTCTGAGGACCCAGGCCCACCACAGAGGCTGGCTGTGCAGGCACTGGGCCCCTCCGTCCCCAAGCATTTTATTCAAGCCCTGTCCCACCTCCTGGATGGGATGTACTTGATGCCATGACAACCTCGAAAGGCTAGCCGGGCAGAGAGGGATTTCTTCCCATTGCATGGGAGAGAAAAGTGAGTCCCAGATGAGGACGATGAACTGCCCAGCTGGACACGGACCACCAGCTCTGAGCCCGGGGCTTAGCAAACAGCAGTGCTCTGCTCACCGGATCCAGCCAAGTCGAGCTCCACTCCCTCCCTCCTCTGTGACCTTGAAGCAGTCACTCCTGATTAAACAAGGGTGACAAGATCAGCCTCAAAAACAGACCGTGATGGGGCCAGCAATGGCACGGTGGTTAAGGTTCTGACTCCCACATGGCCGACCACAGTTCAAGTCCTGGACCTGTTGGCTTGCCTTCTGACTTTCTCTGTTTCTCTCTGGTCAAATTTAAAATAATAACAATAAATAAAATTAAATAAATAATTCTTTTTTGGAGAGATTTTTGCTTCAGGGTGTGTGCACTCACCAGACAGAGAGAGACAGAGAGACAGAAAGCGAGAAATCACCCCCCAGGGGGGATGGCCACACCGCAATCCCTTCTCCTCCACTCTCCTCTCGGGATCTTGGGCATGCACACACACATGCCCGTCATGAGTTTTAAGCCATAGGGTCCAGGACTCGAACCACAGTTGACTACATGGGAGTCCAGCAACATAGCCATTACACTAACTGCTGGTCCCAGATAAATAATTCTTTTTTCGTTTTTCTTCTTTTTTTTTTTTTTTTTGAGGGGTTTTTGTTATAGTGGGTGTAGGCCCCC
>NW_006159616.1:3503574-3519405 GCF_000334495.1 Tupaia belangeri chinensis | reverse complement strand
GGTCCCAGATAAATAATTTTTTTTTCTTTTTTTTTTTTTTTTTTTTTTTTTTTTGAGAGGTTTTTGTTATAGTGCGTGTGAGCTCGCCAGAAAGACAGAGAGAGAGACAGAGAGACAGAAAGCGAGAAATCACCCCCCAGGAAGGATGGCCACACTGCAATCCTTTCTCCTCCATTCTCCTCTCGGGATCTTGAGCACGCACGCACACGCACCTGGCGTGAATTTAAGCCACCGGGTCTAGGACGCATACTGCGGTCAACTACATGGGAGTCCAGCGACATAGCCATTATGCCAACTGCTGGTCCCCCAAATAAATCTTACCAATAAATAAATCAATCAATAAATAAATAAACCATGAGGCTCAGATGCGGTGCAGATTGGGAAGAGCAGAGAACAGCTGCACACAGGGTCCCACGCCCAAAGCCCACTGGAGCCTGCAGGGTTGGAGGAAGGGTCTCTTCTTCCTCAGATGAGAACTTTCTTCTGAATAGGGAAAGTAGAAGACTGAGGGGCGACCATTGCAGGGTTACAGAGGCCCTTTCCACCTACCCTGCCAGGCCCAGGGCTGAGCAGGGTGAGGCAGGGGGCAACCCTATCTGGAAGGCGGGTGCTGGGCACAGGGGAGAAAGGTGTGCAGGGAAACAGACTTGCAGAAAATAGAAACAGAATCAAAGAAGCAAGTAAATAAATAAAGCCCAAGGGGCAGTCAGAGCTACAGAGGAAGAATCTCTTCCATGAGCTCAGAGACCAAAGACAAGCAGGGAAGACAGGAGACAGAACTGCCAAGTCAAGTCTGGGACAGAGGAAGCAGAGGGGTGAGAAGACAGAAGTGAGAGTCCCATACTGGAGAAAGGGTGAAAGAAGACAGGTTACATGAGCCAGCCAGACTGGAAGGACAGAGCACAAGAGCTAGCCAGGCAGAAGGACTCCACTGGGGACAATCTTCTGGGGACAAAGATCGAAATCTCTATTCTACCATTTTCTTCAAGCATCCCTTCCAGTGTGAAGTCAGCTGTGTATTTTAAGAACTGGTGATGCATTATGCATAACTCATTCTTGTTTAAAGAAATCATGGTTAGTATATTTAAAGATGTGAATGCTTGGAAAATTATAGAGGAAGAGACGTGGGATTATTCTCCCCCAGAATTTTCTGGGTTTCTCAAAACTTTCACATCTGCAGCCAGCCCCTGGTGAGTTGAGCGGAGAAACGAAAAAAGTGAAAGAGAATTCCTGCTTCTCTCCTTTCTGGGTTAGGCCAGGTGGTCCTGGGATGGGCGACCCAGCGTCCTAATCAAGCTCTGCTTTCAGGCTTCCCAGGCCTGTTCCCCACCCTTTCAGGCCTGTGGGAGCACAACCGGTTTCTCCTCCAACGCCGCCAGCCCTCCTCAACCGTGGGGGCACAGCGCCACCTGGAGGCCACTGTAGAGACTGCAGCACTAGGACGTACTCCACTAGCCCGCCCCCCACACACACTCTGAGCCCTGGGGCTGGTCAAGGGAAGGACGCAATGAAGACTCAAGTCTTTGGGGGCGGGGCCTGCAGCTACGGTAATATGGATATTAACATTAATCTGACCCGGAGCATTGAGGTTACAGGTGCCCAGTACCTGGCAGACTAAGTGCTTAATAAATGTTGTTGAGCACAGCAGGAGCCCTCCAGAGTCATGGCCCAATGGCAGAGAAATCTGACTGGAGGCATCTAATGTGAGGTCATAGGCCAAGCAGGGACTGAGGGTTAAGAGCAAGAGCCATGGCCTCACCCAGACCGGGCCAACCCTCTGCCTGGGCCAGGGTCACTTGCTCGGCCTGGTGTGCCCCAGTCTCAGGCAAAGGAAAGCCAGGTCCCTTGGCTAGCATCTGGAAAACAGTACGGCAGCGGCAGGGGGAGTGATGAGGAGCACTTGGGGGAGTGATGAGGACATGACACGTGGAGTCTTACTCATTCAAAATCGACTGGTGAGTGCCAGCTAATTAGAAAACATGCCGCCCTCCAGCTTTCTGAGAGCGGGCCCGAGGCTGTGGTGTGGAGCTGGCCAGAGGAGGGGCCACGTCTCAGCTGTCAGCTCAGTGGCCCCAGACTGGGCCTCAGAACTGCCCTCCCTCTCCCTCACCCACGCTCCGTCTCACCACTGAGAGCTGAATGGAGCCTTTGGGGAGCTCCTAATCCTGTCTGCTCCTTTTGTACACAGAACTGAGGCCCAGGGAGGTTACGTCACTCGATCAACAGCACATAGCAATGGAGCCAGGAGGGAGAGAGAGCCGGCCTCGGGTTCCCGGTCCAGACCGTTTATCATCTGATGACAGTGCCCTGGCTTCCCTGCGGGGAGTTCTCGGAGCTCTGAAGAGGTCAGTGGACATGATGTCCATCCAACACAACGCTCCCTCCTTGGCTCCCAGGCGCTCAGAGAGGCCCTCGCCACACTCCTTACAATAAAGTTACAGTCTCCTCCGTGGCCTGCCAGGACAGCTTCCGCTCCACCTTCTGTCTCATTCACTGGGTTACTCGCTCATTCCAAAGCTCGAACTCTGAAGTTGGACGGCCTGGGTTTAAATCCTATCTGTCTAGTGTATTTGGGCAAGGCACTTGAGCTCTCTGGGCCTTGATTTCCTTTTATTTAAATTAAGAGCAATGGGCCAGCAGGTGGCATGATGGCTGGGGCACTGGACTCCCACATGGCCCACCGTGGTTCTAGTCCAAGACCAAGCAGCTTGTTTTCTCACTTTCCTTCTCTCTAGTGAGTACACATGCCCTATAGCAAAAGAAAAAATAATAGCGAGTTCAATTAAACCATGAATAATAATAAATAATTATAAGGATAATTCAATTTTAATCAATTGATTAAATTAATTAATCACACTGCCTGATGGTTCGGATGCTGGGCTCCACATGGCCAGCTGTGCAGTTCAGGTTACAGATGCAACTTGGGAGACATGATGGGCATATGTGTGTGCGTGCCCGAAGTCCCAGGAGGGGAATGGAAGAGAGGGGATTGTTGTGCGGTCGCCCCACTAGGGGGTGAGTTCTCACTTTCCCTCTTTCTCTGTCTCTCTCCAGTGAAAACAAGTGCCCTATGGCAAATATCTAATAATTCAAACACACACTTCACAAGTGAGGATTAGATGAGATCATTGTATACTGCCCCTGTCAGGTACCTCGCTAAAAGCAAGCCCGTGTTAGCTCCCAGATCATATAGATGTCCTGACAGCCTGACCACTGGGCCAGGGAGGAAGAGAAGCAAGCCAGCCCCTGCCCAAGACGTGGACAGCATGGCTAAGAGCCGGAGTACAGATAGGAGAATGTATTCTGGAATCTCAGGGGGGGACGCCTAACCCAGCCTAGGTGCAGAGGGTCAGGGAAGTTTCTGGATGAGACATAGAGAGCTGAGTTTGGTTTTGTTGGGTTTTTTTAATTTTTTAATTTATTATTTTTATTTGCTATAGGGGATGTGTACTCACCAGAGAAAGACAGAGAAAATGAGAAAGTAAGCCACCAGGTCCAGGACTTGAACCACGGTTGACCATGTGGAAGTTCAGCACCTTAACCACCACACCACCTGCCGGCCCTGAAAGCTCAGTTTGAAAGGGTGAGTAGATGTTACAAGGATCCAGAGGCAGGGATCGGCATGAGCAGAGGCAGGGAACCACATGGTACATTTAAGGAGACTTGATGGTTTGGTCTCGCTGGGGTCGCAGTATGGGGTGAGAGGGACATGGGCAAGCCTGGAGAGGTGGCTGGGCTGGGCACATGGCACTTTAGAGGCTACGAAGAGCCAGGACTGGATCCTGCAGATGGCAGGGAGCCTGAGGACAGACTTGAGGTAGACAAGGGGGATGTTCAGGTTGGCGGTTTAAGTAGACCCTTCTGGATTCTATAGGGTATGTTTTCTCTGCTTGGCTCCTCTTCAGAGAAGATGTACTGTCCCTGGTTGGTTTATTCCTGGTCAGAGGGTCTGCTCTAACCAGGCTGATCTCAAAGACCCCATCAGTTACAGTACTTTGTGACTCACAGATGTTCCTCACAACTGACCTCCATACTTGTTGCTATGAATGAGTCCCCACAATTTACGTGTTGGAAACTTAATACCCAGAGCAACTGCTGAGCGGTGGGGTGTTTAAGTGGTGATTCGGTCATAAGTGCTCTGCCCTCACAAAGACAGAGAAAATGAGAAAGTAAGCCACCAGGTCCAGGACTTGAACCACGGTTGACCATGTGGAAGTTCAGCACCTTAACCACCACACCACCTGCCGGCCCTGAAAGCTCAGTTTGAAAGGGTGAGTAGATGTTACAAGGATCCAGAGGCAGGGATCGGCATGAGCAGAGGCAGGGAACCACATGGTACATTTAAGGAGACTTGATGGTTTGGTCTCGCTGGGGTCGCAGTATGGGGTGAGAGGGACATGGGCAAGCCTGGAGAGGTGGCTGGGCTGGGCACATGGCACTTTAGAGGCTACGAAGAGCCAGGACTGGATCCTGCAGATGGCAGGGAGCCTGAGGACAGACTTGAGGTAGACAAGGGGGATGTTCAGGTTGGCGGTTTAAGTAGACCCTTCTGGATTCTATAGGGTATGTTTTCTCTGCTTGGCTCCTCTTCAGAGAAGATGTACTGTCCCTGGTTGGTTTATTCCTGGTCAGAGGGTCTGCTCTAACCAGGCTGATCTCAAAGACCCCATCAGTTACAGTACTTTGTGACTCACAGATGTTCCTCACAACTGACCTCCATACTTGTTGCTATGAATGAGTCCCCACAATTTACGTGTTGGAAACTTAATACCCAGAGCAACTGCTGAGCGGTGGGGTGTTTAAGTGGTGATTCGGTCATAAGTGCTCTGCCCTCACGAATGGATTCATGTTGGTATTGGGAAAGTAGGTCTGTTTTATTCACTTACTTCTTTAGTTTTGCTATGAGGTATATATATATATATATATATATTCACCAGAGAAAGAGGGAAAGTGAGAAATAACTCCCTGGGAAGAAGGCCACTCTGAAATCTCTTCTCCATTTTCCTGTTGGGATTTTGGGCACACATGCACAAGCACCCAGAGTGATTTTCAAGCTGCAGGGTCCAGGATTCAAACTGAGAAGTCAGTTATGTGGGATTCAGACACCTTAACCACCACACCACCTGCTGGCTCATGAGAATAAGTTTTGTTTTGTTTTGTTTTCTATTTTGTTTGCTTTAAGAGATTTTTGCCATAGGGTGCATGTGCTCACCAGAGAGAGACAGAGACAGTGAGAGGGAAAGTGGGAAATCACCCCCCAGGGAGGATGGCCATGTCGCAATCCCTTCTCCTCCATCTCTTCCTAGGATTTTGGGCATGCACACACACACACTTGGTGGTGAGTTTCAAGTCACTGGGTCCAGGACTCAAACTGTGACATAACCACTATGCCACCTGCTGGCCCCAAGAGAATGAATTTGTTTTCAGACAAGTTCAGGCAGGGTCAGCAGGTGGCATGGTAGTTAAGGCACTAGATTCCCACATGGCCAACCATGATTCAAATCCCGGACCTAGCAGCTTGCTTTCTCATACTTTCTCTGTCGACCTCTAGTAAATTAATAAAAATAATATTAAATTAAATTTTAAAATTAAAAAAAAAGTTCAGGTCCGGCCTGGTTTCCAGCTGGTAGCGAACTGAACTGCAGTGCTAGAAGCCACATGGCTGACTGTGGGTCTGGGTTCCCAAATCAGCCTGAAGACACAGCTTGGCACATGTCAGGATGCCGACGAGCTGGACGGCCGTGGGCAGGGGATCACAGCCTGAGAAGACGCTGCGGGAGGTGCTTTTCTCTCTTCTGCTAGCGACACGTACTCATGCCGTTACGAACACTTTTTAAAAATTCCAATTAAACATATAAAAATGAGTTCAGCCCTCTCTTGACCTTTCACTGTCCACCATGGAACGATGCAGCAGCAGCAAAGGCCCTCGCCAGATGTGGGCTCCTCCACTCGAACTTCCCAGCCTCCAGAACTATGGAAAAACATGTTTTGTTTTGTTTTTCCCTTTAGACATCCCCCAGTCTGTGGAATATTCTCTTATAGAAACACAAAGTGGACTAAGGCGCCTGTCAAACAGGGCTTCGAGCTTTTCAGGTTACTAGGACCCACTGCAACGGCAGTCCCTGGTGTCTGCCCTCTGAGGGCCGGGACTGGCGTACTCATCTCGTCCATCTAGGCTTCCAAATACGCCACGGATGTGTGTTGGACAAACACCCGTCAACCACATCACACTGGACAGACTCCTCCTCCAAGCATACAGAGGCCTGGAAGGCCATCGACGTCAGAGCCATTGCCCCGCAGGGGCTTGCACCTCCCAGGACAGGGTTGGCATGGCAGCAGAGCAGCCTGACGTGCTGTTTGCTTTTAAATGTTCCATTTGAATTCTGTATGAACTGGGGTTCTGAAAATGGCCTTGCAGGCCCAGTCCCCCAGGATCAGCTCAGCGGGGGGGTGAGGGGGGTTCCTCACAGTGCTGTCTAGCTTGCAAAATGCTGTTTTTGGTAACTGCTGCCTGGGTTCACTTTTCAGGCTCCCAGGCTTAATGTGATGAAAGCGAAGGGTGCCGGCTCCACAGTCGGGGCCACTTAACTTGCAGAAGGGCAGCGCGGCCTCCCGTGCTGGCCTGCCCTGAGGATTAGAAAGAGCCTGGCTTGGGGCCCAGTGTGGCCACAGGTAGTGTTCTCCCTGTAACTAACGGGGTGATGACATTCACCGTGCAGGACCACCACAGCATGGTGCACAGAAAGCACCTGCACGGAGTTCAGCACACCCGCAGCAACTCCTCGGAGGATTCCTGACGACTGCTCTCCACCCAGGAGTCGAGACTGAGCACAGTGCTCACTGAGAAAGACTCAAAATGCACAGCCCCACAGGCTGCTCACATGGGTTCCTGTTCCCTTTTCCCCTTCTGTCACCTCCACCCCCCTCCGTCCCACATAATCGCTTTAGGCCCAGATCTGCCCTCCTGGGGGCAGGAGGCTCCCCCAGGTCCCCGCAGACCTGGGAGATAAACAGGTGAGGGGAAGAAACCCAAGTCCGCCCTGACCCCTTGGTGTAAACACAAGAAAAGGATGACGGGGTGTGCCAAGGCGGTTCTGCGGGGCAATTGCCATGCTGGGATCTCCTCCCTTCGGGCTGCGTCCTCCCCAAGTCTCTGGACCAAGTGTGCACCCCACATCCAGGCTCTAGTGACACGCCCGCTCCCTGAGGTGGCAGGGGAGCTGTCTGCAGGGACTCCAGGCGGAAGGCTTGGTCTATCTGAGCCGGGGTGGGCTGGGGTCAACAGGTGCCTTCCTCCTGTGTAATCGCTCTGACCGGGTTTACTCCTGAAATCCACGCAGAGGGCTACACTCGATCAACTACCACATGAACCCCCTGGGCAGTTCATCCATCCTCCGGGGAAAGCTCAGGCCTCACAAAACAGCTGCTGGGAGGACAGGGAAGTGGGGCAGAGGCCAAGGGGCCTGGGAAGATCAGTCTCACAGCCACCGTCACCCAGTGTGTGAAAGCAGGGTCTTCACAGCTCGCTGGACAGAACCCAGTATCGGCTGAGGTCTCAACCACTGCTTGGGCCTCTCCTGCAGCATGGCTGCCAGCTCTCTCTGCCCAGAGGAGGGGGCACTTGTGGGGTACCCTGTCCACAGAGGGAGCTCGCAGGCCCCACTACCAGTGAGCAGGATGGTTGAGAGCTCTGCAAACCGCGCAGAGCTGAGAGCCAGGCCCTTGAAGTCCCAGCTCTGCCTAAGCCCAGTGATGGTCCCCGTGGGCCCTTCCTGATCTGTACAGGACACCAGAACTCGGTCCGCTGGGCTTGCGAGGATGACTCACTTGTAAACTGAAGTATCGAGTGGCAGATGGCGCACCCGGGACCCAGTGGTATGCGACCTTCCTCCATCCTGGTCCCATTGCCCTCCCCCACCCCACTTCCCAGCAGGTGGATTCTCACCGCCAAGGGGTTCGGGACATTAGGACAGACGTCTTCAAAAATGACAGCTAGGTCAGGCGTGCTCTATGGTTGGCTGTCCAGGATGGCTCTCAGGCTCATCAGACCCTCCCCGAGTGGAAACACCCCAGCCTCAGCATCACCAAGCTGCACACCTGCTCCCTCCCTGCCCTTGGGGAGCCCAGCACCACTCAGGGCTGAGGACACAAAGGACTTGAACTCCCCAGTTTTTGTTCCATCACCACAGGGATTCACTTCTTCCCAGGGACACTCAGCTTAGCCACTGAACCCGCGGGAACAAAGCAACAGGCTAACTCTTGGTTGTGACATGTTTAATTTGTGCTGTTCACACTGGACACCGCTTAGTCTGAGTGTCAGCCCCCTGAGAGCACCCCTGCTCCCCCACACAAAGGAGGATAGGGGGACGAATGTCCACAGACAGGGACGGGAAATAGAACTGTGTACAGGACTTTGACAACCTGGGAGGGGGTGAAAGGCACTCCCCCACTCTTTGCACGCACAGGCTCAGGAGGGAAGGGGAGGGGTGGAGCGGCCACCGGGAGGGGCAGTGAGATTACACCCACAGGACATCAACGTGGCAGAGGGTCTGGGGTGACAGGAGTGGAGTTCTGGAAGGTGTGGTGCTCGAGGGGCAGCTGCATCCTGCTGCCTGCTGAAAGCCTTACAGAGCAGCTGCCAATGCCGGGCAGCTAGGAGACCAGCATCCTTACTGTTCCTTCAAGTGCTGAGGCCTCTCCTCAGCCCCTCAAGCTGCAGGAGTTCCAAATCAGGACCAGAGACGTGCTCTCCGGTGGCCACCCAGGGGAGTGGAGAGAGCGGAGGGCTGACTGGCTGAAGGCCCTCGAGTGAGCTCCCCTCGCTCTGCTGCACGTGACCCACCCTGTTGGGAGACAGCAGGGCTGGTTTTGCTTCCTTCTGTCCTCCAGACACACGTGTATGCAGGAACCAGCAGGCAAGGGAAGGGGTACGCGTGACCTATCTGGCCTACCAATTCTGGAAACTTTTATCCGAGGTGCAGCCCAAGGAAAGGCATGGCAGTCCCTTCCGAGGCGTTCACTGTGCTGAGCCCGGCCCTTTCTCCTCTCCAGCTCAGTCCTCCCCCAAGTCTGCAGCAATCAATAATTCCCCAGGAAGGACCAGAGACACGGGACATAAGGTGAAGATGTGGCTTTGGTGCTTATGCAATGAGCTTTGTCACACACTCATCTGGCCCCTGGGAAAAGATATGGTGCCAATGCAGCCCTGAGTGGGGCTCCGAGTCTCACACTCGGTGCTAGGAAGGGTGTCCCACTGGGTCAGGAAGGCACACCCTGCTGCTGGAGGTGTGGATCTGGGAAGTTTCTGTCCTTCCACTCCCATAATCTTACCTGGAGTTAACGGTTACCCCTCCCCAGCCCCACCCTAGTGCTCTTCAAAGGCCTCAAGGAAAGAATCCCCAAAAGGGGGGCTGCCTCCATGCCCACGTGTGGCTTCCAGACTGTTAGCTGTTGTACAGGGGAATCACCCGGGTGATTGCCTGCCTGCAGATGGGGCACTTCTTGGGCTCCGGCAGGGCACGGTAGCACTCGGTGCAGGAACAAACATGCCCGCACTCCAGGAAGACACAGGACCTGAAGCTGCTCAGACACACGACGCAGGCGCTCTTCAGGCCCTCCCTGTCCTCAGGCCTGGCTCGGCTCAGCAGCTGGGCCTCGTGCTCCTGGAACTCCTCCTGCAGCTGCTTGAGGCGCAGTCGCTCCTGCCGCTGCAGGTACTGCTTCCGGAGGATGAAGAAGAGGGTGGCACATGTGGCAAAGCCAAAAACCAGTGCCAGGACCTTCCAGAGTCGGACACTCGACTCCTGCTTCTGCAGCAGACTGTCAAAGTCCTGGCTGCTCAGATAGTACTGCATGCCTTGTTTGGGGGGCTGCAGGCGGACGGAGTTGTTGTCCAGGACCAGTTCGCCAACCCCCGTGAGGGTGGCCCCGACCTTCAGCATCTCCTCGGTCTCCTGGATGCCTTTGGGTCGCTCACCACTGATGTAGTGGCCAATGACATCGGTGAAGGACTGGATTGAGGGGTGGAACTTCTCATACACAGTCTCGAGGCCCAGATCCACCGAGTCCAGGGGCTTCAGCACTCGCACAGCCACATCCACGCCATCCTCGTGGGGCACCAGGTCAAAGGGCACTGTGTTGGTCCTTTGGTGAATGATCTTTGAGCAGTCATTCCTGAAGGGATGAGAGAACCAAAGATAAAACAAAGGGCAGCATTTACCCAACACCCAGGCAGGGACGGCAGGGGATGAAATAAAGTCTGAAGGAGCTGGAAGAACACAATAAAAATCATCACTTCCAAGCATAGGGAGGCTCCCTGTCTCCAGGCCTCAGGCGCCATCAGGGGCACCAATGCCGCCATGCCATTTACTGCCCTTTGCCACTGTAAGATACACACCTGAGATAAGCCCCACTAGGGTCAGGTGGAAAAACCATACTCCAAATAATGGCACAAAATACTTGGACAAACACTGAAATCCGAGTTTCTTGACAGAGTCCGCCTCCCTCTCCTGGAAATGCTGGTCCAGGGGGCCTAGAAAGGAGCCCAGAGCGGCACTTTGACAAGATGCCCAGCGATTCTGATGGAGGCCTGCAGACCACACATGAGACCATAGACAGCACAGAGGCTGCTCTTCAACCTGTCCCAAGAGAAGCCACCGACATGGCAACGGCACCCAGGACCCCAGCGCTCGAACGGAGGACACGTACCAAAGGTGGGTGGTTCGATTCCACACCATCTTGTGCTCCTGAAGAGTCAGCCGCTGAACTACCCCTTTGCAGTTTTCCACAAACTGACTGTTGAGCGTTTCTTTAACAGACCGCACGGCTCCTAGGTGGAAATGAAGTGCTGAATTTGTGAAGGAGTGTGCAGCCCTCCTTTACGGCCATGCAAATGTGCCTTTAGTCTGCGTTACAGATAATTAATTTAAACAACGGGGTTTGGATCACCACAGGTCGCACTACAGAAGCACCTGCGGGCCCTGCACACGGACCCTACCGTTTACGCTCCCCACAACCCGGTAAGGTCGGACCGTCCTGGGGATGAGGCAGGAGGTCCAGAAAGGTGGGCAGTCTTCCTTCCCCAACGTCACAGCAAAGAGCTCAGTCTTTCTGATCCCAAGGCGCGTTCTGCACCATGGCCCCAATGCCACAAAAGGCACTTCACATTCAAAGGGATCTTTATCCGTCTTTTGGAAGAAGGAAGTTGTTTTTCATTTGCCAATAAACAAACATACCTTCAATAACAGCATAAGGTACACATTTTCCTGGAGCTTCGGAGAGAATACTCTTCAAATCTTCACCCAAGTGGATTTTTTTAGCTCCCTAGATGCAACAGATAAAGTATTAAATTGACTGCTGAATACTGACATGTTCAAACTTATGAGCGAAAAAATAAGATTTTCTTCTTTCATGTTAAAAGAATGAGCAAATCGAGCAGGAAGGAGACTGGAAAGATTCAGATTTCAAAGCTCTGAGCCAGAGGTTTCTTTCTTTTTTTTTTTTTTTTAAGAGAGATTTTTGCTATAGGGCACGTGCGCTCACCAGAGAGACAGAGGCAGTAAATGAGAAATCACCTTCCAGGGGAGTGCCATGCCACAATCCCTTCTCCTCCACTCTCGGGATTTGGGGGCATGAACACAGGCCATGTGTGTGGTGTGAGTTTTAAGCCACCAGGTCTAGGACTTGAACCACGGTTGACTATGAGGGAGTCTAGCGACATAACGGCTATAGCATCTACTGGTCCCAAGCCAGAGGCTTTACCACATAAATGGGCTACACCAGGCCTTTGCCTTTTTCCACTACTGCAGAATGGGGGTGTCATACATTCTTATTCCGGTGAGTCAAATTTACACTCCTTTTAACGCTTTCTAATGAAAATATAAAAGGCAAGGTCAGTCTGCATACCACAGACTGAACAGCATTTAATACTCTTCTAGACAACACAGAGCTCTGGTCCAAGTGGGTTTACTGAACTACTGCTTAGTACATGGTGGGGCTTGAGGATTGGTATAAAGTGTATGTTATATAGGGGTACTTTGCAGACCAGCAGGAAGCATGATGGCTAAGGTGCTGGATCCCACAGAGATGACTGTATGGTTTGAGTCTCAGACCAAGCAACTTGAAAACCAAACCAGGCTTGTGTGTGCATGCCCAAAATCTTGAAAGGAGAATAGAGAAAAAGGAAGTGCAGTGCGGCCATCCTCCCTAGGGGTGATTTCCTACTTTCCCTTTTTTTCCTGTTTCTTTCTGGTGAGAACATGTGCCCTATGGCAAAACAAAACAAAAACAAAACCCCAACTTTTAAAAAGGGGAGTAGGGTGTATTTGCTTTATTAGGGCAAGTCTCTATTAACCGGAGTCACACACTGTCCTACTCCGTCTTTCCTCTCATAACCCGGTGCACGCTTTGGTCTTCCTCTGATAATATCCACCGCTCCCTCCCTTCCAGTTCAGTGCTTCCAACCTCTGTGTTTGGGAACCCAACCTAGCCTGTTACTGTTAAATCAAAACTAAAGATAAAAATAGGGACCAGCAGATGACATAATGTTTACATCGCTGGACTCCCACAGAGTCGACCACAGTTGGAGTCCCAGACCCAGTAACTTAAAACTCACACTAGGAGCATGTGCGTGTATGCCCAAAATCCCAAGCGGAAAATGGAAAAGAAGAGACTGCCGCGCGGCCATCCCCTCTGGGGAGGTGATTTCTCACTGTCTCTCTGGCAAGTGCACACACCCTATAGCAAAAATCTCTAAAAAAGAGAAGACAAATGAGAGAAAAATAATACAATCAATAATCATTTCCTAAGCATCTACGGCCAGCACTGTGCAGGTGCTGGGAACTCAAGGATGAATGAAGGACTGTTCCTGCTTTCAAGGTGTCTCATCAACCCATCTTAGGGATATCAGATGAAGAAGTGACAAAGTAGTGGACATATATTAGTGTTACTCTAAGTTTAAGCTTAGAGTACTCCTACACAGTAAATGGCAAGGTCAACAAAAAGCTCACCACCTACACAGTGAAGGGAACAGCATATTCTATCAGGGAGATTCACGGTGTGTCTTTCTATGCAAAAAATGCATCAAGACTTTCCTGACAACCCAACATGTACCAGGCACTATGCCAGGCACTTCAAGTGCATGAACCCACTTAATAAATACTTGTACCTACATCTCTATACTACACGCACTATCACCTCCACTTAGAGAAAAGGAGCCTCAAAAAAGTGAAGTGAATCCTGCAGTCACGCAGCTAGTACGGTATCCCTCACAGGATGGCTGATTAAGAATTTTTTAAGGGGAGAGAGGAAAAGTTATGTGAAGATCTAGGGTTGAACCAAGCTACGATGCCTTCTTTGTGACTTTGGGCAACTTAATTTAAGTTTAAAAAAAAAAAAGGTGGGGAGGGACATACTCTCATAGGATTTTTAAGTGGATTAAATGAACTTTAAGATGGGATTAAATCCAGCCCAGGGGCTGGCAGATAGAAGGCCTGGAATAAATACGCATTCCTATAACCATAAGAAATAGGATAAGACACAAACACTACTCTGGATGTTTTGTAAGATCAGATCAAGAAAATAGAATCTAAAATTTTAGGGATCCCAACTCTTCTTTGAGGAAAAGGGTATTTCAACCTCATTCAGGAACTAACTGGCAAAGCTTTTTTTTTTTTTTTTTTTGGAGAGGTTTTCGCTATAGGGCGCATGCACTCGCCAGACAGACAGAGAGACAGCGAGATAGAAAGCAAGAAATCACCCCCCAGAGGGGATGGCCACGCCACAATCCCTTCTCCTCCGTTCTCCTCTCAGGATCTTGGGTATGCACGCACACACGCCCGGCCTGAGTTTTAAGCCACTGGGTCCAGGATGCAAACCACAGTCAACTCCGTGGGAGTCCAGCGACATAGCCATTACGCTAACTGCTGGTCCCTTGGCAAAGCTTTTAAGGCATTCAAAGATGGGACCCACGGAGTGCCCTGCTTCAAAAGATCCCACGTCCAGCCAACATGAAGTCAAACCAGCTTGGGAGTTACCAAGTGAAGTGTGTTGGACTCAGAACCAACTACTGATACTTCAGGAGTAACTTGATTATTCAATCAGATGAACAGCAGAGCACCTGGAATCTCACTAGGATGCTGTTTGCCGAGCAAATCCTTTTTCCTAGTAACTTGGTTCATTCCTGAATCGAAACTCTCATCGCATTAGGGATTTCACACTTTTGTTTCCAAGTCCTGACTGAGAACAATCTGATGACAATGAAGTTAGGTTTAGGAATCCGTCTTTAACATAAAAGTCAAATTAAGCCCTTAGCTGTTGTATTGTGAAAGTTAAACTAAAATTAACTCACATACATTTATTGAGCATTTATTGTCTGTCAAGCACTGAGTTAGAACCTAGGAGGAAAGATGTATAGAAGGATCCTGTCTCTGCCCTTAAGAGGTCTGTCTCTCTGGGCCAGTAGGAATTCACAATGAAGCAATGTGGTCAATCAGAAAAATAACCTACCTTTGGATATAAAAGATCAAAGTTGAAGTTCCAAGCTGACTAGCTATAAAGTCCCTTCCTTTGAAACTCAATTTCCTAATTTGCAATCAGGGGATAACTGTCATTTTTTCTACCTCAAAAGATTATGATAAAGAAAAAATAAAATCAAGACAAAAATGTTAAGGACACTGTAAAGTGAAGTTCCAAAGGAAAAAAGTGTTGTTTCAAGCAAGTATAATATTAAAAAGAAGAGGGACCAACAGTTAGAGTAATGGCTATGTCGCTGGACTCCGTGGTCAACCGGGGTTCGCGTCCCAGACCCAGTGACTTAAACTCACGCAGGGCGCGTGTGCATGCGTGCCCAAGATCCCAAGAGGAGAATGGAGGAGAAGGGATTGTGGCGTGGCCATCCCCCCTGGGGGGTGATTTCTCACTTTCTGTCTCTCTGTCTGTCTCTGTCTCTGTCTGGCGAGCGCACGCGCCCTATCGCAAAAATAAAATTCTCCAAAAAAAAAAAAAAATTAAAAAGTTTGTAGATGCACGGAACTCAGTGGTTAGGTTAATGGGTCTGAGCACTTGCTGTCCCCTGGTCTCTGCTGCTTTTCCCCTCATACCTGCATGGCCTCCCTCATCCCCCTAGCTCTGCTCAGATGTTCTAACCAGAAATAGAGCCCTCCGCTTCCTCTCCTCCCCGCCTTACTCTTAGCATTTCTCACCACCTGGCACACTACCCGATTCGCGGGTGTACTGTCACTCTAGTTGTACTAGAAAAGAACCTCTACGAGGGCAGGAATTCTTGTCCGCTCTGCCTGGCGCAGAGCATGTGTTCAATAAGTATCTTTGGAATAAAGTAATGAAGTCAAGATTCATTTCCAAGTAATAACTTAGGAATATATATTTTTAAATTTAAAAAGCAGAGCGGCCTAACGTTCTCACAAGACCCGAAATCTGACGCAAGTCCTCCATTTCCTGGCTGGTGACACCCTGAGTCCGTTTCCTCTTTCCGATAGCTTCTGGGTGCGGGGCGGCCATGGCGATCCGTGGGCTCGCCACGGCCCGGGGCGCAGGACCCGGCTGAGGCCAGGCCGGCTGCAGCACTGACCTTGAGTTCCTGGGAGACCTGGGCCTTCTGCCGGTACACGGAGTACAAGACGGCGGTGACCACCGAGCTGGTGCCCAGGAGTTTTTCCGCGCGGCGGTCCCCCCGCCGCTCTCCATGCTTGTGCCAAGGCCCGGGTGCAGGTGGCGGCGCCGAGGCCAGCCCGGGTGGCCCCCGTCCCCCACCTCCCCCCTCCGGGTACCGCGTCCGTGGACAGCCGTTCCCGGAAACCCCCAGGGCGCCGCCCG
>NW_006159616.1:3483616-3503530 GCF_000334495.1 Tupaia belangeri chinensis | reverse complement strand
GGCGGGCGCCGCGCCGGGCGTAGCCGAAGCGCGTCCCCGGCGCCGGCCCTCGGGTTTCCGGCGGCTGCCGCGCTGTCGGTGCGCCGCGGCGTCTCCGCCCTTCGCCTGGAGAAGAGCTGTATGAGGCGCGAGAGTACTGCAGTTAAGCTTCGGGGAAAACCCTCCAGATGTGGGCTGGATTCCGATCGCGTTACAGATGAGGACGCTGAAGCCAGAGGTTGGGGGCGTGAGAGTCACTGCGGGTCCTTGGGAGAGAGGCGTGCACCCCACTCCAAGCGCCTGCCTCCCCCGGGGGCAGTTGGGTCCCCGCAGAAGCCCTTCCGGCCGCCGCATAGAACCACACTGCACTGAACAGTGGGCATGGCTTGTCATTGTGTGGCAGGGACTGTGACAGAAACGCTGGGCGGGCGTCGTGCATGTCATCCTCGGGCGGCTGGAGTACAGGGAGGAGACCGAGGCGCGAGCAAGTAACTTGCTGGGGGTCATGCAGCCACGAGACGCGTGGGCTTCGAATCCAGGTGGTTCTTCTCCAGAGACTGCTTTCTGACCCCTGTTGCATCTCTTTCCTAAAAGAGTGTCATAAAAAACAATCACAACACTTTTTTTTTTGGAGAGATTTATTGCTATAGGGCACGTGTGCTCGCCAGAATGACAGAGAGACAGAAAGCCAGAAATCACACACACACACACACACACACACAGACGGGGAGATGGCCACACCGCAATCCCTTCTCCTCCATTCTCCCCTCGGGATCTTGGGCACGCAGGCACACGTGCCCAGTGTACAACACATTTTTGGGGTTTAAAGATCTTCACTGACTTGCAGTTCTAGAATGAGTGTCGTGATGAGCCGAGCAGAGAAGGTTGGCTTTATAGACAGAAAAGAGCAAAGTAGAACCGGAACAGAAAGCCAGGCAGGTTGTTCCAGAGTCACTTTCCTTGTACAGGCGAAAGCAAAGGAGACTTCTTATCACACCAGCTAAACTCCTCCGTTTGCGTATTTTCCTAGTATCTCTCTCCTGATTTCTTGGAATATCAAACAAGTTGGTGGCACAGGGAGGACTTCAGCATAAGTAACTCTCTTGGTTTGGGCAGCTGGGCCTAATGCAGCTTGATCCAAACCAATGTCCTGTGTTTTATTTAATGGTAATCATGAATAACCCGAAACGTCAACCAGTGAACCATGTGTTTATTGAACTGTCTCCTGCAAGTAACACAAAATACTTGAGAATCCAGAAATGTACCTATCAACCCAGTGTGTTTATTTATTTTTAATCATTATTTTATTTTATCTTATTTATTTTTAATTTGATCAGAAAGAGAGAAAGAGGGAAAATGAGAAAGCAAGCCACCAGGCCTGGCACTCAAATCTAGGTTGTCCATGTGGGAGTGTCCAGCACCTTAACCACCACACCACCTGCTGGTCCCAATCCAGTGTATTTAAAACATGCCTAAAAACTATACTTTGTTCCATGAAAGTAAAATGTCTTTATTAAAGCAGGTTGTTATCCATGAGTTTTTTGTTCTGTTTTGTTTTGTTTTTTGAGAGGTTTTTGCTATAGGGCACATGCACTCGCCAGACAGAGAGAGACAGAGAGACAGAAAGCGAGAAATCACCCCCCAGGGGGGAATGGCCACACCGCAATCCCTTCTCCTCCATTCTCCTCTCGGGATCTTGGGCATGCACGCACACACACCCGGCGTGAGTTTAAGCCACCAGGTCCGGGACTCGAACCACAATCGACTACATGGGAGTCCAGCGACATAGCCATTATGCTAACTGCTGGTCCCTCCATGACAGTTTTCTACTTCTTTCCTTAAATATGCTTGAGGTCAAGGAAGAATCACTTTCTATGAACATGGACTTAGATCATCAACACCCTGGGATATTTTTGACCACCTGAAGGATAATTACATGTACACATAAAATGAAATCTAACTTTAATTTTTTTAATGGAACTTGTCATGCATCCACATACTCCTGTCATGAGTTTAAGCCACTGGGTCTGAGACTCGAACCACTGTCAACTCTGGGAGTCCAGCAATGTAACCACTATGCCATCTGCTGGTCCCCCATCCCATTTATTTTGTGAAAGGAAGGAGAATAGTATATTTGTTTGTCTCCAGAAGGATTCTCAAAAAGATGATGTGGGTTCTTTCTAGAGAAGGGAAGTGAGTGACTAGAGAACAAAGAAAGTGACTTTTCACTCTTGCGTGTGGATGTATGGCATATTTCAAATTAATAAAACTTAATTTTTTTAAAAAAGAACACAGCACTCACTCCGCAGCTAATGACTTGGCCTCCTTCATTGGAGGCTTTGGCTAGCCAGTGGGACATACAACCTTACACAGCCAGGTGCTTTCCTCTGGATGTTTAGGGTCTTGTGGGCGGTAGACGTGGGCAGTTACCTATTGTCCCTGACCCATGGAATAAGGACAAAGTGCCACCTGCAGACACAGTAGGGAGTTGCTGCTTGTTCTCACCAGGGAAGGAATTTGAGTTCTGTAAGTAGAATGAAGGGTCCAGTGGCAGGCCGGGAAGGGAGCAGGAAAGACTTTTCATGCAGAAGGAAAAGGTGAACCAACGTGCGAAAGCTGCAAGGAGCTGGCCCATCTACCCAGAGCCCAAGATGGAGAGCAAGGGGGACATCAAGGACAGGTCCTGTGGGCCTCTAAATGCCACACTAAACTAAACGTCATCACTGGGGGATGGAATCCAATAAAGCTTTTTGAGGATCCATAAGGCCATGATCTAACTTTTTTTTTTTAATAGATACATAATCGAGATTGCTCTGTGCTTAGATCAAAGCAGGGGAAAGAAAAAAAGGGGTCATAAAATTGAGGACTGGTTGAGGGTCTCCACTGCAAATAAGCTAGGGGTCCATGTCTACAGGTTCTACTGGGGGCCTTCTTGTTTTGTTCTCTGGGCCCTGTTTCGGAATCTTTGGACCTTGTGAAAAGACCATTGCTCTTAAACGAGACAGTGATTTTAAATAACCCTGCCTTTTGTTGTTGCTGTTATTGTTTCTCCAAAGGCTGACATCCTTCATTATCCATACTGAGCATGGCCCTACTGAGACAGTTTGAAATTTATATCATGTGGACCTTGTTAGGAGCCAAGAGAGATGGGCCATTTCAGATGTCCCTAGGGAACCATTCCCAACTGGGAAGGGCTGTCTGCACTGACTCACAAGTTAAAGATGAGCCTCTGACTTCCAGAAAGTGAGGTAAGTTCCTAAGGCATCAGGCAGAGCTTGAGAAAGGGTTGCTAAGGACGGTGTCACCACTGGAAGCTCTTCAATTCCGACTTCAATTCATTTCCCCTTGGAGAAGCAAAAGTTCCCCATGAGTGACTGGGTAATGCCTTTGAGGCATTTTCCAAAATCTGGGGACTAAATAGCTATTAGGGCAGGTATCCTCACACCTGCACTGACTTTGCCAGACAGGTGCCCTGGGAAAAGGCATGGAAAAGATGTTAATAATAGCATCGTGTTGTCACACAGCCTTCCTGCAACGCTGTCCTTTGGGAGAACCTCTAACAAGCTCTCTGTGTAGTCAACATCATTGCACGAGCATTATCGCATGCAATGTACCCTCCCAGGGACACAGCCGTGACACAGATCCTGAGTGGGACATGCTCCCTGACCTCATGGAGGGCACACGGGAGACCTTTTTCTTTTTGTAATGATTTAAATCTCACCTATTTGTGAACAAAAAATCTGAGACAATTGCATAGAATGGAAAGCAGATAGAATAAAAATAAATACAGTTATAACGAAATAACAGGCCTAACCTGGGTGGTGCATGTGGTAGTGAACTGAAGTGCAGTGCTGGAAGCCACATGGCTGGCCACACACGGGTTCAGATCCCAAGTGGACTTGAAAACAAACCAGGCATGTGCGCCCAGGATCCTGGCATGCTGGAAAGCTAGGGAGGGGGTTTGTAGCATGAGGAGGCTTTACTGAGGGTACACCCCCTCCTCTCATGAATACACTTTCAAAAATAAGGATATAGGGACCAACAGTTAGCGTAAAGGCTATGTCGCTGGACGCCCATGTAGTCGACCGTGGTTCAGGTCCCAGACCCAATGGTTTAAAACTCACACCGGGTGTGTGTGCGTGCATGCCCAAGATCCTGAGAGGAGAATGGAGGAGAAGGGATTGAGGCATGACCAACCCCCCTGGGAGGTGATTTCTCGCTTTCTGTCTCTCTCTCTCTCTGTCTGGCGAGCACACACGCCCTATGGCAAAAACCTCTCCAAAAAAAAAGTAAGGATGGATATAGGACCAGCAACTGACATACTGGTTACATCGCTGGACTCCTACATGGCTAACAGCAATTCGAGTCCCAGACACAGAGGCTTAAAATTCATGCTGGGCATGTGTGTGCATGCCGGAATCCAGAGAGGAGAATAGGAGAGAAGGGATTATGGCATGGCCATATCGCCATATCCTCTGGGGTGATTTCTTGCTTTCTGTCTCTCTCTGTCTCTTCGGGGATCACATACACCATATAGCAAAAAAAAAAAAAAAAAAAAAAAAGGCAAGGAAGAACAAAAACCAGACTGATCTGGTAGCCTATTGGCTAAGGAAGATGGAGCCCGCACGGCCAACTGAGGTTCAAATCAAGCTCCACCAGCTTGGAAAACATGCCAGGCATGTGTGATTACATGCCCAAAATTCTGACATGATGGAGAAATAGAGGAGAAGAGGTTGTGGTGTGACCATACCCATTGGGGGGTGCTTCTCCCTCTCCCTTCTTTTCTGTCTCTCTGGTAATCACACAAGCTCTCTGACCATTGAAAGAGAAGGAAAGAAAAAACAGCTAAAAGGAGCAGAAACTACCTGGTGATCAGGCTTAGGAAGTAATTAGACACCGTCCTCAATGTGAGGTCCCCAACAGTCATGGCAAAAAGATATTGGGACACAGTCTCGTAAATATGGGACAAGCACCCCAAAGATTCCAGTCCAAGGCAGTTGGTGACAAGCCTGATGAGGTGAAAGGGGTCACATGATCCACGAGTCAGTGAGGTGGTCTCCTGTCCATAGTGAAGATGCTGCTGCTAGAAGCTCATAGAAGGATTTCGGTCATTTTCTCAGTCTCCTTCGGGCCAGTGAGACCTACTTACCATTGACCAGCCAAAGGTTCCTTCAGCAGACAAAGATGGGATCTCATGGAATGAAGAACGTACCGTAAAGATGAAGTGATGAGCTCTGACCTCAACCAGCACCACTAACCACAGGAGAAGGGGCAGTCTCTGAGGGGACTGGCGCGTCACCGTCTCTCAGAAAGTCCTCAAAACGGAGTGTTATGTCAGGTACTATACTTTTTTTTTTTTTTAAGAGCTTTACTGAGGGGGAACCAGCAGTTAGCATAATGGCTATGTCGCTGGACTCCCACGTAGTCGATCGTGGTTCGCGTCCTGGACCCGGTGGCTTAAAACTCACGCCGGGTGCGTGTGCGTGCATGCCCAAGATCCCGAGAGGAAAATGGAGGAGAAGGGATTGCGGCGTGACCATCCCCCTTGGGGGGTGATTTCTCACTTTCTGTCTCTATGTCTCTCTCTGTCTGTCTGGCGAGCACACACGCCCTATAGCAAAAATCTCTCCAAAAAAAAAAAAAAAAGTACTTTAAGAAAAAAAAAGGCTTTACTGATAAGCTACACATATTTAAAGTATACAGTGTTATAAGTTTTGATGTGTATATACCTCTGAAACCATGGCCATAAGACGGAATATATCCATCTCCCCCAAATTTCCCAGTAACCCTTTATTTTCCTTTTTTATATCCCCTGCCTCCACCCACCCCCAGGCAACCACTGATGTGCTTTCTGTCTTTTCATTTTCTAAAAGTTTATATAGATGGGATCACAGCATGTTCTCTCCCTCCTCTGGCTGAGAATAACATATCGCTTAGGGCCAGCTGGTGGCAGGTGGTTAAAGCAGCTGGCCCTCACATGGCTGACTGTGTGGTTCAAGGCCTAGACCGCATATGCATGCATGTCCAAAATCCTAAGGGGAAAATGGAGGTAAAGGGATTGCAACGTGGCCATTACCTCTTTCTCACTTTCCCTCTCTCACTCACTCTGTCTCTCTCTGGTGAGTGCATGCACCCTATAGGAAATTTTAACAAAATGAACAAATAAAATAATATCACTCAAAATCATTGTCTTGAACTAGCCCATGGCCAGGTATTTCAGACAGCTAGATCCCACAGGGCTGACCATGCAGTCTGAGTCCGGGACCTGGCAGTTTGAAGAACACTCCTGGGCACTTGTGCATGCTCCAAGTTCTGAAGGGAAGGAAGGAGTGAGGAAAAGGGATTGAGGTGTTACCAACCATTCTCCATGGGGGGGTTCTTTCTTTCTTTCTTTCTTTTTTTGAGAGGTTTTTGCTATAGGGCGTGTGCACTCGCCAGACAGACAGACAGAGACATAGAGACAGAAAGCAAGAAATCACCCCCCAGAGGGGATGGTCACGCTACAATCCCTTCTCCTCCATTCTCCTCTCGGGATCTTGGGCACGCACGCACAAGTGCCTGGCGTGAGTTTTAAGCCACCGGGTCCAGGATGCGAATCGCTGTCGACTATGTGGGAGTCCAGCGACATAGCCATTACGCTAACTGCTGGTTCCCCATGGGGGATTCTTTGTCTCTGTCTCTCTCTGGTGAGTGCATGTGTGCTCTAGCAAAATAATGGTCTGGAGATTCATCCATGTATTGTATGTATCAATAATAGTTCATTCTTCTTATCAACCAGTATTCTATTCTATGGAATACACATTTTGTTTATTCATTGATCCATTGATGGACATTTGGTTTGTTTACAGATTTATTTATTTATTTATTTTAGAGAGATTTTTGCTTTAGGACTCGTGTGCTCCCTGGAGAGACAGAGAGCAGAGAGAGACAGAAAGTGAGAAATCACCCCCAGGGGGGATGGCCATGCCACACAATCCCTTCTCCTCCATTCTCCTCTCGGGATCTTGGGCACGCACGCACACGCGCCCGGCATGAGTTTGAAGCCATTGGGTCCAGAACTCTAACCGCAGTCGACCATGTGGGAGTTCGGCAACATAAGATTATGCCATCTGCTGGTCCCTTTTTTTTTTTTTTTTTTAATTGCCAGAGAGCATGTGCAGTCACCAGAGAGAGAGAGAGAAAGGGATCAGCAAATGGAGTAATGATCATGTCGCTGGGCTCCCACATGGTCGACCACGATTCTAGTCCTGGACCCGGTGACTTAAAACTCATGCCAGGCGCGTGTGCGTGCGTGCCCAAGATCCCGAGAGGAGAATGGAGGAGAAGGGATTGCAGCATGGCCATCTCCCTGGGGGGTGATTTCTCGCTTTCTGTCTCTCTATCCGGCAAACGCACACACCCTATAGCAAAAATCTCTAACTAAAAAAAGAAAAAGAAGAAAGAGAGAGGGAGAAAGCACCCCCCAATGGGGTGTGGTCACATTGCAATATCTTCATTTCTCCATCCTGCTGGGATTCAGAGCATGCACACACACGTGCCTGATGTGTTTTTAAACCACCAAGGCTAGATTCGAACCATAGTTGGTCATGTGGGATCCAGCTCCCCTAACCACTATGCTACTGGCTTGCCCGCCAGTATTTTTGTTTTGTTTTGTTGTGCTAGAAGGCGCATGTGATCACCAGAGAGAGCAATATGTATAGAGGGAGAATGAAAAATAACCCCGTAGGGGGATAGTTACACCGTAACACCTTCTTCTCCATTCTCCTCTTGGGATTTTGGGCACACACCCACATGCACCCAATGTGATTTTCTTTTTTTCTTGTTTTTTTTTTTTTTTTTTTTTGGAGAGGTTTTTGCTATAGGGCGTGTGCATTCACCAGAAAGACAGAGAGAGACAGAGAGACAAAAAGCAAGAAATCACCCCCCGGGGGGGATGGCCACGCCACAGCCCCTTCTCCTCCATTCTCCTCTTGGGATCTTGGGCACGCACGCACATGCGCCTGGTGTGAGTTTAAGCCACCGGGTCCGGGACTTGACCCATGGTCGACTACGTGGGAGTCCAGCAGCATAGCCATTACACCAACTGCTAGTCCCTCACCCAGTGTGATTTTCAAGCCGCAGTCAGCCATGTGGGATCCAGCCCCCTTAACCTCCACGCCACCTGCTAGCCCCTCCAGTTTTTAACTACTGGGTTATCAGAAAAGTCATGACGTATTTTTTCCATAGAAAAATAGAAAAAATACATCACGACTTTGCTGACAACCCAGTATTGTAAGTACGGTTGCTATGAACACTCATGCTCAAGGCTTTGCATGGACATATGCCTTTCTTTCTCTTGAGTAAATTCCTAGGACCAGAGCAGTTAGGTATTATGATCATTTATGTTCAATTCTAAGAAGCTGCTGAACAGTTCAGCAGAAGCCTTGTCCCGTGTCACACGCCCCCACCCCCACCCCCAGCAGCACACGAGCACTCCAGACCCGCCACTCCTCAGCGTTCGGTGTGACCAGCCCTTTGATTTGGAACACTAATGACATGCAATGATATTCATCATGGCTTTAATTTGCTTCCTCTAACGACTGACGATGTTGAGCATCTTTTGATGTGTGCTTTGCCACCCATGTATCTTCATGGGTAAAGTATTTGTTCAAATATTTTGCCCATTTTGTAATTGGGTTATTTTCTGATTATTGTGAGTTCTTTATCTTTTGGATATGAGACATTGACCAAATAATATGATTTGCAAATATTAAAGTCTGTAGCTCAACTTCTCATTCTTTTAGACTTTGGAAGAGCAGAAGTTCTTGATTTTTATGAAACCAATTTTCTCACTATTTTCTTTTATGAATCAGGCTTTTTATCTATCTATCTATCTATCTATCTATCTATCTATCTATCTATCTATCTATCTATCTATTTATCTATCTATCTGTCTATCCATTTTTGCCATAGAGTACATGTGCTCACAGGATAGAGATAAACAGAGAGAGGGTGAAGTCATCTCCTCGGGGGGATGGCCACATCACGATCCTGTCTCCTCATCTTCTCTCAGAATTTTGGGCATGCACGCATACACACCTGATGTGATTTTCAATTCGCTGGATCTAGGACTCGAACTGCAAAGTCGGTCATGTGAGATCCAGCTGCCCCCAACCTCCACGCCACCTGCTGCCCAAGTAAGGTTTTTTATTTGAGAGGTTTTTTCGCTATAGGGCGCGTGCGCTCGCCGGACAGACAGAGAGAGACATAGAGACAGAAAGCGAGAAATCACCCCCCAGGGGGGATGGTCACGCCGCAATCCCTTCTCCTCCATTCTCCTCTCGGGATCTTGGGCACGCACGCACACGCGCCCGGCGTGAGTTTTAAGCCACCGGGTCCTGGACACGAACCGCAGTCGACTACGTGGGAGTCCAGCGACATAGCCATTACGCTAACTGCTGGTTCCCGCCCAAGTAAGGGTTTTGATGCTACATTTAAGAAATAGAGTTTTATGGATTTAGGCTTTGCATTTAGGTCTATGGTCCGTTTGGGGGTGATTTTTCATCTGGTGTGCCAGGCACTTGGTTTTCCATGCACCATCTCATGCCATTCTCGCATTATCCCTGCAAAGTAGTGAGATGCTATTTTCATTCCCATTTTACAGGTGAAGAAACTGAGGTTCAGTGAGGTTAAGTTGCAGGGTTTAATCAACTCCTTCTTTCCCCAGTTATACGCCTAGGTACAAAACTATACCAATGGCCCTGGGAACCAGCAGTTAGCGTAATGGCTATGTCGCTGGACTCCCACGTAGTCGACCGCGGTTCGCGTCCTGGACCCAGTGGCTTAAAACTCATGCCAGGCGCGTGTGCGTGCGTGCCCAAGATCCTGAGAGGAGAATGGAGGAGAAGGGATTGTGGTGTGGCCATCCCCCCTGGGGGATGATTTCTCACTTTCTGTCTCTCTGTCTCTCTGTCTGTCTGGCAAGCGCACATGCCCTATAGCAAAAACCTCTCAAAAACAACAACAACAACAACAACAAACTATACCAATGGCCCTAAAAACAACTTAGTGATTAATTCAGTCATTTCCTTCCTTGAACCATACACATCACCCCTATTCAAGTATTTAGTCAATGACAGTCCATTTGGGGAACTGGTCTGGAAGCCAAGATCCTTGTGTTCTAATCTAGACTCAGGTCAGTCTCCCCACTGGTGAAATGGAAATTGCGAAATAACCTCTAAGGGTCTTTCCTGTCGGCAGTTTACGATCTCAGATTTCGTAGGAACGTGTGGCCGTCAGTGACTGCTGCAGTTGATACTGTTAGCCACAAGGAGGCACCAGAAGCACAGGATCCAGAAGGCAAAGCAAGGAAGGGATTCTGGGCAAGGGAAATGGAAAACGGGCGAGGTCTGGAGGTTTAAAGGGGGCACTAAGGGTTACCTGTGGCGCCATGCCAGGTTGTATCCAGGGGCTCCGGGGAATCCTCAGCTTTGCCATTTGCCAGCAGGCCTGTTCATACCTGTAACTCCAGCCTGACCTTGGAAGTGTGGGGACCCCTTTGTTCCCAGCCCCATCCGTCAGTTGAAAGGCAGCTGACCCTGTGTACTGGGAGAGGGTGAATTAGCGCAGGCTGGGGATTTAGGTGCCCTGCTTCTTAGATGGCTCTGCCATTCACGAACCAGGTGATCTCCAGCAAGTCCCATCGCCTCGCTGGGTCTCCGTTTCTCCCCCGTAAGGTGGGGGGATGGAGGCAGACTCTCCAGATGCCTTTCAGCTGGGGTTTTATTCAAAATACCTGAAAACTAGAAACACATTCCCCCTCCATGTCCCAGACAAACCGTGCCAACATGCCAAACCTCAGCTTCCTCAGCTAGAAAAAGGGGGTGGCATCCCTGCTTTCTGTAAGCCGGAGTGTGGGAAATTGCTGCAAATGGGTTAGGCCTTCACCCTTTAATTATTCTTTGTGTTCTTGGCTTACAAAATGTAAACAAAGCAGTTAATGAATTGGAATAATTCTTGACTTTTAGCCAGTTAAATCTGTTCAGCACCATTTGGTAGGTTAAAGTTGTTGCATTTCTGGGGGGAAATTTACTGTATTTATAGGATAAACAAATTGAAAGTTTAGTAATAGAGCTACGAGGGAGGAGGACAAGTGAGTAACACAAGGGCAATGCCATGGACGTAGGAGGACGTTACTACAGGCTTCTGTGGCTGGGGAGCAGCAAGAGCAGGGGCATTTATTGAACGCCCACGATGTGCCAGTCACTGAGAGGCATTCTACATACAGAATCAGAACTCTCTGATTAGAAGGGCCTTTGGAGGTCACCCTAGTATGCACTTACTTCTATATTTACGGTTAGTGTTACTCATTGAAGATCTGTCACCTCTGCCCAGGAGCCGTATCTGCACTGTGCCCTGCGTATTCTCCACTTCTGTCAGGTGCTCAAATATTTGCTGCATAAAAGAATCAAGAGACAAAACTCACTCCCAATAGTTGAGTCGTCTATGCAGGTCCTAACTCAGAGCAGGTCCTCTAACCTTGCTTGAACCCTCCCTTGGGGAGGACTCACTACCTCACAAGGAGCCTACTGGCCACCCCGAGTATCTGGCACTGCCATCCAGAGCCTTTGTCAGCCCCAAGGATAGGGCGGGCCCCAGAGCCCTTCTGCACACCTCAGCAGCATCCTCTGGGTTCTGCCAGCTGTGAGCCCATCCAGCTCCAATGGCAGGAAGTAGAGAACCATGGCGGCTGGAAGGGTGTGCCTGGCCAAAGAAGAGCTTTGCCCCCAGATGAGGAGGTCGTCTGCGTAGCACAGGATGGAACCCGTGGGAAAACAGCTTGTGGATCCTGGAGAGACGGGGACAAATACAGGACCCTCCATGGACGCATGTGTCAGGGAGGTGGACCTTGGCCTCGGCCCAGCCAAACCATCCCCCTCGCCAGGGATCTGTTTAGAAATGGACACCGGACTTGATTCTGTCCAATGAGGTGGGAGGGGAAGTCTTTCAAGGGGCTTCAAGGACAAGTGTCCTAAGGAGCACAGGGCCAGTGGGTAGCATGGTGGTTAGGGAGGCAGGATGTCATGTGGCCAACCGCACAGGATCTAGGGACATGAGAAATACACCAGGCGCACATGCATGTGTGCTCTAAATGCTGAGAGGAGAGTGGAGGAGAAGGGACTGCTGCGTGGCCATCCCCCCTGGGGGGGCATTTTCTCAGTTTCCTCTCTGCCTCTGCCTCCAGCAAGTACACGTGCCCAACTTCCTAAAAGTGGTTAAGCACACAAAGCTCTTTGTTTAATGGTTTAAGTTTTATGGCTCTTGAGTTTCAATAAAACCTGGTAAATGCCTCAGAGTTAACATACTGTTTTTGGTAATTGTTGAGAATAAAGTTTGTTTTTTAAGAAAAGGCAAAAGGGTGGCAAAGGCAGTCCCTGTCCTGTCACCTGCGATGTGCTTGAGCGTGGTGAACTGTTGAGCCCCGTGCTCCCCCAGGACGTGAGGAAGGACAGAGCTAAGCGAGGCTCAGAGCAGCGGGCCAGCTATGGTGGTGCAGAGTGGCACAGTGCTCCGCGATACCGGAGGCCACACAGAAGATCGGGTTTTGTTTCCCAGGTCAGCCTGTCCACACTGGACACTCATGTGAGCCCAGACCCTGGCTGGCGGGGAAGGTTTGGGCGGTTTGTGTGTGAGACCCTGCTGAGGGTTCTCTGTCATGAAGGGAAGAAATAAACTTTATTAAACGATTGTTAAGAAGTGGAGCCATAGCTTTGATCAAACTGTGCCTGAAGGCACTCTCTCTCTCATTTCTTATGCAATAATAAACCGTATTGTCTGATCCCAGCGAACTGGCTGTGGGTAAGTACTACCATCAAGAGCATGCAAATGCACAGACAGAAAGCTGACTATCCATCAGGGTTCTTCGGGTGACGAGTTCGCAACCCCAGTTCTAACTCACTTACGCGAACACACACACACACACAGACTTGGACCTGGTGGTGTGATCAATGGCAAGCTGGGCTGCAGTACTAGGAGCCGCATGGCCAGGTGCAGGAGTTCGGATCCCAGTGGCCCTGAAAACAAGCCACCTGGCATCTTCAGTGTCCAGACAAAGGGAGGCCAGTGAGGATCCCAAGGTGAATGTAAGGAGGCACTCACTGTCAGGTGTACACAGCACCTCCTTAAATTCTGCACCCCAAGGGCCTCACTTGACCTCCTCTAGTCCCAGCCTTGCCCACTCACACTGGCTTAAACCAAAGAGGGAAAGCTGCAGGTTCCGTAGTCTATCAGGATGGGCACAGAGGTCACCTGAGCCCACACTCAGTGCCCCCAACCCCAGTCTCCTGGCCTCCTCCTACCCTCAGTCTTTCTGCATACAACTAGCTTGACCACACTAATCCATAGTTACAAACGGTGCCGGGTTAAGCTCTTCATCGTCCAGCAGAACTGGGTGGGGAGACAGAGAAAGGGGGTCACTTGCCTATACCTGGGGCCTGGACCGGTCACTGGCCGTGAGGTGGGATAATCTGGCTGCCCACCTGCGACCTCCTCACCCCTTGGTCTGGGGGCTGGAGGCTGAGCCCAGAGAGGGAGAGTCAGGTGCATAGACCAACCCAACTCGATACTTCAAGTCTGAAACATTCTAGCTGTTTTTTATTCCTGGTAAATGACACCGTTTGATAACCCAAGATTTCTTTCTTTAAATGGAACTATTGATTTACAAAAAATCGATTCTACCCAGGGGCAGGAAGAGGCAGTGGAGAAAGAGGCTAAAAAGATAAATTAGAGCCAGACCATGGGTGTCCTTTAATTCACTATTTTTTTTTTAAAAGAAAGGTTTTTGCAATAGGGCACATGAGCTTGCCAGAAAGACAGAGATAGAGAGACGGAAAGCAAGAAATCACACACACACACACACACACACACACCCAGGGGGGGATGGCCACGCCACAATCCCTTCTCCATTCTCTCAGGATCTTGGGCACGCACACACACGTGCCCGGCATGAGTTTAAGCCACCCGGTCTGGGACTCAGCCGTGGTGGATTATGTGGGGGTCCAGCGCCAGCCATTACGCCATCTGCTGGTCCCTTTCATTCATTACTTTAATACATCTGTATCAGATACCTACCACGCTCCAGGGACTGTGGCGTTTGGACTCTGTCCTACAAGCAGCCCGGAGTTGTCGCGCAGAGGCCCATCAGAGTGAGACTGTTAGGAAAAGCAACCAGGCCTCGGGGATCCTGTGCAAGAGAGAGCAAGCCCACCCACGGGAGAGGGTGCCCCAGGGTGCCCCCAGCCATGCCCCAGCCACTCAGCACCACGAGGAGCCTGGCCCCCCAGGATCCCAAGGTCATCTCTGACCCACCCTCACCGCACAGCACCCCTCCTCTTTTCCAGGCAGAACTCCCCGATGCCCACAGGACAGGATCTGCCTCCTTTCACCTCTGTGGCCACAAGTCAGTCACTTCAGACCCTTGAGCCTTCTGTTCCCAATCTGCTCATGTTTGCCATGTACAAACAGCTCCCAAGAACATATGTATCGAGAAAACGTTGTCCATATAGCTAATATTGTACTGCGTGCTTACTCTGTGCCAAATCCTTTGCATGCGTCATCTAATCCAATCTCTGTGAGGACCTGTGGCAGAAACAGCTCGTTGTACCTCAGTATTTGTTCTTTCCATTCTTTTATGATAATAAAATGCCTCATTTTTACCTGAGCACATAAAAACTACATGTGACTAAGTTCTGCCCAAAGGGAAGGAAGGAAAATGTTACATAGACTTTCTAGGGAATGTTCTTGAAAGAGGCACATTTGCCTTTACCTTTCCTTCGTCCTGCTGGCTGGAATGCAGTCCAGATAGCTGGACCTCCAGCAGCCTTATGTGACCATGAGGTGGTAGCCAAGTGTTGAGGACAGCATAGTAACAAGATAAAAGAAACCTGGGTCTCTAGTGGCTGTGAAGTCACTCTGGAATTCAAATATTTATAATAGGGAAATGAATTTTTGTCTTTGTTTAGATTTTTTTTTTTTTTTGCTATAAGGCACATGTGCTTGCTGGAGAGATAGAGACACGTGCTTGCCAGAGAGACAGAGACAAAGAGATAGAAAGTGAGAAATCACTCCCCAGGGGGAATGGCCATGCTGTAATCCCTTCTTCTCCATCCTCCTCTTGGGGTCGTGGGCACACATGCACCCAGCATGAGTTTTAAGTCACCAGATCCAGAACTCAAACCACAGTCAACTACGTGGTTGTCTTTTTTGAGCCACTGTTGGTCCTTTTGTACGCTCACCCGTACCAGTTGCCTGCTAACCCTTACTCCTCTGCACTAGTCACCCCTAGCCACTTCCCTGCTTGAGTATTTTCCGGAGTGCATCTTCCCACCTAATGTCCTACGTCTGAGTAATCTGCGTGTCTATCATTGGTCTCTTCCAATAGAAGAGAGAAGCCCACTGGACGAGCCAGTGACATGGTGGTTAAGGTAACTGGATCCCACAGGGCCAACTGTGGGGTTCGAGTCTTGGACCCAGCGGCTTGAGAAACATGTGGTGCATGTGTGTGTGCATGCCCAAAACCCAACAACAGAATGGAGGAGAAGGGATCGCTCGTGGCTTTCCCGATGAGGGGTGATTTCCCATTTTCTCTCTCTCGCAGACAAATGCACACTCCCTATAGCAATTTAAAAAAAAAAAAGAAAAAGAAAGAAAGAAAGAAAGAAGAAAGAAAGAAAGAAAGAAAGAAAGAAGAAAGAAAGAAAGAAAGAAAGAAAAAAGAAAGAAAGAGAAAGGAAGAAAGAAAAAATAAAAGAGAATGGAGAATCATGCAAGGGCAAGCCTTTGTCTAGCTTCCTACCCACAGCTCTGTGAGAGTGCCAGCCACAGACAGATGCTCAGTGCCTGTGTGTCGAATGGGTGAACTGGAGGATAATCAGCCCTAAAGGTGATGTTGTAATCTTGTAGACGAGGACGCTAAGGTCAGAGAGGCCCGCTCGGTTAAAAGGGATGGCCCCTAGATGTTAACCCAGGAGGTCTACCACAAGCCCAACTGTCACCCAATGCAGATACCCCTCAGAATCCTCCTAAAGGAAACCCTGATCTGCCTTCAGTGGGAAAGACTGCTCTTCCCCAGGGAGGAGGTACAGGCAGGAGTGCCAGGCCAGGGAGACACTCGAGTTCTCAGGCTTGGTTATTAACGAGTATGAGGCATGAGAAGGGAGACTGCTGCATATCCTTCATTCTAAGCACCACTGATTATAAGACACACCATTGGGACCAGCAGATGGCGTAATGGTTACATCACCGAACTGCCTTGTAGTCGACCATGGTTCGAGTTCCGGACCCAGTGGTTTAAAACTCATGCCAGGTGCATGTGCCTGCATGCCCAAATTCCAGAGAGGAGAATGTCAGAGAAGGGACTGTGGTGTGGTCATCCCCCCTGGGGGATGATTTCTCACTTTCTCTCATTCTCTCTCTCTCTCTCTCTCTCTCTCTCTGGAGAGTGCACACACTCTATAGCAAGACTCTATTAAGAAAAGAAAAGAAAGAAAGAAAGAAAGAAAGAAAGAAAGAAAGAAAGAAAGAAAGAAGGAAGGAAGGAAGGAAGGAAGGAAGGAAGGAAGGAAGGAAGGAAGGAAAGAAAGAAAGAAAGAAAGAAAGAAAGAAAGAAAGAAAGAAAGAAAGAGAAAGAAAAAAAAAAAGAAAGAAAGAAAGACACCATCAACGTAAATGGAAATAGGAAAAGAAACCCTTCATCAATCGTAAGACAGATCCTGATTTCAGGAATATTCCAACAGGGAGCGTCTTCATTGAGGAGACATGGTCAGACGTGCTTGTGAGAGACTTGTCAGAGACCCGCTTTTCTTCGGTCTTCCTGGGATGCATATGATTTAGCCAATCTCCTGTAGAAGACCTGAAACAAGGCTACTTCTTCGATTTCCACCCCCGCCCACACCTCTGCCAGAACTAATCACCCCCTCCCTCCCCGTGCCTGCGAGCAAACGCCTCTCTCAAGCTGCTGTGTAATTACACGTTTGTTTGTCGTCTCTGCAACACTCGGGGCTGGAGAAGGCTCACATGCTGAATCGTGCCCTGGGCTTCCCAGGCACTTGGGAAATGTTTACTGAGGGAGCACGATGTGTCAGCGGGGAGCAAATGGAGGGGTGGGTGTGTGGCGGCGCCCACACCTGGCATGGCCTCAGCCACAGGTGTGCGTGTGAGTGTGCAGGCAGCTGTTCCCGCGTGTGTCCCTGGTAGAACCCAACCAAGCCTCCAGGGACCTGAGCAGCACCTGAGAAAGGACAGGCAGAACACACCTCTCCAGAGATGGCGGAGAGCCCCAGGTCCGGGGACCTGGCAGAGCTGCTGTGGCCCTGGGGGAGGGGTCCAGCTTCTAACCTCACCACTGTGGAAACTCGGAACGTCTTGTCAGTTTTGGAAGAAAACCTGGAGCAGCTACACTCGCCTGCCCCCTCCCCGCTCACAGGCAGGAAGAAGGCAAGACACATTTGCTCCCCAAAATATGCAGAATGGCGGTTGCCATGAGCACTGGGATCCGCATGTGACTTGACATCCAGTTTTTTAGAAGTTTAGTTGCCGTGGTAACAAAATACCGTTTTCCAGACTGATGATGAATCCCTGGTTCAAATCTGAGGGAGACCAGGCTCTTTCTAGACATCTCCTGGAGTGGGGGCTGGGAGGACCAGGCCTTTCACCTCGGGACTCAACAAATGTGGAGGAAACAAATCAAAATGCACAAAAGCAGCCTATGGGAATGGAGGAGGGAAGGGGATGCAGCTCGCATCACCCCTGGGCAGAGGGGCCGCCCCGGCACCGCCGACACTGCCCATACCTGGGTAGCAGGTGCTTTCAGCAACCACTGCTGTGACCAGCGGCGCACGTACAAGCAGCCACGGACAAGAAAAACACATTCCTTCCAAAAAAGGACTTGTTGAGCATCTACTTTTAGCCATGCACAGTCCTGGGCACTGGGGAGAGACAGAAGTCCTCCCTGAGCGACCTACATCCTGACCTCGAGGAGGAGGCGGGTACATAAAGAAGGAAGATAAGCTTTATCGCAGGTATGACGGGCGGGATGAAGGCCACACCCTCCCACAAAGATACCCATAGCCTAACGCCCTGATATGACACGAGTATGACCTCCACACGGGGAAGAGATTTTGTGAATGTAATTCAGGATCTTAAGAAAGATATTATCCTGGATTCTCTGGGTGGGCCCCAGGTAACCCCAAGGGTCCTTCTAAGGAGGCAGGTCAGAGAGAGAAGATGCTACCCTGGTGGCTTTGATGCTCAGGGGACCGAGAGCCCAGGAAGGTAGGCAGCCTGTAAGCCGAGACAGAGCCTCCTCCACGGCCCCCAGAGGGATGCGGCCTATGGACCTACTTCAGACTTCCCATCTCCAGAACCGTGAAACACTAAGTTGTGCTGCTGAGGCCTCTGGTCGTGGTTACAAGGACAATAGCAAGCTAACGGAGAAGGCCATAGTGTTCCTGGAGAAAAACACAGCAGAGCGAGAGCGAGTGGGGGCAGGGCAGGAGGCTGCCATTTTAAATGGAGCGGTTGGCAAGCTTCCCTGAGATGGTCATGTGGGCGTGGAGGGGAAGGAAGGCGTGAGGAAGACCTGAGGGGGCCTGGAGGGTGCCCGGAGAGCAGCCGCTGTGAAGGCTCCTAGCGGGGAGTGTGCCTGGCCTGCTAGTGGTGACAGCTAGGAGGCCAGCATGAGGGATTGCAGCAGCGGGAGAGGGGAGGAGGTCGCAGGCCAAGGGGGCAGCTCCCAAAGGCCTAGTAGCCTAGAGCCGCCGGGGGCTTCTGAGCAGAGGGACGTGCTTGGACTTCCATTCTAAACAGGGGCCTTGTGCTGAGAACAGACTGGGTACGGGCCTGGGGGAGATGGGGACAGCAGAGAGGAGGTTGCCGCGTTGATCCAGATGAGATGACAGTGGCTTCCCGGGCTGGGAGCAGCAGACCAGGTGAGAAGGAGCCAGGTCCTGGCTACAGCTGGAGGTGGCTGATGCGAATGGGTTCAGACTGCCAAGAGGCACGGGGGCAGAGAAGAGTTGACGCTGATGCTCAGGTTCTTGGCCTGAGCAATGGAGACCTGCCACCAGCAGTCTGGACACTCTGATTTTGACTTTATTTCATCTCCAGGCGGAGGGTAAGAAAGAGCCTGCAGCTGAGAGGCGGGCCGGGCAGGCTTTCCTGAATTCAGAGGACGCATCCTCCAGGTTGTCAGCCAGAGCATGGCGTTCTGCTCTGAGAGCCTGGTCCCGCTCACCGAGGGGTGCGAGGTGCTCCATAGCCCCAGGTCAGGAAGACCGACATCAGCCATGGCTCAAAGGAGCAGCCTGAGAGAGCGACGCCTGGAGAGGAGGCAGGGAGAGCGAGTCCGGGAGGAAGGGGCTAGCAGCTCTAAAACAAGGCCTGAGAACCGACGCCCGATGCGGCAGTGCATGCTGTCCACTCTCAGTGACCTTGAGGAGGCCGTGCAAGCCAAGGCCAGATAGGAGCGGATCCAGGCCGGTGAGAGAGGTGTTGGACTCAAGAAGCAGACGGCGTTTTTTCAAGTTTTGCTGTGAAGAAAAGCAGAGAAACGGGAGACTGGCTGGAGAGGGGAAACTAGAAATGTTATTCGTCTAGTCTCTGGTGAAAACTAGAGATGTTATTTTGGTTTTACTTGTTTTGTTCAGCTTTGTACACGAGGAGAAATGACAGCAAGCTGTACACTGGTGGGACAGTCATCTGAAAGAGAGGAGGGAAACGGACACGGAGCGTGCAGGGGCTCCCTGGAGGCCGGAGCAGACCGGCCCAGGCAGGGAGCGCTGGCAGCGGGAGGCCAGGCACAGCTGCAGGTGGGCGCAGGCGGCAGGAGAGATGCCAGGCTGGGGAAGTTCTCTTCCAATTGCTCCACTTTTCTCGGGGAAGTCAGGAAGCAAGAGCGTC
>NW_006159616.1:3463210-3483585 GCF_000334495.1 Tupaia belangeri chinensis | reverse complement strand
GTGGGTCTGAGGAGGAGGTGTGTAATCAACATCTTGGGGCCAACAAGAGGGAAGGGACTGGCAGACAACAGCACTGCCAGGCAGTCCTGCAGGTCCTGTTGGGAAGAAGGGTCGTGAACCCCGAGCAAGCCGTGATCTTCATCGGCCAGCTCAGCAGGCGTGCAGTAGATGTGCAGTTGGGCTCGACTAGATTTGGGATTTTGTTCAGGCTAATAAAGTAAGCGAAGAGGGGCCAAACACGCGAGGGGCTTGTGGGAGGCAGAATGGCCCCTCCCCTAGTGCGCCTGCCTGCTGGTCCCCACATCTCTGAATACGGTGGCTTCCATGACAGAGGGCAGCTGGAATCAGATCGCAGACAGCACTGAAGCAGCTAACCAGATGACCATGAGGTGGGAAGAGCAGTGTGGCAGATCTGGGGGTCTTTCTAAAGGGAAGAAGAAGGCAGAAAAGAGAGACCAGAAAAAATGGCAGCCCAAGAAAGGCTCAGCCCAAGGTTGCTGACTTTGAAAGTGGAGGGAGGGGCACAGCACAGGAAAATGGGTGTCCCCTAGAAGGTGGAAAAGACGAGGAAATGGAGTCTTCCCTACTGCTTCTAGAAGGAAGCCGGCCCTGCCAACAGCTTAATGTTAGTCCAAGGAGACCCACTTCAGACTTCTGCCTTCCAATACAATAATACATATGTAGGGTTTTTTTTTAAGAATTATTATTTAATTTTATTTATTTATTCATTCATTTATTTTAATTTGACCAGAGAGACACAGAGAGAGAGAGAGCAAACCACCAGGCCCAGGACTTGAACTGTGGTCAGCCATGTGGGAGTGTCTAGTGCTTTAACCACCAAACCACCTGCTGGTCACACACCCCCCCAAATTTGTGGGTTTTTTAAAAAGGTTTATTTATGGGAACCAGTAGTTAGCGTAATGGCTATGTCGCTGGACTCCCACGTAGTCGACCGCGGTTCACGTCCTGGACCCGGTGGCTTAAAACATGCCGGGCGCGTGTGCATGCGTGCCCAAGATCCCGAGAGGAGAATGGAGGAGAAGGGATTGTGGCGTGACCATCCCCCCTGGGGGGTGATTTCTCGCTTTCTGTCTCTATGTCTCTCTCTGTCTGTCTGGCGAGCGCACGCGCCCTATAGCGAAAACCTCTCCAAAAAAAAAAGGTTTATTTATTAATTTTGGTAGTGAGACAGACAGAGAGAAAGAGCATTCCTGACAGGTGCTGGCAAAATGACACATACCCAGCCTCATCCAGCCATGGGTCATAGACACGTCACCTGTCACATGTGCTCAGGGAGGACCCGGATGCAAACCCAGGACTTGCCCACGCGGGCCAGCCTTGCAGAGCATCACATCTGACTGCTGCATCAGCATCCAGCCCCAGTCTGTGCTTTCAAGCTGTTCAGCACCGGGCCATCTGTGACAGCAGCCACAGGAAACAAGTACCGGGGTGTCGGGAAGCACTGGGGTTCAGCTGAGTCAGGAGGGGAACGAGCTGGGAGGACAGCGAAAGGACAAAGGTCAGTCACCCGGAGCTCAAGCACAAGGAACTGTTGGAGGTGGGTAGAGACAGGTCTTACACCCTGGGGTACTTACCTTCAGGGCATGAAGGGGTTGCAGCTATTGGTAATGGCAAGGTCAAGGGTATGACTACAACTACGGAGATGAGCACTAAGGAGGGAGGCAGGACAGAGGAACGGGGACCCCAGAATGTTAAACCATCATTTCTGCAGGACCTGAAACCATGCGGGCCCCAAAACTACGGCAGCAGAGCTGCAGGGAGAGTGAACAGGAAAGAGGACGGCCCGGGGGCTGGTAGGCAACTGCGAAAGAGGGGCAGGAAATGCGTGGTCCAGTAACATGGGAGTTTTCAGAAAGGAAAAAGGGATTTTGATTTGTGAGCAACCAGGGGGAGCGGCAACACCTACCCCCAGCAGGTATGATGGTTGGCAGATACAGGACGGGAACCAGCCACCCAAGAGGAGGCAGGAGGACACCGCAGGGGTGCGCCATCTCAGCCAGCCCCAGGGTGCCTCAGCATGATCCAGCCTCCCAGCACTCTCACCCCGGTGTAGACCCTTCCCACATGGTCAGGGCTGACTGTGTGACCGACAGAACACAGCCGTGACACCGCTTCTGGATCTAATCATTAGAGGCTCTGCAGCGTGTGCCTTGGCCGCTGGGCTCATCTGCTCTGTGCAGTCAGTCACCAGGACATGAGGACACACAAGCAGCACACGCAGAGAAACCGAGCCCTCAGAAGACAGCCAGCACCGATTTGCCAGGCACATGCCTGAGCCGTGTCCAGGTGACCCCTCCAGCCCCAGTGACCCTTCAGATGACCGCAGCCTGGGCCGACATCTTGACCTCAGCCTTATCAGAGACCCTCAAACCAGAACCGCCCACCTGAGCTGCTTCCACGTTCCTGACCCATGGAAGCCACAAGAGGCAACTAAATGAGCATCGTAGCGTCAAGCCACTAAGTTTTGGGATGACTTGTTACAATAGATATTTAATACTTTATTTCCTTTTTTTTTTTAATGGTCCCTCCCTGACTACACCTCTAAATTGCAAATGAATGACTTCCTGGATCCCGTTGCCTTTGATCCCCTTAGTTAGGTCGGAGCCCCTCCCACAGCTCTCTGTCCTCAATGCATAATTGCATCGTTCTTGGCTTTGGCTCAGTCCCTGTCCTCCCATGAGGGTAGGCACTTTGCTGTGCTCTCCTTTTTTTCTATGCCTTCCACAATGCCTGTGCCATAGCAAGTGTTGAGAAGTCATTTATGTGGTAGTTAAGATGTTGGACTCCTACATGGCTGATCATGGTTCAAGTCCTGGACCTGGCAGCTTGAAACTCACACCGAGCATGTGTGTGTTAGTGTGTGTATATGGACAAAATCCCAGGAGAAGACTGGAGGAGAAGGGATTGAGGCATGATCACCCCCACTGGGGGATGATTTCTCACTTTCCCTCTCATTGTCTTTCTTCATCTCTCTAGCAGGTGCACATGCCTTACAGCAAAAACCTTGGGGGAAAATCATTTACTGAATGATTAACGGAGTGCATAAACAGCGACCACGTGTGGTTAGGTTAGGGATGCGAGTGAGGGGTTCACTTTAATATCAGCCTTTTCTCAGTACGAGAAAGAGCCAACCTCAAAATCCCCTCCTCTGGCCCTGCCATGGATTCCATCTGCACTGGCTCAGGGCCTGGGGACCTACAGGTGTCTCCTCCAGTCCGCATTCCTGACATCCAGCTGTACCCAAATCCTGGCCTCCGTTGGGGCTGCTGTGTTGTTTGCTATGCAGACCTGACTTGGCCATGAACTGGACTGTGGTTCGATGGCCACGCCCAGAGTTTGCCTCCGGAGTCTGGGCACACTGCAGGAGCACTTGTGCCCGTCAGCTCCTCCCACCTCCGACCTCACAGCGCTCGTCACGTTTCTCTTTTTCCTTATTCCCCTTGTCACAAACACATGCAATCTTGCCAAAGGTAAGAGCACACCTCACAGACATTAATTATTACTCTGCCACTAGCTGTGTGGTCTTAAGCAAGTTGTCTAACCTCTCTGCATCTCAGTTCCCTCATCTGTAATATGGGGATTATAATAGTTCATAGCTCCTACCTTGCAAAAGCAATTACGAGAACTGGGTAATAAAAGGGGCATAATGCTTGGCACATAGTAAGCTTTAAGTAAATATTGCCTTATTATTATTAGATATGAATATAATTTCAAAGCCAAACATCGACATCTCCAGACAGGTCTACAGCAGAATGTAGGGTGTACAGAAACATCCTAGAGCAAACACGGGCTCTTCTTAAAAAAAAAAAAAAAAATGTATGGGGCCAGCAGGTGACATGGTGGTTAAGGTGCTGGATTCCACATAGCCAACTCTAAGGTTTGAGTCCCAGACCTATTGGCTTGAAAAATATGCCAAGTGCATGTGCATTCATGCCCAAAATTCTAAGAGGAGGATGGAAGAGAAGGGATTGTGCATGCCCATGTCCCCAGAGGGGGGCTTTCTCACTTTCCTTTTCTCTTGGTCTCTTTCTGGTGAGTACCTGTGTTCTATGGTGAAATAAAAAAAAAAAAGAAAGAAAAAGAAAAAAGAAAAAAACAAGTGCATGCACAAATGTATGCCAGTCTAGCACCAAAAGGTGTGCACACACACACACACACACACACGCGCACACACACACACACACACACACACACGCACACACACACACTCCTACAACTGAGAACATCCACACGGTAAATCAGTTCATTTCTATTTAGTACTTATATAATCACTAACACCACCGGGATATTAAGCAAATTGTACTCTAAAAGCATGGAAAACCCTGCCAGAACCTTCCTAAATGAAACAGTTCCTAGCTCAAGACAAGCATCCTACCAATTGCTGTCTGCCTTTTTCAGACAGGAAAGGCAGCCAGCCCAAGGTCACAGGATGACTCACCGTCGGAAGTGAGACTTTTTTTTTTTTTAAATAAAAGTGTATGTGCTGTCCTTTAAGAATAACATATTGACCTGCCATCAATTAGAGATCTGCTCTATGCTGTTTTCTATAGCGAAGATGATGAGAACTGAGTCAGATGGCAAGAAGTACTTCTCATTCAGTTACTCAGCAAGCATCTTTTGGGCACCTACTGTGTTCCAGCGCCTGTCCATGGCACTGTGGACTGAGCTGTGTATGTGATAGATGCGGGGGGCGGGGCAGGGGCTGCAGGTGGTGTGGTGGTTAAGGGCACTGGACTCCCCACATGGCTGACTACAGTCCGAGTCCCGGACTTGGCACCTTGCTTTCTCACTTTCCCTTTATCTCTCTCTCACTCTATCCCTCTCTGGTCAAATTAAAATAAATAAATAAAGTTAAATAAAATCATTCTTAAAAAAAAAAAAAAGATAGATGCAAAGCCAACTGGTGGTGTGGCGGTTAAGGTGACTGGATCCCATATGGCTGACTGCATGGTTCAAGTCCCAGACTTGCTGGCTTGAAAAATGACTGGGCATGTGTGCGTGTGGATGCCCAAAACCCCAATGAAGAATGGAGGAGAAGGGATTGCTGTGTGGCCTTCCTCCTAGGGGAGGCTTTCTCTTCACCCCACCCCACCCCTGGCAAGCTCATGCACCCTATAGAAAAAGATCGCTGCCTCTGGAATGCTTGAAATCTTAGGAGTTGAGGTTGCCAGGCATTAAATAAATGATCACCCAAATAATGAATTAATTCTAATTCTGATAGATGCTTTGAAAGGCACTCTGAGAGCAGAATCAGTGGAAGCTGGGAAAAGTCAAGGAACTCTTTCCTCGGAAAAGTGACACTTAAGCGAAGACAGGGAGATGACGGAATGAAGGGTGGTGACAAGAGGGAATAGCACGTGGAAAGAACCTGAGGTCAGGAGGTGTTCAGGAGTTGGACGGTCTGGAAGGGGGCTAGCTCAGCATGGGTGGGGAACAGAGATACTGATGGAGGGGCTCACAAGGAAGCTGGCAAGGAACGGCACTCACACAAAGCTTCGGGGGCCAGCGTGACTGACTAGGGATAGTATTAGCTGTCTTTTACTAAGAGACAAACTGCCCCAGCATTTAGCAACTGAAGATCACCATGCACTGTGGGAGGCTGCGCACCAGCGAGTCTGCCAAGGTTCCTCAGAGAGCAAACAATTGCCATGATTGGTTACCTTCAAAAAACCTGACCGTCGAAACCTTGCTCTGACTGGCCACTAGAATCCCTCAAATTTGCATATCTGGCACCTCATGATTGGTCCAAAAGCAACCAATCATAACCCACCATTTACAACCAATCACGGCCCACCAGTGTGTATATAACCACGATGCCTGGCCCACAGTAGCCAGACAACCAGGAAGATGACACAGACGACCAGGAAGAAGACGACTACCCTGGTGAGCCTGAAGAGCTGAAACACCGCAGTCTCCAGATGACCCTGAAGAGTTGTAACACTACATCATCTCCAGACGACCCTGGAGAGCTGTGACACCGCGTCGTCTCCGTGCTGCTCACAATAGACGACGCGACCCTGAAGAGTTGTAACACTGCATCATCTCCGTGCTGTACCTTGCTGCCCACAATAAGCAGATGACACTGAAGACACTGTGTTGTCTCCATGTTGTAACACTACGCTGCTTGTCCCGGCTCTCACTCCTTCACTCAGGAAACCTGTTCAACTGTCCCCCGGGGTCGGGACAATGCACATTTATTATCTCACAGTTTCTGTACGTCAGGAATTTGGGAGCAGCTGAGCTCTGTGATTCTGGCTTAGGGTCCCTGAGTCAAGCCATAAGCTGGGGCTATGGTCACCTGAAGGCTTGATCAGGCTGGAGGATGCACTTCCAAGATGGCACATGCACAAACAGTGACTTGGTGCCAGCTGTTGGCAAAGTCTCTTGCCATGTGAACTTCTCCATAGGATGGCTTGAGTATCCTCAAGCTGGTTTCCACCATAGCAAGTGATCCAAGAAAAACAAGGCAGAAGCCACAATGTCCTTGCCGTCCTGGCCTCAGCAATCACACAGTCACTTCTGCAATATCTTATTCATCGCTCAGGCCTATTTAGTATGGTAGGGGACAGCATGGAGGCATGAATACCAGGAAGTGATAATCATCGAGCGCCATCTTGGAGATTGACTACAACAGGAACTCCTTTGATATCTCTATGTGCCCCCTAACCCAGTGTGTAGATATTTTTAATTGTCAGAGGATATTTGTGCTCTACCAGAGAGAAATGGAGAGAGAAAGGACGAAAGCACCCCCAATGGGGCGTTGTCATGCCATAATCCCTTCTCCTCCATTTCTCCATCCCGTTGGGATTTGAGACATACACACACACACACACACACTCCCAGCATGCTTGCAAACTGCCAGGGCTGGAATTCAAACAGTGGTGAACCATGTGAGATCCAGCTCCCTAACCACTAAACTATGGGGCTGGTCCCAGAGTCTAGATTCAACCTCAGCACCCACTTAGTAAAATGATTTCTAAAATGGTGGAATGTCCAAACCAAAAGAGACAATGGCAATTAGTCCAACTTCTTCATTTGACAGGAAAGTTTTTGCTGAATTAATACATAAACAAATAGGAACCAAGTAATCTACTGATATGTACTGAGGTAATTTTATGTTCCCAGGAACAAGTGCTAATGACTCCATGTTAATATGACATGTGAGTCATGAGCACAATAATGAACCATCAGAAAATTTTTGGAGAGGGCCAGTTCCATGGTGTAGCCATAACGTGCTGCTCAGGAGAAGCTGGATTCCACATGGTGACCACGGTTCAAACCCCTGGCTAGGTCAGCCTAAAACATGGGTATGCATGCAAGTGCCCAAGATCGAATGAACTGGAGGACTGGAGGAAGAAAAGCGCAGTAGAGATCAGAGGAAGAAGAGACCCTCGAGAGGATGTTCATCTCTCCCTCTCTCTGTCTCTCACTCTCACATGCATGCAGACATGCTCTATCGTGAATAGAGAAAAAATATCTTAAAAAAAAAAAAAAGGAGGGCTAGCCCATGGTGTGGTGGTTAAAGTGACTGGATTCTACATGGCCTACTGTGTAGTTCAAGTTCCGGACTTGGTGGTTTGAAAGCACACCAGGCATGTGTGCATACATACCCAAAATTCCAAAAGGAGGGGAAAATGGAGAAGGGATTGCAGCATGACCATTCCCCATGGGGGTGGTGTTTTTTTTCTCTCTTTCTGATGAGCCCATGTACCCTCTGGTAATTTAAAAAAAGAGAGAAAAGAAAACTACTGAGGGGAGACTTCTCATTAGACAAAGCAAATCAAAATAAATTCCCCACTCCTCCTCAGGCCTCATTAAAGCAGGGATAAAAGAATAAAAGTGGCATAAGCTGGCAACGGAAGAGAAATGACAGTAACTGAGAGGCATGGACATTTCAGAGAGCAGAAGAACAAGGAGTCCTCAGCAGAGTGGAGAAGATGGAAATTCAACCAGAATCAAGACACGTGATGCTGAGGAGTTCTGGAAAACCATCTGGAAAGACATCTCTGGTGAGAAAGGTGCCAGCCATTCCTAAAAGGGCAGCATCAGCTGAAAGCCTGAGGTGAGTCTCCCCCTTTCCTATCCCGAGCCTCATGGGGATTCCCACCCCCTGCACTAGAAGACTGGAACTTTCCCCCCATGGGGGAGAAACCACAGGACCTCTAGACTGTAGACCCCAGGCACAGACAAGGGAGGAACGACACTGAACACAGGATTGACTGATAAGTGAGACCTGTCTCCAGGCCTCTTCTGGAATAGTCAGCTAGGTTTATCTACCCACTACTCTGTGGGTAGGAGACTCTACAGGTGGTCTCTGAAGACACCGACCAGCCCAAAAGAAAAGACCCACTGACTTCAACACTCAAGGGTTTGCTCACATATGATCAAGTATGCCATCTGATAACGAGGCTGACACATGGTGAACCCTAACCACCTCCCCCCCTCCTCCATACATAAAGAGCTTCCAGTCAGCTTTCAAGTCTCTCAGACAGGGCTGGACAATGATGATCAGGCATTAGAGGAAAGCCACAAACATGAGAGTCAGAGATTTACATTTTTTAATTTTTTTAAGGCAAGAGAAAAGAACTCAACAGATCAATGTAAGAAAATGAGAAAGACTTTAAACAACATCTATAATTAGGAAACTCTACATATTCTACCAAAACAACTCTTAGAACTAAAACATTAATTCAGCAAAGTTACAGGGCATAAAATCAACATGCAAAAATCAGCTGCATTTCTATATACTAGCAGTGAACAATCTGAATAGGAAATTAAGACGATAATTCCATTTATATTCCATTTTGCATAGAAAAATATGTCACAACTGTTCTGACAATGCAATACAATAACACCAAAAGGAATAAAATACTTAGGAATAAACTTTACCAAGAGACTTGTACATTGGAAAACATAAAACATTGCTGAGAGGCCAGGAGATGGAGTAGTGGTTACACCACTGGACTCCCACGTGGCCAACCATAGTTCAAGTCCCAAACCCAGGCCTGAAAATCATGCTGGATGCATGTGCATGCTTACCCAGAATTCCAAGAGGAAAATGGAGGAGAAGAGATTGTAACATGACCATCCATTGTCTCTCTCTCTCTCTCTTCAGCCATACCCTAAGGCAAAATCCTCTAAAATAAAAACTAATAACAAAATAAAATAAAAAGTTGCTGAAAGGAATTTAAAAAGACACAAATAGGGCTGGTCCCGTAGTATAGCAGTTAAGCCTTATGTATGTATCAGATCCCACATGACTGACCATGGTTAGAGTCCCAGCCTTGCTGGCTTTGCATACTCAAAATCCTGACAGGTTGGAGAAATGGGGGGGAAAGGATTATGATGTGATCATACACCACTTGGAGTCTCTCTCTCCCTCTCTCTCTCTCTTATGCACTCTGGCAATACAAAAAAAAAAAAAAGACACAAATAAATGGAAAATATTCCATGTTCATGGATTGGAAGACTTAATATTGTTAAAAAGTCAATACTACCCAAAGATACCTACAGATTTAATGCAATCCTTATTAAAATCCCAATGGAATAATTTGTGGAAACAACAAAAATAATCCATCCTAAAATTCATATAGACTTTCAAGGGACTCTACCCCCTCCGCCCCATTAAGAGCCAAAGAAGGGGAACCAGCAGTTAGCATAATGGCTATGTCGCTGGACTCCCACGTAGTTGACCACGGTTTGCGTCCCAGACCCGGTGGCTTAAAACTCACGCTGGGTGCGTGTGCGTGCGTGCCCAAGATCCCAAGAGGAGAATGGAGGAGAAGGGATTGAGGAGTGACCATCCCCCCTGGGGGGTGATTTCTCGCTTTCCTTCTCTCTGTCTCTCTCTGTCTGTCTGGCGAGTGCACGCGCCCTATAGCAAAAACCTCTCCAAAAAAAGAAAGAAAAAAAAAAGAGCCAAAGAAGAACAAAGTTAGAGGTCTCATACTTCCTGATTTCAAAACTGATTACAAGTTATAGTAATCAAAACAATATAGTAGTGACATAAAGACAGATAGACCAATAGAATAGAATAGAACAGAGAACCCAAAAACAAATGCTTGCATATGTCATCAAACGATTTTCAATAAGAGTGCCAAGAACATCCAGTGAGACAAGAACAGACTTTTCAATAACTGGCATTAAAAAAAAAAAAACTGAATATCTATATGCAAAAGAATTAAGTTGGGGTCCAACACGTGGTGGTGTGGTTAAAGGGCTCGACCCCCACATAGCTAACTGCAGTTTGAGTCCCAGACCTGGAGGCTTGAAAATCATGCCCAATGTGTACGTGTGCATGCCCAAAATCCCAAAAGGAGAATGGAGGAGAAGGGATTGTGGTATGGCTATTCTCCCAGTGCAGTGCTGGGGGGACTGACTTCTCACTTTCCCTCTCACTGTAACTCTCCAAAGAGTGCACATTCCCTATGGTAAAAACCTTTTTAAAAATTTTTTAAAAGAATAAAGTTGGGCCTTAAACCATATACCAAAATTAATTCAAAATGGATCAAAGACCTAAATGTAAAACCTAAAACAATAAAAACTCTTAGAAGAAAAAAAGGAGGAAAAATTTTATGACATTAGATTTGGTAAGATTTCCTGGCTATGGCACCAAAAGTACAGGTGACAGAAGTAAAAACAGATAAGTTGGACTACATAAAAAATTTAAAACTTTTGGGGACCAGCAATTGATGTAATGGCTATGTCACTGAACTCCCATGTAGTCGACCGCGGTTCAAATCCTGGACCTGGTAGCTTAAACTCACACCAGGCGTGTGTGTGTACATGCACAAGATCCTGAGAGGAGAATGGAGGAGAAGGGATTGTGGTGTGGCCATCCTCCCTGGGGGTGGAGGGTGATTTCTCGCTTTCTGTCTCTCTGTCTCTCTGTCTCTCTCTGTCTTTCTGGCGAGCACAAGTGCCCTATAGCATAAACCTCTCAAAAAAAAAAAAATTAAAACTTCTGTTTAAAAGACAAAACTGGGGCCAGCAGGTGGTGTAGTGGTTAAGGCACCTGACTCCCACATGGCCAACCACAGTATGAGTCCCCGACCAGCAGTTTGAAACTCATGCCAGGTATTTATGCTTGTGTGTCCAAAATACCAAGAGGAGAATGGAGAAGGGATTGCAACATGGCCATCCCCACAGGGGGTGACCTCTCATTTTTTGTCTCTCTGTTTCTCTGGCAAGTGCACGTGCCTGCAGCAAAAATTTCTAAAAAAAAGAAAACAACAACAACAACAAACAAACAAAAAAATCAACAGAGTGAAAAGGCAACCTATGGAATGGAAAAAATATTTTAAAATAATATATCTGATGTGGGGTAAATATCTAAACTGTATAAAGAGCTCCTACAGTTCAAAAACAAAAGCAAATAACTCTGATCCAGCCTCTGTGGTACTGTCAGTGGTAAAGTGAACTGTGGGGCTGGAAGCCATGTGCCAACCATGGTCTGAGTCTCCAGCCCAGTCACCTGAAAACACATAAGACATATGCATACATGCCTAGGATCCTGGCAGGCTTGAGGACAGGAGAAAGGGGATCATGATATGACCGAGCCCCATGGAGGTTCTCTCTCTTTTTCTCTCTCATTCATAGGCACAAGTGATCTACTATACTTTTTTTTTAAAGGGGGCCAGCTCCATAGCCTAGTAGTTTAGGGAGCCTGATCCCACATAGCCAATAAAGGTTCAAATCCCAGCTCCAGTGGCTTAAAAAAAATACCAGGCATGTGTACATGTATGCCACAAATCCCCAAAGGATGAAAAGTAGAGGAGAAGGGATTATATCTTGACCATGCCCCATTGCGGGGTGCTTTCTATTCCCCCCCATCTCTCTGTCTCTCTCTGGCAAGTGCAAACATCTGGCAATTTAAAAAAAGAAAGAAACAATAACTCAATTTTTTTTCTGAGAGAGAGATTTTTGCTACAGAGCATGTGTGCTCACTCAGACAGAGACATAAAGTGAGAAACTACCCCCGAAGGGGGATGGTCATACCACAATCCCTTCTCTTCTACTCTCCTCTTGGGATTTTGGGCACACACACACACACACACACACACACAAATAGCATGAGTTATAAGCCACTGGGTTCAGGACTCGAACCATGGTCAACTAAGTGGGAGTCCAGCAACATAACCATTAAGCCATCTGCTGGTCCCAACAATAACTCAATTTTAAAATGGGCAAAGGACTTGAATAGGCATTTCTCCAAAGAAGATACACAGCAGGGGCCAGGAGGTAACACAGCAGTAATGCGATGCTCTGTGAGGCTGACTCACACAGCAAGATCCTGGGTTTGTGTCCAGAGACTTCTCTGAACACACTGGGTTTGCATGTGCCCACAATCCTGGGAATGACTGAAGCTAGAGGGTGGATCACAGCATGAAGACCATGTTTTGGGGAGGGAGGGGTCTGTCTCATTATGTCTGTATCTTTCACCCATGAAGCAGAGAAATTTTAAAACAAAAAATTTTTTAAGAGGACTACCCCCCTGTGGCTTAGTAGTTAAGGAAGCTGGGTCCTAGCCCTTGAAGATTGACATACATGTGAGGCACATGTGTGTTTGTGCCTGCGATTCCAACAAGATGGAGAAATGGAAGAGAAGGGATTGTGGCATGAACATACTCCAGTGAGGGGTACTTTCTCCTTCTCCCTGTCGCTGTCTCTTTCTCTCTCTCTTTGATGAGCACATGTGCCCTCTGACCAGAAAAAAAAAAAAAAGATATACAATGGCCAACAGCATATGAAGAGATTCTCAACGTCACTAATTGTTAGGGAAATGCAAATCAAAACCAGAGTGAAATCCCCTCGCACCCATCAGGAAGGTTTCTAGCAAACACACATGCATGCAAGCGTACACCAGAAAACAAGGGTTGGCAAGGATATGGAGAAATTGGAACCTTGTACCCTGTTAGTGAGAATGTAATATGGTCCAGTTGGAAAACAGTAATACAGTGGTTCCTCAAAAAATTAAAAACATAATTACCATATAATCTAATAATTCCACTTCTAGGTATATATCCAAAATAATAGAAAACAAGGTGTCAAAAGAAAAATGCACACCAGCTCATAACAGCATTATCCACAGCAGCCAAAAGGTAAACGCAGCTTAAGCCTCCATCAACAGTTGAATAGATAAACAAAATGTGGTGCACCATGGGACATATTCGGCCTTTCTCTCAGTCTGCTTTGGCATGGCTAACAGAAAGGCCTGAGGCTGTGTGAATTGATAGAGGAATAAAGGCTTACCTGAACTCACGATTCTGGCGGCCAGGAAGTTCGAAGGCATAAGCCCACAGCCTGACCAGCAAAAGCACAGGGGACAGAAGCTGCATGTAGAGAGAGCAGCTTGCTCTTGCTCTTTCTCTCTCGTTTACGGCAACCAGCTCTCATGAGAATGAATCTCTTCTCAAGAGATCTAGAATTCACTGGTCTCATGGGTTCATGAGAGTACTGCCTCCATAATGCAATTACTGCCCACTAGGTATCACCACTCTCAACATCACATTCCGAGACAGGAAATTTTGAGGGACAAACTATCATCCAAACTATAGCAGCCTTGAAAAGGAAGACATTCTGGCAGCCCTGAATGCTGCTGCTTGGCAGGCTGAGGCCACATGGGAGGCCAGGGTTAGATTCTCTGCCCACCCTATAAGCCAAGCATTGTGGGGCATGCCAATAGCCCCGGCTACTCAGGAGGCAGAGGCAGGAGCATCACAACACAGCAAGATTCTGTCCAAAACCTCACAGACACACACGCCACAAAAAAAAAAAAAAAAAAAAAAAGGAAGTTCTGTCACATACTACAACATGGATGAACTTTGAGGACATGACACTAAATGAAACAAGCCAGTCGCGAGAAGACAAATGCTGATGATACCACTCACATGGGGTATGCTAAGCAGTCAAATTCACAGAAAGTAGAATGGTAGGGACCAGAAAGAGGAAGACATGAGTTGTTTATCGGGTATAGAAGTTTAAGTTTTGGAAGATGAAAAAGTTTTGAAGACTGGCTATAGAACAATGTGAATTTACTTAACAAGACTAATCTGAACACTTAGAAATGATTAAAATGGTCAGTTTTATGTGTATTTTAGCACAATTCAAAAAAAATCAAAAGCAACTACAGTTAATGTTCTTAGAGACATAAAGTATACTATTATGAGGGCCAGCAGATGGCTTGGTGGTTGGGGTGCTGGACTCCCACATAGCTGATCACAGTTCAATTCCTAGACCTGGCAGTTCATGTTCTCACTTTCCCTCTCTCTCTCTCTGTTTCTCTCTGATGGGAATATGTGTCCTGAACCAAAAAATTAAATAAAATTAAAAATAAAGCAATAATAATGATAAATAAAATCAAATGGATCACTCTTTTTTAAAAAAAAGATAATATTATGTCCATGAAACAAGAATAGGATACTATAAAAAAAATTAAAGAACAAGAAATTGCTCCTAGAAGTGAAAAATAATGAAAAGAGGGATAAATCTAATAGAAAAGTTGGAAGGTGAAGTTGAGGTAATGACTCAGAAAATGGAACAAGCATTATTTAAAATGGAAAATTGGAAAGAACATTTTAAAAAATTAGAAGATCAATCCAAGCAATCCAACTAAAATAGATTGGGGAGGGAGCAGAAAATAGAATGGAGAAAATTAACACAAAAAAATTTCTCTAAAATTGATTTTTCGAGTAATAGTGATTAATTTCCAAATAAAAGGGCCCACCACGTACATGCGCATCGTCGTGGAACTTCAGACGTCTGAAAGATTCTGAAAACCTTCTGACAGAAAATCAAATCATACATATAGGACCAGGTATCAGAACGTCAATTGATTTTTCAACAACAACCATGGATCACGCTTTCCAAACTCCGAGGGAAATGTACCTCCAACCTAGAATTCAACACTAAGACAAGCTACTGATTAATGCTACTGGAGTACTGAATCCTGTGTGGAATCAGCGCCTGGAATACGGACTTCACGGTCAAGTCCTGGACCCAGCGGCTTGAAAACCATGACAGGTGCGTGTGTGTGCATGCCCAAAATCCTGAGAGGGGGACGGAGGAGAAGGGATGGCAGTGTGCTACCCCCCTCGGAGGTGATTTCTTACTTCCCTCGCTCTGTCTCTCTCTGACAAGTGCACAAACACCATGGCAAAAATAAATAAATAGTAACAACAAAAACAGTACTGACGGCGAAGAGGGAAGCAAGGGATCTAGAAAAAGGCTCCAACACAGGAAAGAAGCAGCGGAAATTCCCAGGAGGCTGGTAAGGCCCCAGGACCATAGCTCTTCAGGCTGGGGAGCAATCAGCCCAGGCGGACCAGGGGAGGAAGCCTCTGGTGGGGGCAGCTCTGAGAAACACAAAGGACTGAAATGTCCCCTGGAGTGGCGGACCAGGCTGAAAGGAGGTTTATGGCTCTGTTGGTGAACCGGGGATGAGTTAGTGATCCTCGTTAGGAAGAGCTTGCTGTGTTCTGTTTTTGGCTTAACAGAAAAGTCCAACAAGGGAAATGGAATCATGGCCCACTTCAAGATCAGCTCTGAACATATTTACATAATCATAATAATTAAATGCTGGCTAGTGATGCAACAGCACGCTCTAACTGAGCTGGGGGGAGAGAGAAGGGAAGATGTGTGTGATGGAAGCAGATCAAAAGCCAATCACCTTCGTCCATAACGGGGAGGCAGTAGGTAATGCTTTAAAAACTGGAAAGTCTGAATTAGAAGTGTTATTTAGACACACGGAGGCATATGACAAAATGTGTAAAAGTTGTCTTTGGAAGTGAGAATTGAAACTGGAGGGGTGGCAAGGGATTGCTTTTTTTTCTTCGTGCCCCTATAGGGCACATGAGCTCATCAGAGACAGAGAGACAGAGAAGGAAGAGTGAGAAATCACCCCCTAGCCAGGGGAATGGCCACTCCACAAGCCGTTCTCCGTTCTCCTCTCTGGATTTTGGGCATGCGCACATGTGCCCAGTGTGACTCCCACGCTGCCAGGTCCAGAACTGAAACTGTGTAGCCAGACACGTGGGGTCCAGCGCCTTAACCTCCAAGCCACCTGCTGGCCCAGGGTTGATATTTTCAAACCATAAGCCTACTGTAAACCAGCTACTTGCTTTCTCAACGAATGTAAACAGAAGTAAACTAATATGGGAGAAGTGAAATTAAATTGTGAAAGAAAAAAAACAAAAACAAACAAACAAACAAAAAACACAGTCCATGAAGTAGTGACGACGTGCCACAGGGTTGGAGGGTAGGGAAAGCTTCACGGAGTCGCCCCACATACGGACGCAGGCCGGCTTTGTCAGTCACCTGAATAGGAAGGCTGGTGGCCGCTCCGACCAAGCTTGGGGAAGGAGACAATGTGTACAGTGCACTGTTCAAAATGGCCTCACTTACGCTAAGCACCCAACACCACAGTCTTCCGAACAACATGTTTTGCCTCAACATGTCCTGATCTTCATGGACTTGAAAAATTTGTTAACAAACATGGAACAAAGACTCCTAGCGGCGCTGCAGAAAAGAACATGTGGCCCAGTAAGACCTTCCTCAGAGAAGTACATGAACCGAGCTCTCAGGGGCTCAGTGCCCCTCGGCTCTTGGCCATTCCTGTGCGTGCACCAGAGCAGCTGCTGTGCTCGAGCACCTCCTACTGTGGAAGCAGCTCACCTCTCTGAGGCTGGAGTCACCGGGACTCTGCCTTGTAGAAACAGACCAGCCTTGGGTACCCACACTGTCCCAAGGACCCTTGGCTGTGGACCTATCCTGTGCCACATTTGCTGGAGGATTTCTGGTCTCAGCCATGGACTGTTCAGTGAGGCTCCCAGACAGATGTGGGCAGAGCCCCTTCGTGGAGTGGTGCAGGTGCTTGGCCTTGAGCAGGCTCCAGTGCCGCGTCTTTTCCCCTGCTATGCTTGCTTACCTGTTTGATGTGAATAAAACCTTGACGTTGTGGAAAGACACAAGTCACTCATGGACTGATTCCCCAGGCTCTCAGCACAACAGAAGGAGACAAGAAAGTTAAGAGGGGGAGGGAGGATTCAGACCAAAAAGGGCCGCCTGAGTTAACAATTTAACTAAATTGCTAACAAAAGAGTTAACAGTATCAAATGCTGCTCTAAAGTCAAGGAGACCTAACATAAAAACACACTATTGGGACCAGCAGATGGCTTAGCGATATGTCGCTGGACTCCCGCATGGCTGAAGGTAGTTCGAGTCCCAGATCCATGCCGGGCATGTGTGTGTATGTGCCCAAGATCTCAGGAGGGGAATGGAAGAGAAGGGATTGCGGTGTGGCCATCCTCTGGGGGGGAGGGGATTTCTCACTTTTCCTCTCACTGTCTCTGTCACTCTCTGGCCAGCGCACGCACCCTAAGACAGAAATCTCTAAAAAAAAACAAAAAAACAAAAAAAAAGCTTGGCTGGATCAGGCGTGGCTGACTTGGCTGAAGCGATCTCAGATCCCAGGTGACTCTTCCCACCCCAGAAAGGATTTTCCAAAAAGCAATGTGAACAGGAAGGAAAGTGAGCTGGGTGGGGGTAGTGGGAGCTGTGTGCAGCACACCCCACCAGAAGCTCCTGAATCTTGGGGTCCCCCTGCCAGATCAAAGACATAGCACATACTTAGACCAAAACAGCATTGTTGGGTTGGTAGCCCCTGCAGTGCCAGATCCCACATGGCCGACTCAGATTCAAATCCCAGCCCAGAGGCTTGAAAAAACATGCCAGGCACGTGTATGTCTGTGCCAAAATCCCAACAGGAGAGAGGTATGGAGGTAAAAGGATTGCGGCATGACCATGCCTACTGGAGAGGCCTCTCCCCTCCCTCCTCTCTCATGCACACACCCTCTGGCTATCAAAAAAAAAAAAAAAGTGTTTCTCTAAAATCCGAACTTGATTGAGTGTCCTGTATCTCCATATGGCATCTCTAGCGGCCCTACGGAGGCTACCCATTTCTTGGCCAAAGCTTAGAGTGAGCTCTGCCTTGCCAAGGAAGGCTTTGACATCTGGCCATACCCCCAGCCCCTGCATTGTGGAGAGGGACTCTCCAGCCACAGGTCCAGGAGGAAGCTCTAGGTAAACCAAGCAGAACCCAGCGGAATGTTCAGTGAGCTGACTTTCAGGTCGAAATCACATGCAGTCCTTTCTAAACGAAGATTTGGGTGACCCCTGAGTGTCCCCACTGGCGCAGGGGGCCATGGAAAACACTGCAGTGATCGCTAGCCTCTCAGAGCCTGTCCTGCCCTGGGGAAATGAGGCCACGTCTGTGCGACGGGGACAAGACACTGTCATGCCCTTCTTGTGTGAATTTTTACTGTAAGCCTGTACTACTTTTATAAACGGCAAATGGCCAGAAAGACATTTCCATGCTGAAAACAAAGAGGACGCAGCGCAGCGGGCCCAATCAGCTGTGAGGCCCCTGCCAGAGATTCTTCAGCTCTCAATTCCTGCTCTTCGCTTGCACGTCACTGTAGGGGCGTTCAGGGATGCGCCTGGCTGTGGCTATTTTACTTTTAGCCCCTCGGAGATTCTGAACGCAGCCACTCAGTCCTCGTGCCCACCGGCCCAGAAGGTTGCTGGCGGCTGTGGTACGCTCGCCCTTCCTACTGCCCCCACTCCTGGTGATCACGTGGCTTGGTGTGGCAGGGCCTAAGCCCTGAATTGAGCCCAGCCCAGACCTGGGTTTGCTCCTGACCTGGAGGACACCCCAGATGACCTGCTCAAAAGCCCAGAGCAGAGACTGAGCACTGGCTCATGAGAGCCCAAGACAAGGCTCGCGCACCCACAACAGACCAGTCCAGGATTTGAGGGGTGTGACTTAACAAATCCTGAAAGGGGACAGTGTGTGCCCACACCTAGTGACAACAGTCTCAGTTTTTTGTTGTTGACAGTTTTTGGGTTTTTTTTTTTTTGCTTTGTTTTGTTTTCAGAGAGAGAGAGGGAAAGTGAGAAAGCCCAGGGGCAGATGGCCCCCTCAATCCTTTCTCCTCTATTTCCCCGGGACTTTGGGCACGCACGCACTACCGGTGTGTTTTTCAAGCAGCCTGGTCCAGGACTCGAAACTTAGAGTCAGCCATGGGGTATCCAGCCATCTTTTTGGTTTTTTTGTTTGTTTGTTTGTTTTTTTTGTTTTTTTTGTTTTTTGAGAGGTTTTAGCTATAGGGCATGTCCCTGCGCCTGAAAGACAGAGAGACAGAAAGTGAGAAATCACCCCCTGGGGGAATGGCCACGCTGCAATCCCTTCTCCTCCATTCTCCTCTCTGGATCTTGGCCACACCTGCACACACGCCTGGCGTGATTAACCACCACCACGCCGCAGGCTGGCCTGATGGTCTCTCTGTTTACTAGAAGTTCTCCCTAGGAAGAGCCACTGCCCACTCAGGGGTCCTACAGGAGAGTGGAGAGTGCCCCATCCCTATGGTGGGCCGGCACCCGGTGGCTGCCAGCCCTGGGTCACCAGGCCTGAGTGGAGCCCTCACTCACCTCCTACCCTGAGCCAGTTGTTTAACTGGGCGATTGGGTGAGCTAACCAACGCTGAACACCTGGAGTCAGATAATGAGTTCACAGAAAGGAGTTTATCTACCTCCTCTTTGGAGAGCCTTGATGCTGCCCTTTGGCCAGAAAGAGCTTATCATCCGCAATCTCCACAGACCCAGGACGGCTCTGGAACGTTCCCCACCCCCAAAGCTACCCTCCCTGCTTCCTTCCAGGCGAGGGGCATTGCCAGCAGCGACCGCTCTCCCAGTCCCGCGGTGCGGCCTGGCCCACGACCTTGGAGGAACCTGGGAGAAGCTTCCCCAAGCGACAGTACTTTTCCACTGCACTGCTGGGCCACCTCGGCTGCCTTTGTGCTGTTTAGACAGGAGGCACAGTGCGCCAAGCCGGCCCCATCAGCAACCCACCCGAAATCTCACTCTCAGGGCTGGGCGGAGGGTCATGCTGTGGGTGAGGGAGGGGCAGCAGCAATCCTAGAGAGAGGGGAGGGGTGCCCGATACGCCACGGGAGCTCTGGGACCACTAGTGAGGCTGGAGACATTTGCATTGGCAAAGCCCTCCCGTACATTTCAGGGGATTCCAACTCCTCTACCTCCGCTTCTACCCCCACCCCTCCAGAGAGAATGATTAAACCCGTTCCACCGCGCCGGGGCCGGGGCCGGGTCTCGGGCTGCACGAGCCTGCGCGGGGGAGGGGAGAGAGGAGCGAGAGGGGAGGGGACAGGAGAGCTAGCGGTCCCGCCCGGTGATGTAGGCAGCCCGGGAGGTGGAGCCGCGACGCCTGAAGGAGTCCCCACCGCAGCCGCGCTCTCGGTCTGCCCCACCGAGCAGCCGCCAGCCCCGGCTCCGGCCGCCAC
>NW_006159616.1:3461018-3461774 GCF_000334495.1 Tupaia belangeri chinensis | reverse complement strand
CCCCCGCACCCCGCGCCCGCGCCCGCCAGCGCCCGCCCAAATTGCGGCGGCAGAAATCGCGGAATCCACCCTGCCCGGGCCTGGTGGGTGTCCACCAGCCGCTGCCTCTCTTTGCCTCCCAGACGGCTGGAGCCACTCCCGGGGGAAGCTGTTCCAGGCCTCCTGGCCGCCGCCCGGACATCTCGGCTGCCAGCCTGGCTGGACACCGGGCATCTTCGAAACGAACCCCAACTGGCACTGGGGATCTCGGGCAACGACTGTCTGCGGCGCCGCCTGGATTCTGGCGACCCCGGGGTGGTGGGCTTCTGCGCGCCTTCCCCTCCCCCGGCCGCCCGACTGGACGCCGGTGAGCTCCGGCGCCCCCGGACGCTTCGGCCACCACCGCCACCGCGATGCTGCCTTGGAGACGTAACAAATTCGTGCTGGTGGAGGACGAGGCCAAGTGCAAAGCGAAGAGCCTGAGTCCGGGGCTCGCCTACACGTCGCTGCTCTCCAGCTTCCTGCGCTCCTGCCCGGACCTGCTGCCCGACTGGCCGCTGGAGCGCCTGGGCCACATGTTCCGCAGCCGGCGTCAGAAAGTGGAGCTCAACAAGGAGGACCCGACCTACACCGTGTGGTACCTGGGCAATGCCGTCACCCTGCACGCCAAGGGCGACGGCTGCACCGACGACGCCGTGGGCAAGATCTGGGCGCGCTGCGGACCGGGCGGGGGCACCAAGATGAAGCTGACGCTGGGGCGGCACGGGGAATCCCTGC
>NW_006159616.1:3454542-3459921 GCF_000334495.1 Tupaia belangeri chinensis | reverse complement strand
CGCGGGGCGCCCCGCGCCTCAGCAGCATCCAGGAGGAGGACGAGGAGGACGAGGAGGAGCACGAGGGAGGAGCCCCCCAGAGCGAGCGGCCCGAGGTGCTCAGCCTGACCCGGGAGCTGAGGACGTGCAGCCTGCGGGGCGCCCCGGCGCCTCCTCCGTCCGCGCAGCCCCGCCGCTGGAAGGCCGGCGCCAGGGAGCGGGCGGGCCAGGCGCGCTGAGAGCGGAGGGCCAGGACTCGCGGCCCCAGATCCGGCGCGCCGCACTTACAGCCTCAACCCCGGCCCTGCCCGCTTCGTCTCCCTCTGGTCCCTGGCCCTTGCCTCCTTCGTGGTCTCCGTCGTCGGTGTCCGCCCCGCCGCCTCATCCTGGGTTGGGGCGATGTCTGATTCGCCGTTGATTATTTTGGGCTGTTCACCTCTCCCTGCGCCCGAAGTTTCCCGGGCCTTTCACTGTGGAACTGCCCCTAATCTTTACACCAAGTCTCTGCCCACTCTGGCCACCCACTTTCTCCCAGAACATCCTCTCAAGAGAAGCGGGGAGAAGTTTCCTCGAAATCCAGGGGGGTGGGTTTGGACCCTGACAGAGTGGAGACAGTGGCCCTGCCCTTGGACCCTCTGGCCTTCCTCCCAGTGCTAAGAATTACCCTGGAGAGGCATTCTTTTAGGGGAAAAAACTAATGGTCCTGGGAGATTGAGGCCAGGCCGACCATGGGCCCTGTCTGCCACCATGCACACAGGGGAGAACCCTCAGGCCTCAGCCGGGCCTCTCTAGCCTTGGAGGGTTCCTGAGACTTCACTACTCTGCCTCTGGAAAAGAGTGGGCTGGGCTTTCCAAGGTTCAAACAGCAGGCTAGGCCACATACCACGCTGTACCAGGCGCTGCGGAGTCTCTGCCCTGGCAACGGTGCAGGACTCCTCCCCCAGCCCATCTCCCCCCAGATGGGAGTGTGTGGTCCCCTACTAGGTGCCCCACAACCTGGACCAAGACTGGAACTCCAAAGGAGGTAAGAGCCTATGGCAGATGCTTGGGGACACTGGCTACCCAGAGAGTGGCCACCGCAGAAATACTCCGAGCTGAGGCTGGTCAGAGCAGGTGGGTCTCACTACAGGATGGGGACAGGGTGTCTCTCGGAGGCCATAGAAAACCCAAAGATCTATGTGTCACCAACTGATCAATGTAAATAAAGTGGACCTGCTTTTTCAGCCCTGTCATCACCCCTGTGTGTGTTTGATGCCAGGCCTGCTTGGGGTGAGAAGGTTATGGTCAGAACTGAGGGGCAGCAGAAGGCCCCCCAAAGTAAGTGGCCCCTTTGAGCAGCTGGAGCCCACTCCTGGGATGGGGGCAGGGGAGGCTTGCTGCCAGGAAGCTATTCCCTTAATGTCAGGGAGGAGGAAGCAACATATGCCCTGTCTAGAAATCACATGTGCCAAGCCCTGCAGGGGTATGGTTGTTAGTCTCAGCCTCCCAGAAGGTCTGAGGGCCTGGGCCTGCGGGCAGATGTTTCTGGGATGTTTGGCAGGAGGGGGCCTGTGCTGGGGGCTTCTCATAAGCTTCTCATATGCATCTTCTAGAAGGTCTGTGTATGTCGAAGCATGTGGTATAGACTGCGTGCACCCCTCAGGGAGAAAGGAGAGCAGGCTGTGAGGGAGAGGGTGGCAGTCCCCTTTTTCACAGGAGCTGCAGAAGTCTGTCCAGACCCTCCTGACAGTGTGAGTCTTGAGCTCACGTCTTTATTCTGTCTGAGCTGGGCATTGATCCCAGAGTCACAGAGTCCAAACAAACGGTCGGAGCCATCGCCATGCTCGGGAGCTGCCACAGCGCCCTGCAGCCGCCTGGCCCTGGCAAAGGAAGTGGGCTTTGGACGTCGGGTGACAGAGCCCCAGGGGCAAGGATGCCCAGCACATTCGTTGCTTCCCCGGACGCATCTGCAGAGCTGCTTTGGGTGTTTCTCCCATTTGCAGGAGCAGGGGGAGTGGGAAGATGGCAGCCCTGGTGAGACAGTGGGCTGCAGGGCTGAGCCAGCCTCCCTCAGAAACAAGGTCACGAGCACGCCCTCTCTGATCAGGTGTTTGCTGAGCACCTGCCTTGAGACAGGCACCATGCTGGGTACAGGGGTCCAAGGGTCCCTCTCTTGAGGTTCGTACATGCTCGGTGAGGTGCATGTATTTAGAGGAGCAGTTACCGTGAAGCAGTTCACAGACCTGCTCCCAGGCTGGGTCCCTGCTCCTCCTTGTCTCTCCCCTGGCAGCCTCCCAACACACATACGCACGCACGCGCGCGCACACACACACACACACACACACCAGGCTTCCTCAGGCTTCCCTCTCCCACACTATGCTCCTATGCTGTCCAGACTTGAAATTAGAAAACCTGGACGAGAGGATTCTCTGTCTCCTCTCCAGTTGTGTGACACTGGGCAACTCACTTAGCCTCTCTGAACCTCACCTTTTTTCTTTAAAGAATTATTTTACTGGGAACCAGCAGTTAGCGTAATGACTATGTCGCTGGATTCCCACGTAGTTGACCGCGGTTCATGTCTCGGACCCGGTGACTTAGAACTCACACCGGGCATGTGTGCGTGTGTGCCCAGGATCCCGAGAGGAGAATGGAGGAGAAGGGATTGCAGCGTGACCATCCCCCCATGGGGGTGATTTCTCGCTTTCTGTCTCGCTGTCTCTGTCTGGCGAGCGCACGCGCCCTATAGTGAAAACCTCTCAAAAGAAAAAAAAAAAAAAAGAATTATTTTATTTAAATTCATTTATTTTTTAAAAATTTGACCAGAGAGGGACAGAGTGGGAGGTGGGGAGAGAAAGAGAGAGAGAGAGAAGGAAAGTGAGAAAGCAAGCCACCAGGTCTGGGACTCAAACCACAGTCGACTATGTGGGAGTCCAGCGCCCTTAACCACCACACCACCTGCCAGCCCCGAGGCTCACCTTTAATGACAGTAAAATAGGAATAAAATCTCCTCTTACAACCTCCTAGGCTGATTGTGAGAACTAAGTAGAATCGTGTCTGTGGAAACACCTTGGTAACTAATCAAATGCTGGGCACGTGTGAAAACAGCTGTTTCGCCTGTACGGCGCTCCCCTGCCCACCCTCCACTCTCTCCTGTGACGGTGGCACATCATTGTCCTGGCCGCATGTCCATCCCCACTGTGTGATGAATTGCCAGTCAGAAAGCTGCAGGAGTGCCAGCACAGCTACAGCTGCCATCGGGCCCTGGAGTCGGTCATTTGGGGTCACTCCAGTCACCTATCGGTCATTTGGGCTGTACTTCCAGCCAGGGGAGGGAATTATGTCCCGGGGACCATGCCTACCTTGTCTAGGCACTTCACGGGGCAGTGGCCCCTGACCTTAGGCAGGAGAAAAGAGCCCTGACCCAGTGACCTGGTGCCCCAAGTATCTTCTGGCTTCAGATTCCTCACTCGTAAATAAAATAGGAGTTGGGTGGAAGGTGGTTTTCAAAGCACCGTGGAGTCCTGCATTTCCCAGGTGCCCCAGGAGCTGCTGTGGGGAATGATAGGGAGATGGAGTGAGAGACTCCACCCAGCCATCCTGCATTAACTGGGGTAGCCCTTGGGATTTGTTTGGGGCTTCTGTGATTGCATTTGCATAATGGGATTCTGCAGATTTTTGTTTCTTAAATCACTGGGTGGGATGTTTTCTAAGCCTCCCTCCTGTTGGGGTCTAAGAAGAACTGCTGGAGCATGTAATGGATTCTCAACCATGGCAATGAAGGGCTTTTCAAGAACGACAGAGACCCAGCCCATAGCCCAGCTCTCAGGCTCTGCGCGGAGGAAGCCAGATCCCATATGGCCGATCAGCGTTTGAGTCCCTGACCTCAGAGGCTTGAAAACAATAATACTCCAGGCATGTGCATGCCCACCCAGGAAACTGACAGGGTGGAGAATTGGAGGAAAAGATTGCAGTATGACCAGGCCCTGTTGGGGATGCTTTCTCTTTAACTCCCTCTCTCTCCCTCTCTCTCTCTCTCATGTGCACATGGGACATAAAATAGAGACCCACAGGCGGCCAAGTGTGCAGGAAGTGTGCCCCCAGCGAGGCTTGCAGTTCTTCCTGGGCCCTCTGGAGCCTTTCTCCATCTCTCCTGATCCCCCTCCGGAGGGGCTGGGCTGTGACTGGGGACATGTGCTGCAGCATGTAGCTCCCGACATAAAGTTGGCTGGTCCCCTACACCCTACCAATGCCACCCTGGCTCCCCTGCTTGCCTCACATTCTCCCTCCCTGCCATGCACAGCGGATCCCTGCGCCCAGACATCACCATGCGATCCCATCTCCGGGCCTTGCACAGGCCCTCTGGCTACCTGGATCACCCTCACCTTTGGCTCTACATTTCCAGGTCCTACCCTTTCTTCAAGCTCAGCTCAAATTCAACCTCAACACTCTCCTTAATGCACACCATCCCCCATTCCTGCCAAATCTGGGCCTGAGCTCTCCTCTTGAACTCACACTTTGTCCACTTCGCTTGTGGCCCTTGCCATTCCTTGAATTACTCTACTCTGTGGTGTCTTGTCTCATACCGATCCGTCCTCACTTCCTCACCTCCTTCAGTACCGCGTTCATGGCGGGGCAGAGAGTCGGTGCTCTGTGACAACTTGTTGAATGAATACATGAATGAATGAGCCAGATGGAAAAGCCATCATGGGCCTGGAAACCAAGTGGGTGGAGAAGTAGTCCTTCTGCCAAGCTTCTGCCTGGATATGCCGAAGGAGAACTGTCCTCAGACGCCCTGCTCAGACAGATGGCCATTCTTGGGGAGAAGTTCAGCAGCTGAACAGATGAGGCCAGGGCAGGAAACTGAGGCCCCCAGCCCCAGGGTGTGCTTCAAGTGCTGAAGCACCAAGACTGAGCTAGCTCGGTTTCTGGGCTAGCTCAGCCCCTAGTAGAGTTAACACTCAAAATGCAGCTGAGCCTCTGGCAGTGACCGGCCACATCCCCGGATGTGCCAGCTGGGGTCTGCAGCTCTTACAGAAGGTGGGAGGACCACTCAGACAGTGGAAGCCAGCCCATGGGGCAGACAGACCCAAATGCCAACACGGCCACCTGATGGCTGTCTAACTTTAGGTAGGTCCTCAAGGCTTTTGAAGTCTTGGCCTCACATACAAAAATCAAGGTAGGTGAGGGAACAAGCCATTAGCGTAATGGCTATGTCGCTGGACTCCCACATAGTCAACCGCGGTTCACGTCCCGAACCCGGTGGCTTTAAACTCACGCCAGGCACGTGTGCGTGCGTGCCCAAGATCCCGAGAGGAGAATGGAGGAGAAGTGATTGCGGTGTGACCATCCCCTCTGGGGGATGATTTCTCGCTTTCTGTCTCTATGTCTCTCTCTGTCTGTCTGGCGAGCGCACGCGCCCTA
>NW_006159616.1:3449554-3454478 GCF_000334495.1 Tupaia belangeri chinensis | reverse complement strand
GGTGACCATCCCCCCTGGGGGTTGATTTCTCGCTTTCTGTCTCTGTTTCTCTCTGTCTGGCGAGCGCACGCGCCCTATAGTGAAAAACCCCTCCAAAAAAAAAAAAAAAATCAGGATAGGTGAGTCTGCCTCTTACATGGCTGCTGAGAGAAAGATGTAAGAGAGCCCGGGGCCCAAGGCAGGCGGTAAGGGCAGTCCTGCTGGACGTTTCTTAATGTTTAACCTTGGGCTCTCCTGACCAATGGGTCTGGGATGAGGCGAGCGGGTGCTGCTGCATTCTGGGAAGTCTTGACAAAGCTGCCAAAGGAGTCAGGCTGTACTAGGAAAGTCAGGCAGACCCTGTTTGGCCATTCCTCGTTTTCAGTGGAGACTACTGCCTCTTCCTCCCAGGCGTGAGATGAAACCCTGTCTCCACTCCTCGTGTTGAGGCGTGGCGTGGCGTTCTGGCCGATGGCAGGGATGTGTACCACTGTCAGACCTGGTCATAAAAACATGACCTTTACTTGGTCCCCTGCCTGCCTGCTGAATGGCATCACCTGGAGTGTCCTTGGGAGCTCCATGTTGAAGGTGACAGAGCCTCCATCAGCCTGAGTGATCACACGGAATAAAGCCTGCCCAGCCAGCAACGGGCACTGAAATATCGTCGTGTTAGGCCACTTACTTGGGCTGTTTCCCGCAGCTTACCCAACTGCCACACTCTCCCAGCGATCCGCTGCCCGGACGTTTCTGATGGAAACACCCATTCCCCACCCTCAGCTCCTGGGGTAATAGAGCCGACTCCACAGGGCTCCCGAGGAGGACATGGGATCCAGGCCTGACCAGTCAGAAAATCCCACCTCCTTAACCACAGAGATTGGTTCAGGGACGAGCACGTGACATGATCAGAGCCCATGGGACTGAGTTTGGAGACTCCTGTGGAAACTGCTGAGAGACACCCCGTTTGCGCTGGAGTCACTGAGAGGGTGTGAGATATAGCCACCACGAGGAGACAGAGCTGAGAGCGACCAGCATGGTGAGAGCGGAACAGGAGATGGAGAGCCCAAGTCCATGCCACCGCCAGAGCTCCTGGATCCCAGCGAGCCTGTTCAGTAGCTTTCCTCCAGATCTGCTCCTGGAGTTTCTCTTTCTTTGAGTCAGTATGTTGTCACTTTCTCTTCCCTTATGAGAGAAGAGCATTTTTGACCCTCTGGCCCCAGCATGCTCAGGTTGGCTCAGGAACCAAACCCGGGCCTCCTGTGCAGCCTCCAGACTCCCAAGCGGTGTCGCTACCCACGCACCACTGTGGCTGGGCCACGTTGTACTTTGGTCTCAGGCCAGTGTCAGCTGGGCTTTCTGTCCTCTGCATCTGGGAGGCCTGGTTCCCCCATGGTCTATTCTTATCAGATCCCCAGTTTCGAAAGGAGGGTCACTGAACAGCTTTAGGGTTCACCCAGCCCCTTCGTCTGGGGCCTGGGCCCTGGGGCCTCCCTGTCTCCCTCCCTGGGGACTGGCTTCCTTCTCTGTTCACAGCACCGTCCCTTCCATCAGCTCGTGGCCCTGATGTTGACACCACTCCAGCTGATTGGTGGTCACCTGGCGGTCACGGCCTGGCCTCAGGGTGGTCACTGGATCCCGACTCCCCCATCCACTCAGCCGTGACTGCAGAGGGAGCTGACCAGGTGTCGGTCTAGCCTCCTTAGGGAACTTTCCATGGGAGGGGCACTTCTGGGCTGAGCAGGCTGATCTTGGAACCTGTCTTGGCTTCATTCTGGGACACAGGCCTCACTTAAGGGCTCCAAGCCTCCATTCCCTCTGGAATGTGGGGTCATTCCTCCAGCCTTTCTGCCTCAAAGATTATTCAGAGAGGCCTTTCAAATGGGATGGGTGAGGGGCGGGCTCTGGGAAGCATCCACCACCATCTGGAGCTGAGGGCAGGGTGATTCCTTATCAGTTCCAGGAAAGGAAATCTGCTGTGAGCTCACTCAGTATCACCCCATGCTGAAGGCCTCCTACCTGGAGGATGGAAGCCCGCCACAGAGGAAACAGCACAGAGTGGGGATTAATGGCCATCTGTGGGGCTTCCTGGACCTGGACGGGAGAGAGACACAACCGGAAACAGCTCCCAAGCTCCAACAACAAGCTGCCTCGCCCTCCCCACCCTGAGCCCTCCCCACCCCGACGATGGGCTTGGGGCTAGGTAGGCGCATCCGTATCTGCAGTCAGAGGAACAGCCTGGGAGGCCAGGAAGACCCTTGCAGCCCAAGCTGCCTCTGAGACTGAAAAGCAGGAAAAAGGAAAGCCGGCTAGGGCTTCTGCTTCTCTGTCAGAGTCACGCCTGTGATCTCATCTCCCACAGGGGTGAGAATGTGATCATTCTGCAGCCTTTGAAATGAGGGCGGGACATGATGCAGGGAGGGTAGAGGGACATCTGAGAAGATCAAAGTGGCCACTGCTCACTCTCTCCTGTTCCTCCCTACGCCCCTCAGTCCCAAAGGACAAGACTCAGATCCTGCATCACATCAGCCCTCTGCCAAAACTCCATGGATGCGCAGCCTGGGGAGACTCTGCTGTCCTTCCCGGCAGCCCCCCTGGGCGGCTACCGTCGGGTAAGCGTGATGCAGGGTGCGGCGCACAGGGCCAGCAGCAAGCAGATGCCTGCAAGGGGGGCGCCCCTAGCAGTCTGACTCCTTAGAGACGTGTGGAAGTCTCCCAAGATTACAAAAGCAACATGTTTTTATTTGAAACCAGGGAAGCAACACGTGTGTAAGAAAAAAAAGATCCTCTTCCCTACCCCCTCACCGTTCCTCTATTCCTTATTCCCTCAGTGTGTGTGCATGCATGCACATACACATGTACACACACACACACGCACGCACTCCCAGATAACCAGTGTTACAGCCTAAGGCGCTGCCTCACCCAGTTCTACTCTGAAACTGGCGGATGTTTTTTTAATCGTCAGAGGGCACATGTGCTCACCGGAGAGAGAACTAGAGAAAGGAAAAAGAGAAAGCACTCCTCCAGGGAATGGCCATGCTGCAATCCCTTCTCCTCCACTCTCCTCTCAGGATTTTGGGCACACATGCACATGTACCCGGTGTGAGTTTCAAGCTGCCAGGTCCAGGACCTGAACTGTTTAGTCAGCCATACGGGATCCAACGCTTTAACTGTCATACCACCTGCTGGCCCAGGCCCCACCTTTTGAAGCCGTAATTGTATCAACTTTTGACCCTCTTAACTCTGTTATAGTGACTCAACCCGTAAGTTTTGGGGGTATGCGAGCATACCACCTACTTCTCTCCATCCTGTGCATATGATCAACCCCCACACATGCAGATAGTGCTTTCATTATTTCCAAAGAATTGGACCCATCCTCTAACACACTATTCTGCAGCCAGCTTTATTCTCACAACATACCAATGCCCCAGTCCCAAAGGGAGTCATGTGACCAAGCCAGAGTGGACATGAGGGGGACTATACAAGCCAGTGGACAGAGAGAGGCCGTTCATCACCGAAGGTCATTACCAAGCAACCCATTACAGGACTAGTTCATTGTTACTTTTCTTTTTTTTTAATTTAATTAATTTATTTATTGGTTATTTGGTTGGTTGGGTCTTTTTGTTTGCTTGTTTGTTTAGTTTTTGTATAGGCTTGTTAACTCACTGGAGATAGACAGAGAAGAAAAGTGAAATCACGCCCGGGGGGATGACCACACCACAATCCTTTCCCCTCCATTCTCCTGCAAGGATTTTTTTGGCATGCATACACATGCACCCAGTGTCTTTTTCAAGTCTCTAGGTCCAGGACTCAAACCACACAGTCTGCCATGTGGGATCCAGCCACCTTAACCACCACAGCACCTGGATGGCTCATCAGGCATGTCTTATAGGGGAGGAAATTGAGGATCAGAAAGGTCAAGGAGCAGGCCCAAGACACAGAGCTACCAGGAGGCAGAGTACAATGGAAGTCCTCAGCCCGTAAGTGTCTCGTCACATTCCAAAGGCAATTAAATCCTCCTCCAGTGAGAGAACAAGTCCCCTCCTCCTGAGATGACGGAATGTCAAGTCTGTCTTTACTCACCTCCCAGCCGCACTTCTTTTGTTACAGTTGATCAGAGTTTTATGAGCTTGGCACTTAACCCTGTGTGCCTCGGACTCCTCATCTGTAAAGTGGGTTTCCTAAAACAGGTTGAGCATCCCTAATCCAAAAATCCAAAATCCAAAATCTGAAAGTTTTTGAACACTGACATAAAGTCACAAGTATAAAATGCCACACTTTGCATCATGTGATGGGTCACAGTCAAAAGGCTGCAATACAAAAACAACATATTAAATCACCCTTACAAGCTAGCCCTGCAGCGTAGTGTTCAAGTGTCATGTATAGAAAGTTGGATCCCACACTCAGTAGGCCCACAGTTGGTGTGGCAGTTAAGGCACTGGACTCCCGCATGGCTGACTGCAGTTCGAGTCCCAGACCAGGCAGCTTCCACATCTCACAGTGTGTGTGTGTGTGTGTGTGTGTGTGTGATTTCTCACTTTCTCTCTTTCTGTGTCTCTCCAGTTGAGTGCATATGTCCTATGGCAAAAGCCAAAACAAACGGAAATTTGCTTTTCAATGGGATATTTAATGTACGTTATGATGCCCCCATTTTGCCATCCCCCTGGGGAGGTGATGTCTCACTTTCTGTCTCTCTGTCTTTCTGGTGAGCTCACACACCCTATAGCAAAAACAAAGAAACAAACAAACAAAAAACCACTCTCAAAAAAAAAAAAAAAAAAAGGAGAACCAGCAGTTGGCGCAATGGCTATGTTGCTGGACTCCCACGTAGTCGACCACGGTTCGCGTCCCGGACCCGGTGACTTAAAACTCACGCCAGGTGCGTGTGCGTGCATGCCCAAGATCCTGAGAGGAGAATGGAGGAGAAGGGATTGCGGTGTGACCATCCCCC
>NW_006159616.1:3429876-3449388 GCF_000334495.1 Tupaia belangeri chinensis | reverse complement strand
GGCTTAAACTCACGCTGGGCGTGTGTGCATGCATGCCCAAGATCCCGAGAGGAGAATGGAGGAGAAGGGATTGCAGCGTGGCCATTCCCCCCTGGGGTGTGATTTCTCGCTTTCTGTCTCTCTGTCTCTCTCTGTCTTTCTGGCAAACGCACGCGCCCTATAGCAAAAAATAAATAAATAAATAACAAAAAATTTCTCCAAAAAAATTTTTAAATAAAAAACAGGGTACACGCACTCACCAGAGAGGCAGAGAGAAGGAGGAAGAAAGCACCTCCTCCCCCAATGAGGTGTGGACAGCTTGCAATCCCTTCTCCTCTATTTCCCCATCCTGTTGGGATTTAGGATACACATGCACATGCACCCAGGTGTTTTTTAAGCTGCCAGGGCCAGAATTCAAACCTTGCTCAGTCACATGGGACCCACCTTCCCTAACCATTCTGCAGCAGGGTCAGTTCTGCACAACTTTTTAGAAGTAAAGAGGTGCAAGGCCAGCCCGCAAGGAGCACGTGCTAAGACGTCTGTTGGGAAGGAAAATGTCTATGTCAATCAGCCTTAGAAATCAATAGGGAGGGACCAGCAGTTAGCGTAATGGCTATGTCACTGAACTCCCATGTAGCCAACCACGGTTCGAGTCCCAGACCGGGTGGCTTAAACTCACACTGGGCACTTGTGCTTGCATGCCCAAGATCCCGAGAGGAGAATGGAGGAGAAGGGATTGCGGCATGGCCATCCCTCCTGGGGGGTGATTTCTCGCTTTCTGTCTCTCTGTCTCTCTCTGTCTTTCTGACAAGCGCATGCACCCCATAGCAAAAATCTCTCAAAAAAGAAAGAAAGAAAGAAATCAATACGAAAATTAACGTAAATATGAATAACAACTAAAGGAAGAAAAAGAAAATGCATACTTTCCAATGAGTTGGGGGGAATGTAGTAAATTAATAAAAAGGGAAAAAAGGGGGGCGGACAGCGAGGAGGGGTGAGAAACAAAAACGAAGAACAGCGTATTGGTCAGGGTCCCACTGCAGACAAGAGTCTACTAGGCAGTTTAAAGGGAACGGATTGACTCAGGTGACTGGAGACAGACTCCAGGCTTCTAGAAATAACCCTCAAACCCCACTACGAAACTAGGCTGGCAGGAGAGCTTCTGCCTCCACAGCCACCCAAGAACCTGGCTTCCATGGCACAGTCAGGAGAGCTGCCACAGCGCGAAACGGCAACACTCCTGCTCCACACCCAGCGGCCAGGAGCCGGCCTGGCCCTGGGGCCTCCACTGCACTGCCTCGGAAGAACTGAGCTCTCCCACCACAGCAGACCAGACCATTCCCACAGTCACTGCCCCCAGTCCTCGATTCTAACCTTCCCCTTCTGGTTTGCTGCATCATCGCCGCAGAAGTTGGGGGACATGTGGAAATTCTATGCAGAGGGAGAAGAAAAGTGAGAAAGCAAGTCGCCAGGTCCAGGACTCGAACCACAGTTAGCCATATGGCCGTCCAGCACCTTAGCCACCACATCACCTGCAAATGCCCTTTCTAAGCCCTCCAGCCTCTTTGGTACAAGAGTCACGATGGAAGGAGGTGTGGTGGGGTGCCAAGTACAGCGGGTCCTCAGTGTCACGATCCACTTCTTGGTTACTCAACCGTCAGACGACCGCATGTTACCACCCAAACAATGTATCTCAATCAATCAAGAACATTTTTTTTTTAATTTCACGGGCAAGAGAGTGAGCCAAGAGAGGTGGTGACGCTGCGACCCCCTCTCCCCAGGCTTCTAGCTCGCCAGGACTGTGGGTGCACATCCAGCATGTTTTAGGCCAACTCGAGATCCAAACCCACAGTGGGCCGCATGGCTTCCAGCGCGGCAGAGCAGGATGCTACCACCTGCACCACCAGGCTGGGCCAGGAGCACACGATTCCTTCCTCAGAGAGGGACGTGCACTCCCCAGCAGTACTCCAGGGAGCCTGGGTGAGGCGCACTCCTTCTCTGGTTTGGTCACAATCCTTTTTTTTCTTTTGGAGAGGTTTTTGCTATAGGGCGCGTGTGCTCGCCAGACAGACAGAGAGAGACAGAGAGACAGAAAGCGAGAAATCACCCCCCCAGGGGGGATGGTCACGCCGCAATCCCTTCTCCTCCATTCTCCTCTCGGGATCTTGGGCATGCATGCACACACGCCCGGCGTGAGTTTTAAGCCACCGGGTCCGGGACTTGAACCGCGGTCGACTACATGGGAGTCTAGCGATATAGCATTACACTAACTGCTGGTCCCAATCCTTCTTGATAATCTATGCACTAAGGCCACAATGTCCAGCCTTCCCAGCACCAGGGACTGGCCTCATGGAAGACAATCTCTTCACAGATGGGAGGGTAAAGGTAGAGGGTGGTTGCAGGGTAGGGGGAGTGATGTTCCCAAGAGGATCCAAATGTGCCACATCCACCATGCACCCCATTTCCACCATGACCACGTTGCAATAAACGCTGAAACAGTCACACAGCAGGAAGGTCCGTGCTCCGTGAGAATCAATGCTGCTAAGCCTGTGGGAGGCCGGGCCCAGACAGCAGTGCTGGCCATGGGGAGTGACTTCACGCCCAGAAGACGCCTTGCTCACTCACCCGCTCATCACCTACTCACCGCTGTGTGGCTGGGGTGGGGAAACAGGCCATAGCCTGGCACTGGTTCACGGCCTCGGGATTGGGGACCCATGCGCAAAGGTCTACCACCAACAAGCCACCCTATAAGCAAAATAGCAGAGGAAGAAAGGAGAGTTAGCACCGCCAACAAGTACACTCCTGCAGAGTGAATAGACAGACATAATGCAGACAGTACTCGCCTCTCACCTCTGCCCCAGCCATGAGGCATCTCTCCCCTACTGCTCACTCCACTGCCCTTTGCCTTCAGCAAACCTCACGTGAGCAGAGGTTCTTGCCCAGCGGGATCCAAACTTCACTGAGGAAGAAGTGAGCCCGTGGTCGTCCTGGGTTGCTGTCATGTTCTGTTAACTTTTATCTTGCCGTGGAGTTAGAAGTCACCAAGGGTTTCACGGGATCTGGAGACAGACCTGTCCTGGTCCACCGTGCAGCAGCAACTGCGTACTCCCTGGACTGCCAGGACCGGCCATGGCAGCCTCCATGGAACCTTGCCCACCCCCTCCCTTCTGTCTTCCTTGCTTCATCTGGGGCACAGGGAGCCTGGAATGGCCAGGCATTGGTCTCAACTTCCACATCAGTGGAAACCCTTTGGTGTTCCTGGTGGAAGCATTCTTCCTTCGTATACTGGGACCTCTGAACTACAGAGCCCATGGTCTTGGAGACGGGGGCACAGTTTCCATGAGTGTTACTCAGCCCGAGGTTCTCTGATCCATGGACTCTGTAGAAAAGAGAGGACATCACCTTCATTGGCTGCTGAGAGCGTATGCATGTCCTTCAGGATGGCACTTCAGAGTCATGCACGGGTGTCTTCTAGTTGACACTACCCGAGTCCCATTGGGCCAGAAAGCTGGGTGATTCCAGTGACAAGAGCCTGTGGCATGATCAGTGAATCCCAGGCGCACCTGCTACTTCTTTACTTATTTTCCCTTCTTAAAAGCAAGGTCTCTGTCAGCAGTGGTGTTGAGACTGCCATGACTGTTAATAAGATGTTCTGTTGCTCCATAGATGTTGCTGTGGAATCAAGGCAGGAGAGCAAAGGAAACCTACAGGAGAATGAATGCCCCCCGGTGAGGGCAGAGCTGCGCTGCCTCCATCATGAGAGAAATCTTAGCTTCCTGTCATCCGGAAAGGCCCCCAACCCCCACGCCACCTCTCCCTCCAGACAACTGGTCATGCAGTGTCACCAGGGCCTCGGGACCCACTCGTGTGTTCTCAGTGCTGCTGACTCGTCTGTCTCCTCGACCAGAGTGTGAGATGCTCAGAGTCAGGTACCACGTGCCGCACTTGGCACCTCCGCGGCACAGGGCCTGACACTCAGTACCCATTATAACACGAGTCAACACGTGTTGAGCATTAGCCGCGTACAAGGCAGCATGCCAGGCACCGTCTGCGTGTCCTCTAACTCAATGTTCACAGCAATCCTGGGAAGTAACGTGCTTCTCTACTATCTCACTTAGGGGGAATCTCAAAGCATAGCTTCAGGCACGGCTGGATTCAGACCCTTGCACGGTGGTCTATCTCTCCCTCTTCTGCTCAGCCTCTCTCCACCTGGCTTCCCCTTGCAAACAGGCTTCTCTAGCCAGAGGGAAACTAGTCGTCAGCAACAGTCACATCATCTGAACCTAACAGCCCCCCTGGGACAAGCCGGCCTTCCCACCAACTCAACATAGAAGGGAGGTCTCTGATGTGTCCCCCGGGCCGACTGCCTTCACCTACAGCCAAGGAGTGGGAACACAATGACTGGCGGCCTGCCCAGAGGCCTCCTCTAAGACAAGCAAAGCAAAAGATACAGGGACGCTTCCTTGGCAGAATTAAAGCATGGTCACCGAGACCCTGCATGGGCCGGAACCAGCAAGGCCCGCTGTGGGAAGGAGGGAAGAATGGCGCAGAATGATGAGCTGAGCCGCCGGGAGCACAGCGAGCTGTGAGTAGCAGAAAGGGACGTGCAACCACTCGCTCTGACGCCGAGGCCTGCAGGCCTTGCCAGTCCACCATGCTAGCTGCTCCTGAGCTGGAGCGGACGACAGCCAGGACTCGGGCAGACAAGCTCCGGTTGGAGATCTGTTCCTGAGACTTTGGTCTCTGAGCGCAGTGTAAACATGGGCAACGATGGCATCTAGCTATGGTAGGGCATTCAGCACAGGGCCTGGCACCTCGCGCTAAAGAGATGTTAGCTACCACGATGAGTGTTCGTTGAATGAGTGAGCGGATGCTCCTGGACTCTGACAGGGAGCCTCCAGCTGGTTCCCTTCACAGAAGGAAGGCTGGGCCAGTGCTGGAGAGGGCGAGGGCTTTATCCTCCGTAAGTATCTCTGTTCTTCGAGCTGGGCAGTTAACTTCTTAATTTTATGAAAAGTGGAAATAAAAGCATGTTTAGAAAACGTCATTCATATGACTGATCTATAACAGCTCTAAGCAAATTTTCAAGCCCTTTCTCTCCCTCCGTCTGATGAGCAACCCAAGCCCCTTCTACAAGGAGTTCTAGAGCCATCACTGATTCCCAAGCTCCACACAGCTAGGTTGGCAATGGGCACTGTCTCCATTTACGACCAAGCGCAGCTAAAGACCTTGGAAGGCTCTAAGGGCTGTAACTGGCCCAGGAGGTCATCCAAGTTCTCCCAGCCCTGCAGAGTCAAAAAGTCCGGAGTCCAGTCCCAAGCTTGGGCAGGGTGGGTGGGGTGGGATGAGGTAGGGCAGGGGGCAGGAACAGGACTACGTTTTGAGGTCTCTGACAGGCCTGGCAGGTCAGATCCTTCCCCAGTTGCAATTATACTTGGCCCCTAAGGCTTTAGAACCATTCCTAGGTGGAGCTGGCTCACTTCACCCAGACGTCTCAGACCAGGAGAGGCGCCCCTCCCTGACCCGGTTCCGCCCAGCATCCCTCTCAAGCTGAGCTAGAGCTGGGGAGGCTCCAGTCTTGCCTGGGTCTCCAGGCAGGGACACACCCCCAGGGAGGAGCTGCTGCAGTCCTGGCGGGGCCCAGCTCAGGCTGGCAGCCAGCTCCGTTTCTACTCCTCAGCCAGCCCACCCGAGGGACCAACATGGCCCAGGAGAGTCCTGCCAGCACCCTGGTGCCTGAGCTCGTCCAGCAGCTACTGCTGTCCTCTCGGGAGGCCAAGAAGTCTGCCTACTGTCCCTACAGTCACTTTCCTGTGGGCGCTGCCCTCCTCACCGAGGACGGGAGGATCTTCACCGGTAAGGGCAGCACCTCAGGTGCCCTCCTGGGTTCCCTGGGTGGCGGGGTCGGAGGAGGACACGCAGGCAGGGCAGCAGGCACAGGGGGAGGACAGCAGTGCAGCTCCCATCCTGGCGCCCACTGTGGCCCCTGCCCTGCTTGCCTGCCCAGACCGTGGGGATGGCGGGTGTAGCTGCTTGGAAAAAACCGCTGCTTTAATCCAGCTTTCAGTTCTTAGAAGATTGGCAGAGGAAGGAGGTGGAAGGGGAGGCAGGAAGGGGAGGCCACAGCTCAGGGCATCCGCTGTTCCAGTGGGCTGGGAGGGAGAGGTTAACACTTTCCTACCCTTCTTGTCTGCACCTTTCTAAGCCTTCCTAGCTCATATCCCCAACTCTCCCCCAACCACATAGTGTCATGCCCACTTTTAGATGAAGACACTGAGGCCCAGAGAGGTGACATGACTTATCCAAGGTCACATGGAACCCAGAGCTGAGATCCGGAAGCCCCTCTCTTTTCCCTTGCCCACTGTGCTGGGGTGCCCAGAGGAACACGCCAGAAATCCAGGCCGGTGACTTGTTAGTGGGGTGTGAGCCTTGCAGACGGTCCTGGAGGAGAGAAGCTAGGCAGGGTTCAGGGTTCAGAGTCCAGGAATGCACCACGGCCTAGGAAGGTGGGTGGGAGGGAACCCGGATCTGCACTAATCTCCTCCTCCTAAGCTCCTTTTCTTTGATTTGCTGGTTTATAGAAAAGCTCCTTTGAACAAAAACCCAAACTTGTTTTTGTTAAGCTTAGGCCATCTCCTGCAGGACAGCAGGGACCGTGTTGCGGGGGTGGGGGGAGCATCTATAGTCCCCCTTCCTGGAAGCCCTTGTCTGCTAACATTCAGACGGGCTCCCTGATCCCCTGTAGCATGAAGAGTAACCTGAGCGAGAGCTGCTATGTGAAAGGAAGCATAACCTCCAAGGCCAAAAGTCGCAGAGCTGGGATTGGAACCCACGACTCCTCTGACTCCAAAGTCTGCTGCTCTGTGGGGAGTAAAGAATTTCTGAGTGTCACCTTAAGACTAGGGCGAGGCCTGATGACTCCAAGGAGTATTAAACATTAACCAACCACCACAATCAACCTTGCAACCCGCAAGCAACTGCACAGTCTTGAACACAGAGTCGGCCTTTGGGTCTCTGGAGTGCCTCCACATGTCCCCAGATGGTACAGAAAGGGGCCTCTTGACATGCCCCAGTACCTGTGTTGACCCCTCCTGGGTGTTTATCTGGTGGAGTCATCACTGCTTGGCACATCTACCTCCCCCTCGGAACGGTGCTGCAGAGCGCAGGGGCTGTGTCGCACTTTGCACCGTTGACCTCCTGCGGCTCTGCAGCAGCTGGCTGACCCATGCAGGCGCTTAGTCACTGCTACCTGACTGAGGGAAGGGTCCCGAAGTTTAGAGAGCCAGAGGGGTCAGACAGGTGGTAGTGGCCGGGGTTCAGCATGTCAAGCCACTGCATCTTCTGGGCCCACGTGCCGCCCTCCACACTAGTTTCCTGGCACTGGGATTGGAGTGTGGTGTGGAGGTGCTTAGACAAACAGGTGTCAGGCAGCCTCGTCACCCCTCCAAAGCCAGCGATCCCACACACCGGAATGTCTGGTCTTTTCTCTTTTTAAAGCCTGCAAAAAGGAGGTTCATCTTCACTCATGAGCGACCCCTGAGAGCTCCTTTGAGTGAAGTCCGTGAGTCGGTCACCCGCACAGTGATCATCCCGCGGGCATGTGCTAAGCACCGACGCTGCCCAGTAACATGCCAGGGGCCGGGGATGTTGCAGTGAGAAGAAATGAGAGTCCCTGTCCTCACAGAGATACCCCGTTTTGCAATGGCTAGAGGTGGGAGCTTCAACCAGGGACTGTGGAAGGAAGGAAGGAAGGAGACGAGCAAGAGTGTGGTGTCACCAGAGAAAGGGCTGCACAGCACGGACTTAGGGAGACCTGAAGAGGTGAAAGCTTTTGAGTCAGGCTCCTGGGTTTGAATCCTGGCACTGCTGTTTACGGGCTGTGTGACCCTGGGTGAGACCCTTCCCCCTTTTGAGTCTCGGCTCTCACAGTCGTAACCAGAGACCCTAACACCCGTCTTCCAGGATTGCTGTGAACAGGGCTGGCACCCAGCGGGCCTGCTGGCAGGGTGGCAGCTGCAACTGCTCTGACTGGTTAGTGCCCATGCTGTACCAGTCATCGAACGAGCTGACTCTTGTTCTCATTGTAAGGCTTTAAATGAGCTAATTCCTGACAAGCGTTTACCACAGTTTCTGTCTCACCATTACAAAAAGTGGCTGCTTCCATACTACTATTCAAAGTATTATTTTTGCTATTAGTAGTAGTAGTATTCTTTGAAGGCAGATCATGAGAGATTTTTGAAGGGCAAGCAGATCTATTAAGATTCAGTTAGCGTAATGGCTATATCGCTGAGCTCCCATGTAGTTGACCATGGTTCGAGTCCCAGACCCGGTGGCTTAAACTCACACTCGGCGCGTGTGCGTACATGCCCAAGATCCCAAGAGGAGAATGGAGGAGAAGGGATTGCAGTGTGGCCATTCCCCATGGGGGGCGATTTCTCGTTTTCCATCTCTCTGTCTCTCTCTGTCTTTCTGGCAAGCACACGCACTCTATAGCAAAAACCTCTAAAAAAAAAAAAAGAAAGAGATAAAAAAAGATTTGATGAAGTAAGAAGTAGGAAGCCAAGGAATGTTACTAAGAAGAGTACCACGCCAACCAGCGGCTGGATCCCACATGGTCCACCACATAGGTCGAGTCTTGGACCTGGAGGCTTGGAAGGCATGCTGGGCACATGCATGTGTGTCCAAAGTCCTGAAGGGAGGAGGAGATGAAGGAGAAGAGATTGTGGCATGCTCTCACACTTTCCCTTTCTGTCTTTCCCGGGCAAACACATACACCCTCTGGCAAAAAAAAGAAAAAGAAGACGTAAAAGCAGTCTTTGTGGCTGCCTCGTCTCACAGGTAGCAGAAGGGCTGGAGCAGAGGAAGCAGTGTCACGCATCTGTCCACAGTGTCAGCTTGTGGCCTGGCCTATAACTGGCCCTCACTAAGGTTTGCTGAATACGTGAATGAACAGCTTGGGCTAGGACCGTGGCCAGTGGAGTGGACAGGAGCGAGATCTGAATCCTGTATGGGACAGATAGAGCAGGCCCGGTGGGAGTAAGATGAAGGAAGGGGATATGATTTTAGGACCTCCAGCCTGGTGTCTCGTTCTCGCTCTGTCTTTCTGGCAAGCACACGCACTCTATAGCAAAAACCTCTAAAAAAAAAAAAAGAAAGAGATAAAAAAAGATTTGATGAAGTAAGAAGTAGGAAGCCAAGGAATGTTACTAAGAAGAGTACCACGCCAACCAGCGGCTGGATCCCACATGGTCCACCACATAGGTCGAGTCTTGGACCTGGAGGCTTGGAAGGCATGCTGGGCACATGCATGTGTGTCCAAAGTCCTGAAGGGAGGAGGAGATGAAGGAGAAGAGATTGTGGCATGCTCTCACACTTTCCCTTTCTGTCTTTCCCGGGCAAACACATACACCCTCTGGCAAAAAAAAGAAAAAGAAGACGTAAAAGCAGTCTTTGTGGCTGCCTCGTCTCACAGGTAGCAGAAGGGCTGGAGCAGAGGAAGCAGTGTCACGCATCTGTCCACAGTGTCAGCTTGTGGCCTGGCCTATAACTGGCCCTCACTAAGGTTTGCTGAATACGTGAATGAACAGCTTGGGCTAGGACCGTGGCCAGTGGAGTGGACAGGAGCGAGATCTGAATCCTGTATGGGACAGATAGAGCAGGCCCGGTGGGAGTAAGATGAAGGAAGGGGATATGATTTTAGGACCTCCAGCCTGGTGGGCCAGGTGAGTGGCCAGGCGAGGCGCTGGCCGAGGTGGGAAGCTGAGGGCAGACTTGGGTTGTTCTGGGGCAGCCTGCTCGTGAGGGAGGCCTGGTGGGTGTCACGTGCATTAGTCTGAGCACTCTGTCGTAAGGGACAGAAACCAATCAGAACCACACGAGTGAGGGAGATCCGATCTCAGGGCAGCTGCGCTCAGGAACGCGAATGTCATCAGATCCTTCTTTATTCTTCTCTTTTCCTGCATCTGGGCCCCCTCCAGGTATCAGGGAACCCGAGTGCAGGCGGCCTCTGGTCTTCATTCTTAGCACCTCACGCCCAGAAAAGAAAGACTTTTCTCCACAAACTCCAGGTGGAAAATTTCCAGGGAAGGGCTCTAATTGGCCCATCTCTGATCATAGGCACAACCCTAGACCAATCGTGGTTGTCATGACAGGGCAGTGTGAGTGGGCCAGCTGATCCACATGTCCTTCCTTCATGGGGAATGGGTGGGCCTTTACTTCGAGCTGGGGTGTGGCGGTACCAAGCAGACCAAGCCAATAGCGACGTGCCCACACTTATAAGCAGGATACCGAGGCTCAGTTCTAGCTGATGCTGGCCCCCCGCTGGCAGGTGGGTATGTGGAGGGGCGCAGAGAATTGGGCAGAGAGGAGAGGAGACGCAGCAGGGTGCACGCCAGAATTCCTGGATCTCTTGCTGAGTTAGGAAGTGAGACAATGTGCGGAAAGGAAGGCAGTCAGGCGGGTTCGGCGAGGAGGGGACCTGAAACACAAGAGAAAGCCTGACACAGCAGCAGCGGTGATTAAAGAAGATCAGAAAGCAGAAAGGCACCACTGAACTTAGACACTGAGTTACAGTGTATGTCGGGACTGGTCTGCCCGGTTCCGTGACCTCCTGCTAAACAGAGCGCCAGCCCCCATGGAATTCCGCTCCCGGCCCGGGCGCGTCCCTTTGACCTTAAGTGCAAGGCTCTGCAAAGCCCGCCTTGCTGTCAGGACCTCATAATCACCATCGTTTTCCCGCCAGTACTCCTGACCTAATCCTGGGCCTGTGGCCCTCCCAGATGGGCCCCTGGGAAAGTAATCAGTAGCCTCCACGGCTGCCTCTCGCTCTCATGATGCACCACATGGGTGACTGTTTGCAGGAACAGCCAAGGGAGCGTCCAAGGGAGGTGGGGCTCCTGGCGAAGAAAGAGCTGCTGGGGAAAGAAAGCGAGGACACAGGGACCAGCCGATGGCGTAATGGTTATGTCGCTCAACTTTCACATAGTCGACTGCGGTTCAAGTCCCAGGCCTAGTGACCTGAAACTCACATCAGACGCATGTGTGTGTGTGCCCAAGATCCCGAGAGGAGACTGGAGAAGGGCTTGCAGCATGGCCATCCCCCCTGGGAGGTGATTTCTCACTTTCTGTCCCTCTGTCTCTGTGTCTCTCTGCACATACCCTATAGCAAAAATCTCTCTCTCAAAAAAAAAAAATGAGATAGAGAGAGAGGATACAGGGAAGAGTGAAGGCAGGAAGGGGGTGGGAAACCGAAGACAGTGGGCAGGGCAGATGGAGTCAGCCCCGGGCCTCACACGTGGCAGATGCTCAGCGTGTCTGTGGAATGCCACTAGGACGGGGAGGAGGAGAATCCTGGGGGACCACCCCTAGTGCCAGGGCCCACACAGATGTCCTTTCCCTCAGGTGCAGGTAGAGCATGCACCCGGCCATGATGCCACCTCAGGGCCAGCAAGGGTCTGAGACAGTGCGTGAACGCAGTACCTCGCGGTTGTGGCCGCTGCCAACTCTGCTGGCACCACCCCAAAGATGGAGAAGGTCTCCTTCTTCAACTCATGACCTCAAGTCAGTGGGCTCTCTCCTTTCCTCCGACTCTCCTCTCCTCTCCTCTCCATCGGCCATCCAGAGACAGTCGGTTTATTGGACCAGCTCTGATGAATTTGGGAGGAACAAACCGCGTAAACCCGACAGGGCAGCTCAGCTAACACGCTGTGCTCCAAGGCCGGTGTGGGGGTGTGGGCCTGCGGCTCCGGGAAGCTGAGGCGGGTGAGCGCGGTGAGCGTAGGCTGGTCTGGACAGCGAGACAAGACCCTGTCTAGAAAAGAGCAGGGCGCGGTGCTGCACACCATGGGAGGCTGAGGTAGGAGGAGTGTGACACAGCGAGACCCTGGTCCCTGTCTAAAAATGAAGGAAAAGGCCCTTAGAGATATCCCGGTTAATTGCTGATCCGACTTGCCATGATTTAAGCCTTCTCACCTGGTTGCCCCCAGATCAGCCCCTGCTCTCCAAATTCCTTCCCTGGGCTTCCTTCCTCTGCCTGGAGGCATCCCCTGGTGGACACCTGTCCCTCTACTGAGGCCATCGTTAGTCAAAGCAGGCTGTCAACAGCCCAGCCTCACGGCCCTCCCCCCAGGAACATCAGTCTGTCCTCTCCCTGTCACTCAGCGTGGTTCGTTACAAAGATGAGCTTTACTAAACCCCTGACTCTCAGGCTGAGTTAGGCCAGCTCTCATTCAGGAAACGCTGCGTGTGCAGTGGGGAGGGCGAGCAACAGGGAGGGTGGGGGATTTTGTCAAGCACACGGACGTGACCTTCTCTAAGTCCAGTGATTCTCAAATGGGTCCCAGGCGCACAGCCTCAGCAGCTCCAGGGAATTAGAAATGCGAATGCATGGGTTCTGGCCCAGGCCTACTGAGCCAGCAACTCCAGGAACGGGGCTTAGAAAGCTATTTTAAGAGACCCTCCAGGAGATTCAGATGCCTGCTTGCGTGAGTGTGAGAACCACTGCTCTAATCTCACTAAGATACCTCCGGAGAATGGGTACAATGTTCCCTGCCATTGCTCTGCTCTCCCGGCTCACCTCGTTCATATCATGGTAACTTCCGCTCCTAGCCCTGTGCTAAGCATCTGAGCACGTGAACACACGGCCTCACTGAAACACCACACAGAATAACAGTCCTCTGTATCTTACAGGTCAATAGGAGCATCGGGCTTCCTGCCACCAGCCCCCACTTCACCTTCTGTAAAATGGTTTATAAAAATATTTGCCTTACCCAGCAGTGAAGAGGATTAATTGACATAATGCAGGAAAAGTATTCCACAGATTGCCTGGCAGCTGAATGTCCCGTAAGAGAAAGCAATTAGTAACAGCGCAATCATCATAATATTTTACGGGCCAATCTTGTAATGACGGGTCCCTAGGCCGATGCTAGCCTGTCTCTCACGTGCCTTTCAGAATAAGCAACGGCAATGCCAGGAAGGGAGCTGGTCTGCCTGCAGAGGATGGTCTATTTTGTGGGCTCAGAAAGGCAAAATGAAATCATCTGGCCATTCAGCGTGGTTATATGTGGCCAAGGCTTCCTTCCTCTTTTTTTAGTTTTGGTTTCTTGGACCAAGGTTGGAAAATTACACCTAAACTTGCTAGAGATCCCAAATACAGTTACTCTGTGCACCTTGGACATCCAGCACTGAAGTGCCAGTTACGCTTGTTCAGTCATAGGTCACCGCTTTAATCAGCGCAGGCTGTGCTGTGGTTGGAATATTCGCCTCTCCAAGACTCTGGACGAGCTCTCATTGCCAAGTGGGCAGTGTAGGAGGGTGGAGCCCGTTGGGATGTGTTTGGGTCACAGACCCTCATGAATGAGTGAATGCCGCCACATAAAGGGCTTGTCGGAGTGGGTGTTCTGTCTCGCTCTTCTACCATGTGAGCAACACTTCTCTCCCCCGGAGGACGCAGCGCTCGAGGCACCATCTCGGAAGCAGAAACCAGGCCCTGACCAGACATTAAATCTGTCTGTGCCTTGATCTTAGATTTCCTAGCCTCCGGAACTTGAGAAATAAATTTCTGTCTTTATAAATTACTCAGTCTGTGGTGTTCTGCTATAGCACACAACAGACTAAGACAGGCTGCTGTAACAAAATACCACAGCCTGGTGGTTTAAACAACAGGCATTTATTTCTCACCGTTCTAGAGACTGGGAAGACCAAGATCGAGGTGCAGCAGATTCTGCCCTTGGTGAAGGTCCTCTTCCTGGCTTGGCCACCTTCTCTTTATGTCCTCACATAATGAAAAAGAGCTTTTGTCTCTCCTGTTCTTTCGCTGGCATTAGTCCCATCATGGAGGCTCCATCCTCCTGAGTACATCTGAACTTAATTATCTACCAAAGGTCCTACCTCTTAATACTATCACACTGAGGGGTAGGATTTCCACATAAGAATTTTGGGAGGACACAAATATTTAGTCTGAAACAGAAACTAAGAGCTCCCTGGTGTTACTGTCCCAGGCCCTGGCCCATACTACAACTCATGACACACACACACGGTCTCCGCCCTTAGAAAGCTTACGCTGTAATGGCGGACTTCGATACTAAAGACATTTATTCCAGGACAGTGTTAAGTGCTGTGAAAAAAATTAAAGCAGGCAAAGTGGATAGAGAGGGTTGGGAGTAGTGAGAGGAAGGGTAATTTTATATAGGTGATCAGAAAAAGCTTCTCTGAGGATGTGACATTTTTTAAAAATTGCTCACCAAAGAGAGACAGAAAGAGAAAGCACCCACACACACAAACCAGTGAGGTGTGGTCATGCCCTCCATTTCTCCACCCCATCAAGACTTTGCACATGCAAGTGCACATGCCCAGAGTACTTTTTCAAACCACGGTGGCTGGGTCTGAACCTGCCATTAGCCATGTGGAATCCAGCTCCCTATGCACAGCATGAACCATTGCACTATGGGGCCAGCCCGAGGAGGTGACACTGGAGGAGACTCCGGAGCAGAGTGAGCCATCTGCATGTACAGGGAAGAGAGCTGCGGGTAGCAGCAGCAGCCAGTGCAAAGGCCCGACAGCAAGACCAAACTTAGCACCCTTGGGAAGCAGCTGGAGGCCAACACGCCTGGCGAGGAGGTGAGGTTCAAGAGGCTGGCTGGTTGGCACCAGATTATGTAGACTGGTCATGGAAAGGATCTCAGAGTGCCTAATGGCCAGGGCCTTAGGGGTACAACAGTAATGTGCTGCTCAAGCAATATTGGATCCATATGGAAAACCGTGGGTTTGGCTCCCTGGTTGACAAGCACACATTGGACTCACAAGCTCATGATCCCAGCTCACTGAGAAGGCTTGGATGGGGGGGTGAGGGTCCTGGCATGAGCCCCTGTTGAGTGTTGAAGATTTTTTTTTTTTAGTTTTTGCTATAGGGCATGTGTACTTGCCAGAGACAGAGAGAAGAAAAATGAGAAATCAACTTCCGGGGGGATAGCCACGCCGCAATCCTTCTCCTCCATTCTCCTCTCAGGATTTTGGGCACACGTGCCTGGTATGATTCTCAAGCTGCTGGGTCCAGGACTCAAACCATGAAGCTGGCCATGTGGGATCCAGTGCCTTAACCTCCACAACACCTGCTGGCCCTAAAACAAACTTTTAAAAGTGCCTGAAGGGTAGAGACAGAACCACTGTCACACTCTGTCTGAAAGCAGCAGGGGGTCGGTCACACAGGCCTGCCACCACCAAGGCCTCGACTTCATGTGATTGGCAGCGATGGTAGCCAGCCGCTGCGAGGCACGGCTTCTGACCAGGTGCTTTGTAAGACAGACCTCAACTCATTCTCACCAGAGGCCCATGAGGGAGACCCTGTCATTATCATCTTACAAATGAGGACACGGAGCCTTAAGGAGAGTCATTCTCTTTCCCAAATCCTCTGAGACATATGGCAGTGGGTCCCAGGGCAGACGGGAACCGAATGGCCCTCTTTCTACACAGCACTGTCAGGGCAGTGGGGAGTGTGGGTGCGCTCTCTGCTACAACGATCTTTCTCCTTAATTGGCCCATTGCCGTGTTTTGCACATAATAGAGGAAGAGGTCCCCATCTGAGGCCCTTCTGAACTTCCAACACGGACACCTGTGATGGCCCTGTGCGCCCGGTCTTCTACAAGCTTAGCAGTCAGCTTTAACCCCAGATCTGTGTGAATCCCGTCTAGTGGGAAGGCTCCAGGGACCCAACACAGGGGCCTGCTGACTCGTGGCCTCTGTCAGTTCTGGACACGATCCTGGGAGCCTAAAAACTCTGAGCTCAGTGGTCGAGTTAACCACTCCTACCTGCCCGCGTGAATAATGTAGCGACAGAAATATACGTAGGAAAATTGTAAGAGGAGGTAATGACCAAACCGTTTCCAAATAAATACAGCAGGAACAAACATTGCACTATCACAGTGAAGGCGTGGCCTTAGAAGAAGGAGTGTGAGTCGAGGAACAGAGGAAGCCGATGAAACAAGTACTAACACAGCGACTCAGATAAGATGGCTGCTCAATTCTCTCTCACCATCAGGCTGGCGGGGCTGGAGTCCAGGGCACTTGGGCCACACCGCGCGGCTCAGCGAGCTTGTCCTGGAGATCAGATTCCTTCTGCCATCCCTACCATGGTGGCCCTATCCACATGCTCAAACTGGCACATATTGTCACACCCGTGTCCCAGCCCCTCTGCCGCATCAGAGAGGCCATGCAACATTGTCATAAACACGTCACTAGAGGTTGCTCTTCACACCCATCGCATCACTCACACTCCACTGGCTAACGCCACAGGGCCACACGAAGCTTCAAGGTGGGCTGGGACATGTGGCCCCCAGCTGGATAGCCATGTGTCTAGCTAAACTTGAGTAGAGTCTCCTAGGAGAGTGGACACTGGACACGATTACCAGTCTCTGGCACGGGGCGCCCTCTGGCCTGTAAGTATTCGTGCACATCTTCGCTCCCCACATGGGACCACTTTCCACCCCCTGAGGGAGACTGCACCCGCCCTGAGAGCAAGGTCCCGCAGCACTGCACAGCCTCTGCCTCTGCTCCAGAAGTGGCTCCGCTAGTCCAGTACCGGGAAACTGGAAACACTTCACCCCCACTCCCGCGATCTTCAGTGTGGAGCAGGGAGGGGGACAGCAATAAAGCCTCCCGTGAGGAAAAGAGGACAAGGAGCACCCGGCAGTCACCCGTCCCTGCTGGTTACTGAACCACTAGGCAGGAAGCATCACACCTCCTAGCCTGGCCACACTCCCCTCCCCCTCCTTCTCTGGGGTAACCTTGTCCACTGTCCACGAGGGCCCCTGGCTTTGCTCCCTGGGGGCTTCCTTCTTGACCGTTTCCGTGCTTAGCTGCACGTATAAAGTGGGTGCTGAAGAGGATGCCCTCTGTGGGGACACATGGCTCCCTGGGCATGCTTATGGTGGAGTCTTGGGGGCCCAGGGGCTTCTCTATGGATGGCAGGCTATTGTGAGCCTGACTTGTGACTTCTTTAGCTATCCAACTCTAGCGAAAATGGACGAACCTCCTCTTCTATTTGCTTCCGTATGACCACACAGGAGGACCACACTGAACGAGCCCTTCTGCCCATTTCTGCCAACCCTTTTTTTTGCTTTCCCTTCCGCCCTTTCTTCTTTCCTTCCTCCCAAGAGACGTACATCAACAGGGTCTTGCCATGCCGCATTCCTCGCAGCCAGCCGGGATCACGTGTGTGTGCTGTCATGTCCAGTGTTTTCAGGTGGGCCCAGGATCCAAACCTGGGCTCTGATGTAGCCCCAGGGCACCCTGCAGCACTGGCTGCACCATTTCCTTCTCTTCTGACCGCCTTCCGTGCCTGACCCGTCCTCGCTGCCTCAGGTAAGTGGTGGCTACTGAGGCCTCCACTCCAAGGCTAGGGAGGACGGTGATGCCCTCGCCAGATCTTTGCCTCAGCCGAGTCCCGTTACCAGGTGGAGACATCTCGACGGCAGGGAGCCAGGTCTGTCTTCCAGGATGTCACAGGGTGGAACTTCACCAAATAATCTGTCACAGACGAATGAAAGTCGTCAGCTTTCCATCTTGCCATATCTGGGTTTTATTTTGTTTTGTTTTGTTTTATCATAGGGCGTGCGTACTCACTGGAGAGAGACAGTGAGGGAGAAAGAAAGCAAAAAATCACCCCCAGGGGTTTGCCACACAACAATCCCATCTCCATTTTTCTCTTGGGCTTTTGGGCACGCACACACACACAAACGTCTGGCATGTTTCTCAAGCCGCTGGGTCCAGGACTTGAACCAGGCAGCCAGCCATATGAGATCCTTAACTCCCCTGCTACCTGCTGGCCCCCATCACTGTGTTTCCTCATTCCCACAGCCCAGCACTAGCCCGATGCCACACACTTTCGTTTTTGTTGTTGTTGCTGTTAATATTGCATCTCACTTTCAGCACAAATCTCTGTATTAGGTATAGCTTATACTGCCACAGCAAAAAGATCCCAAAATGCAGTTCACAGAAAAGACGGAACTCTGTGTTTCTCTTACACAACAATCCGGCATAGGCCGTTGGTCTAGGCCAGTTGGGTAACTGCTCCACGAGCTGGCCAGGATCCCGAGTTCCTTATCTCTATGCTTCTCCATTCCTATGACACAGGCCACAGGGCCAAAGCTGCCCCCACCCCCAACCTTCCAGCCTGCGGAAGGCAAAAAGAAAGAGGTGAGAGGTAAGAACTCGCCTTACAGAGATAGGTGAGCCAGAGCTTCCACTTCATGGAGTACCACATGGCTTTGGCCAGAACTTAGTCCCAGACCGCCATGCTGCAAGGGAGTCTGGGAGATAGGATTTCTACCTGAGGGCCACGTGGTCAGCCACCTGGGAGCAGTAGTCGCTCGTATTACTCAAAGGCAGAAATAGAGCACGAACACGGGAACAATGCCTCTGCCTCTGGGAGAAAGGCAAGCTGCGAAGTGACACAGACGCACACCACATGCCGTGGGGCAGCAGGAAGTCTAGTCCCCACGGCCACTTGTCAGGGCCCTGCCTCCTTGAAAGTGGGGTTTCTTCATCAGCCATCTGTGCGACCTTTTGTTTCCTGGGAGCAACTCTGACTCCCCGCTGCCCAGGAAAACCCCTGCTATAAGGGAGCTTTCTGAGGGCAGGACCGCCTTAGCCTCCTCCCCTGGCAGCCCGGGGATTGCCAGAGGCTAGTGTAATCACGGGCACTTTCCACAGAACTTGGGAGTTTCTCATTTGTTCGCTGATTTATCACTTTTGAGACTTTGTTTTGCAACATAACTCACACAAAGCCCTGGCTGGACTCTGGACCTGGCCAGTGACCAGCACCAGAAATTTTGTCCAGGCTCAGACTTTGAATCAGGACTTGACTTGACCTGTTTGAGCTGCTATAACAAAATGCCACAGCCTGGGGAGCGTAGCGTACACACGACAGAGACATGTTTCTCACACCCACGAGGCCGGGAAGTTGTGCCTGGTGAGGGCGACTCCCTCATAGAGGGCACCTCCTTCTGCGTCCTCTCTGACTGAAAGAGCAGAGCAGCTCTCCGGGGCCTCCTTCACAAGGTACTAAACCCGCTCACGAGGCTTAGTCCCCCTCATGGTTAGTCTCATGGCCTAATCACCTCTGCAAAGGTCCCTCCTCCCACTGCCATCACTTTTAGAGTTAGGATTTCAACAGAGGAACTTTGGGGGAACACGAACATTCAGACCAGAGCAGGGCCCCATCTCTTAGATCCCAGTCTGGGGGATCTGCTTACCCTCCTAAACCCCAGCACCTCCTCGGCCGGGACCTCTGCGGGGTGCCGTGGCCGCCCTGGTATGCTTCCCCTGCTCCCAGGCTGCGCTTCGAGGTGCAGCCATCAGGGAAGGGAAGACAGCAAGAGGGTCCTGGGAAGGGCCACACCCCGTGGGTCAAGAGTCCACAGACGTTTCAAGTGCAGTTGCCCCCTTCTTCTCCCCGCCTTGTCCAGAGTGACCGGCCCTCCTGGCCCTGGAATAGGACATGCAGCAGGGATGTCTGCCAGAATGAGCCCCGGGGTCTCA
>NW_006159616.1:3425736-3429690 GCF_000334495.1 Tupaia belangeri chinensis | reverse complement strand
TGTAATAGGACATGCAGAAGGAATGTCTGCTGGACTTCCCGCCGGGCTCTCCTCTCTTCTCAGGATGCAACGTGGAGAACGCCTGCTACCCGCTGGGTGTCTGTGCCGAACGGACCGCCCTCCAGAAGGCCATCTCGGAAGGGTACAAGCGTTTCAGGGCAATCGCTATCTCCAGGTGAGTGAGAGCAGGCTGCAGCAGTACGCATTCGTCTTCAGCCGTCATCCTCCGTGCAGATATTACTCCTTCCTTCATCCAGCTGACATCTGTTTACGCAGCCTTCTATGTACCAGGCCCCGTGCAGGACTCAGGGCCGGGTGCTGGGGACAGGAGGCAGACAGGAAAGCTTACGGAGCAGGAAAACAGCCCAGGCAACTGTAGTTTAGGGTAGGTGCGTTCCTGTCCCACAGCACAAAGTATATCAGAAGCCCAGCGAGACACCATGGGAAGGCAGCGTAGAAACCTAAACCTGGAGGCACCCCAAAGTCACCTGGTATAGACTCCCCTGCCACCACCACCCCAGCCCCATTATTTAGGCTTTTGTCATAGGGCACGTTTGCTTGTCAGAGAGAGACAGAGAGTGATAGAGAGAGGAAAGGTAAGAAATCCCCCCCGGGGAGGATGGCCACACCACAATCCCTTCTCCTCCAATCTCCTCTCCGGATTTTGGGCATGGACAGACACTCACCTGATGTGATTCTCAAGGCACTGGATCTGGGACTCAAACCCCCAGTCAGCCATGTGGAACCCAGCACCTTAACCACCATGCCACCTGCTGGTCCACTACCCCCATTTTACAGCTGGAAAAACTGAGGCAGCTTTCTTGGGAGAGCCAGAACAAAACCCAGGCCCCAGAATTTCACTCATTCTACTGAGCCCTGTGGGCCCAGAGGTCAGGCGCTTTTCCCTGCTCCCCTTGGGCTCACTCTGGGATCCTGAATGAGCCGCGCAGGACTGTGGACCCCTTCATTCTGCAACGCTCACCTCTAGGTGCCAGAATCTGAATTCAAGACCAGCTGTGGGGTGACAGCCCAGGAACACTGGAGTGGTTCAAACTAATCAGCTCGTCCTGTTCTGGTTGAACGTGAGCCCGGTCACCTCCCTCTGCATGCCCTAAACTCGAACAGCCTGCTCCCGGGGCGCACCCTCGAGGGGAGCACGCTGAGTCCTGTGGCTGCAGCAGGCTGGGTGGTTTTAGGATCCAGGCATACAAATGAGCTCTCCTACTGATTTGGCCCCACTGATTTACCGTAATGGCGAATGGCTCCCGTGTGTACCTTCACATTGTCTCTGAGGGAGGGTTTTCTTAGCCAGTTAGTGATACAATGACATGGGGGATGTTTAACCACCAGAAAGAGCCTGCGTGGCTGATCAAGGGCCGTCTGGAGGGACATCTGGCTTCACAGGCCCCAGTCCCTGCGTGAATTCTCTCCTCCCCATGGTGGGCCACAGCACCTTTCTGGAAGAAATGGAAGCCCCTTAGAGCAAGGCCAACGGGGCCCTGCGACAGAAGCAGGCCCTAAACATGGCCTTGGACTGGCTTTCGGAGGGGTCCGGCTCATTCCAGGTCTGTTTCTGAGAAAGCAGAGCCCTGAGTGCACCTTACAGAGAAGACCCCTGCTTCCAGGAGCCTTCCCCGTGACCCGGGTCTGTCTGGCCTCCCTTCAGCTTTGGGAGGAGTAAATGAGGCTGCTCTGGGAACATCGTGTGCAGACGAGTGGAGATCAGGATGTGAATTGCACTTTATGATAAAAAGGGGGGGAAATAACTCAATTTCAAAACTGATCCAAGAAAATAATAACATTCTGTGGAAAAAAACAAGCCAAAGTCAAAAAGTAACCTTGCAGTAACCTTGCTCTGTTTAGAATTTTCCAAATGAAAGGCTTTTTCTCTTGGTCATTATCTACTTTTAAACATGACTGGGTATTGCTAGCAACGATTAGAAAATGTCCTTATTTGCACAGAAGCTGCCTTTTCTCAGCACCCGACTGCTCTGCCCTAGGTATCCAGCTCGGATTGGCATCCCTGAGTCAGAAAGGCGGCCCTGATCGGGCTCATGGTTTGTTAAGTCGAGAGCAAGGATTTAGAGGACGGATGGGAAATGCCAGCTCCCTTGTCAACACTGGATGGGGCTGAGCCTCCCGAGAGCCCCTCCGAGACCTCGCAGGACAGGACCACACTGAGGAAGGCACATGCATCTGCAGAGCCCAGGCTGGGAAGCTGCAGAGAGATAAGCTCACACCGCCCCCCACACTGGGGTCTCAGCTGTAGTCACCACAATCGATGGGTTTCCAGCCTGTCAAGTCTGATAAGCGTGGCCTCGGTGTGTGACCAAGGTCAGCACAAACTATAGAAAACAGCACATGCCCAGCAAAAGGCAGGACATGGTGAAGGGCAGGGGAGGGAGAAAGGGGGGAGCATGAAAGAACTATCCTGATGCAACCTGCAGTTCGGCTTTAAGTGCTCACCCTTGGCAGGAATGTTGAGTTATGAATGGTTCAAAGCCCAGACTCCAGGGCGGTGAGACCTGCTTCCCGATCCTGCTCTGCTGCCACCCTCAGGCATGTTGTCAGACTCCCCTCTCTCTCTTTTTAAGTTTATTTATTTAAGTTTCACTATAGAGTATGTGCACTCACCAGAGAAAAAAGGAAATAGGAAATCACCCCCGGGGGAGCATGGCCACACCACAATCCCTCCTCCTCCACTCTCCTCTCACGTCCAGTGTGTTTCTCAAGTTGCCAGGTCCAAGACTTGAACTGTGCAGCCTGCTATGTGGGATCCAGCTGCCTTAACTTCCATGCCACCTGCTGACACCTATTTCTCAGAGTCTCTGGTTCTTGTTACAGTTAGAGCTTGGACTTAGGGTTATGTTGACTGGTTAGGGCTAGGGTGAGGGTTTGGGTTCTGGTGACAGGTGGTTGAGTGTTACGGTTAAATTTAGGTTTAGGGCAAGAGCTGGGGTGAAGAGTGGGGTTAGGGTTCAGGTCCGGGCAAGGCTTCAGTTTGGGCCAAGTTTGACCATTAGGTTTAGGAGTCAGGGTTATGGTTGGGCGATAGAGTCAGGGTTAAGGTGAGTTTTACGGTAAGGTTAGGGTGAGTGTTAGATTCAGTGTTAGGATTAGGAGTGAATATTATGTTCAGGGTTGGGCTTTAGGCGTGGGTTTGGGTCTGGGTCAGGATTGGCATCCCTGAGTCAGAAAGGCGGCCCTGATCGGGCTCATGGTTTGTTAAGTCGAGAGCAAGGATTTAGAGGACGGATGGGAAATGCCAGCTCCCTTGTCAACACTGGATGGGGCTGAGCCTCCCGAGAGCCCCTCCGAGACCTCGCAGGACAGGACCACACTGAGGAAGGCACATGCATCTGCAGAGCCCAGGCTGGGAAGCTGCAGAGAGATAAGCTCACACCGCCCCCCACACTGGGGTCTCAGCTGTAGTCACCACAATCGATGGGTTTCCAGCCTGTCAAGTCTGATAAGCGTGGCCTCGGTGTGTGACCAAGGTCAGCACAAACTATAGAAAACAGCACATGCCCAGCAAAAGGCAGGACATGGTGAAGGGCAGGGGAGGGAGAAAGGGGGGAGCATGAAAGAACTATCCTGATGCAACCTGCAGTTCGGCTTTAAGTGCTCACCCTTGGCAGGAATGTTGAGTTATGAATGGTTCAAAGCCCAGACTCCAGGGCGGTGAGACCTGCTTCCCGATCCTGCTCTGCTGCCACCCTCAGGCATGTTGTCAGACTCCCCTCTCTCTCTTTTTAAGTTTATTTATTTAAGTTTCACTATAGAGTATGTGCACTCACCAGAGAAAAAAGGAAATAGGAAATCACCCCCGGGGGAGCATGGCCACACCACAATCCCTCCTCCTCCACTCTCCTCTCACGTCCAGTGTGTTTCTCAAGTTGCCAGGTCCAAGACTTGAACTGTGCCGCCTGCTATGCGGGATCAAGCTGCCTTAAC
>NW_006159616.1:3405123-3425716 GCF_000334495.1 Tupaia belangeri chinensis | reverse complement strand
CTGCTGAACTCTATTTCTCAGAGTCTCTGGGCCTGGCTTTTCATCCAGGGAATGCAGGAAAGTAACATCTGCTCAGTGGTCTGTCGTGAGACCCCAGTAAGTGATTTCTGTGAGGCTTCTGGCAGGGAGTACTTACATATTGTTTTGTTGCTGTTGTTTAGTTATTTATTATTATTATTTGTTTGTTTTTGCCATAGGGCACATGAACTCACCAGCTAGAGAGACAGACAGACAGAAAAACAGGAAGCGAGAAACTAATCCTCAGGAAGGACGGTCACTCCACAATCCCTTCTCCATTCTCCTCTTGGGACTCTGGACACACGTGTATATGTGGCCAGGGTGATTTTCAAGCTGCCAGAGGAGGGAGGCTGAATGTCACACAGAGCACCTCTCCCACGGCCTGGCCACAGCCTGCCTGTGTGACAGCATTTACATGCAGGATCTATCTCCCCTTCCAGTCGGGGAGGTCCCTGAGGACGCGGATTCTCCGCTTGGGCTCTGTTGCTGCTTCCCAGGCCTGAGTGGCACAGAGCCGGTGAACACAAGTGGATTGACATGAAAGATAGCACAGAATCCAAGCTCCAAAGAGCGTCTGAGAGGCCCTAGCTGCAGCAGCTGTCAGTAATTGCTGACTTGGCTCTGGGCGTCCTGGGCAGGGGTGCCCCCCGCCCCCATTCCCCATGTTCCCATGGACCTTCTACTAAGCTGGAAACAGGCTCAGAGAAGACTCCACCTTCCCACGGAGCAGAATCTTTTTCTGATTGGCTCTTGCATATAAAAGGTATTTATCATGAGGATTAAATAAAATAGCACCCCATCGCACTCTGTCCCCTCATCTGCGTTATTCTATTCACAGCATCTGTTCCTAAATCCACTTGATACATGGTTGGGTGGCTGGTTCCCCTTACTAGTCTATAAATTCCTGAGCACAATGAATTTTGTCTTTTTGTTCACTGTTGTACCCCCAGCACCAACGATGGTGCCTGGCACGTGGTTGGTGCTCAGTAAATAATCAGTTGAAATGAGACAGTGCACATATTGGGTTGATAGAAAAGTCATGACATTTTTTCCTGTTTTTCTATGCAAAAATGTGTCATGACTTTTCTTTTTTTTTTTTTCAGAGGTTTTTTTCTATAGGGTGAGTGCACTCTCCAGACAGACAGAGACTGAGAGACAGAAAGCGAGAAATCACACCCCAGGGGGGATGGCCACGCCGCAATCCCTTCTCCTCCATTCTCCTCTCGGGATCTTGGGCACACATGCGCACACACCCAGCGTGAGTTTTAAGCCACCGGGTCCGGGACGTGAACCACGGTCGACTACATGGGAGTCCAGCGACATAGCCATTACGCTAACTGCTGGTCCCTGTCATGACTTTTCTGACACCCCAATATGACCAAGTACTAAAGCTATGACAGAGCCTGTGTATGTAAGGGAGTAAGTGCCCGGCGATTAGTATAGTCCATGACGATATGTACATAGCGTTCTCAAGTTTACCCGGCCTGTTGTACAGCTCACCGTATTCTATCTCCCAGCGTTCCTGCAGAGTAGATGACATTACTACCCACTTTCATCCAGCAGGCAAAGAAATGAGACTTGAATGGGGTAGAATGACTCAATGTCAAACCAGCCATTGGCATGGTTGAGGCGACTGGATCCCACACGGCCGGCCACAGTTTAAGTCCCAAACTCGGCAGCTTGAGAAACACGCTGGGCACATGTGAACGAGTGCCCAAAATCCCAAGAGGAGAATGGAGGAGACAGGACTACGGCACGACCATCCCCCATAGGGGGTGATTTCTCACTTTCCCTCCCACTGTTTCTCTCTCCCTCTCTCCAGCAAGCACAGGCAAAAACCTAGAAAAAATAAAATAAAATAAAATTCAAACCTTGTCTTCTTCCGGAGCTATCCCAAAGCTTGAGCCAGAAGAACAAGGATGATGGTGGCTGCTGGCTTAACCAGTGGACTTGGAAGTTCCTAGGTTAAGCCTGCTTTCATTGTTTTGAGAGGCTTTAGCCTTAGGGAGCATCTGCTCACTGGAGAGAGAAAGAGAGACAGAGACAGGGAGCGGGGAAGTGAGAAATCACTCCCGAGGAGGAATGGCCGGACCACCATTCCTTCTCATCCATTCTCTTCCTGAGACCTTGGATATGCATGGACACGTGCCCAGCGTGATTTTCAAGCCATCTGGTCCGGACCGTGAACCGTGGTTGGCCATGTGGGAATCCAGCAATGCAATCACTACGTCATCTGCTGGCCCTGAGCCCACTTTCTTCAAGCTCCATCCTTTTCCCTGCTCGGAGGTGGAGGACTGCCTGTGGTGCCTACGCTCACACACAACCCTGACTATAAGTGCGCTTCTCCAGGCCTCACAAGCAAGGAGCCCATTTCTCTTTGACTCCCAGGCATCTTATTCTTTCACACCCAGGGCCTTTGTACATACCGCTTATTTTCTTTGCCTGTAACACAAAACCCCTGGGGCTTCAGAATGGCATCTGTTACTCCATCTCACTGAGCCTGTTTCCTCTCCTGCACAGTGGCCCATTCTGACGCTCAGGTTGCCGTGAGAATTAAATGAAATAATGGACATCATGTGTCTGGTACAGAGTTTAGATATAGGCAGTGCTCACTAAAGGGTGACTTCTGAACTCTGCACTTCTTCCAAGGGCCCGGTCAGATGCCGCTGCTCCTATAAAGTATTCGTTCTCTGCAGGGATTGTCTCCCTCCTGCTGTATGCTTTTACTGCATTGTGTTTAGAACGGTAACTCCTGGAACCAGCAGATGGCATGGTGGTTATGTTGCTGGACTCCCACATAGTCGATTCAAGTCCTGGACCTGGCAGCTTGAAATTGATGCCAGGCACGCGTGTGTGTGCACATGCCCAAAATCCTGAGAGGAGAATGGAGGAGAAGGGATTGCAGCATGGCCATCCCCCGGGGGGTGGGGGGGTTAATTTCTCACTTTGTGTCTCTCTGTTTTTTCTGTCCCTCAGGAGCGTGCATGTGCCTTATAGCAAAACTCTTTCAAAAAAAAAAAAAAAAAAAAAGGGAACCAGCAGTTAGCGTAATGGCTATGTCGCTGGACTCCCACGTAGTCGACCGCGGTTCGTGTCCCGGACCTGGTGGCTTAAAACTCACGCCGGGCACGTGTGCGTGCGTGCCCAAGATCCCGAGAGGAGAATGGAGGAGAAGGGATTGCGGCGTGACCATCCCCCCTGGGGGGTGATTTCTCGCTTTCTGTCTCTATGTCTCTCTCTGTCTGTCTGGCGAGCGCACGCGCCCTACAGTGAAAATCTCTCAAAAAAAAAAAAAAAATGGTGGGACCAGCAGTTGGTGTAATGACTATGTCGCTGGACTCCCATGTAGTCAACCGCAGTTCAATCCCCGGACTGGGTGGCTTAAAATCATGCCGGGTGTGTGTGTGTGCATGCTCAAGATCCCGAGAGGAGAATGGAGGAGAAGACCATGGAGGAGGGGGGGAGTGACTTCTCACTTTCTGTCTCTGTCTTTCTGGCGAGTGCACGTGCCCTATAGTAAAAACCTCATCAAAAAAAAAAAGGTAACTCCTCTGGTTTCCAGTGTCACCCATAGGGCTGAGCGATCTCTTGAAGAGAAGAGACAAATTCTCTTCCACCTTTGTACCCCTGGGGTAGGAGTGACAGTGAGGACTTACTAAACACTGAATGCTCTGCCCGTGGCCTTGCCTTATGGAAGTCTGGGAAGCCACCCAGTGGTCTTCTCAGCCTCTAGGACACAGCGTGTCCGTGAATCAGGAACTGACTGCCTCGTGGGGCTGCCCTAGTCTGCAGCAGGCCCAGGCCTCAGCGCCTGCGTCCTAGCAACTGTCCTGGTGCCTCAGAGTGACTGACCTGAGTATGATTCTCTGTTTCCGCAGTGATTTGCAAGATGACTTTATCTCACCATGTGGGGCCTGCAGGCAAGTCATGAGAGAGGTAAGCAGCTTCTCTTTCTGCTGGAATGGGAACTGGATGCCTCTTGGCTCTCCCGGGCTGTGTGCGCGATGCCCAGCTGCCAGCCGGGAGACGCAGCTGCTGGCTTGTTTCTCCACTGGCTGACTTCTAAGCCTTCCCGAGCTTACACAATTCACTGGAAATGATTCCGGCCTTCAGCAAAAATAGAAGGGGTGTCTTCAAACACTCCTTGAAGAGTGCTATCAAGGAAAAGAAGTCTAGTGACAAAAGAGGCAGCAGGGGATGTTCTAGGTCAGAGGTTAGCAAATTGGGGCCATGAGCCAAATCCAGCCTGTTACTTGTTTTGTAAATAAAGTTTGCTTTGTTTTTGTTTTGTTTTTGGAGAAGTTTCTGCTATAGGGCACGTACACTCACCAGGAAGACAGAGAGAGACAGACAGAAAGTGAGAAATCACCCTTCAGGGGGGGATGGCCACGCCACAATCCCTTCTCGTCCATTCTCCTCACAGGATCTTGGGCACGCACGCACATGCGCCCAGCGTGAGTTTAAGCCACCAGATCCAGGACTTGAACCGCAGTCAACTACATAGGATTTCAGGGACATAGCCATTACACCACTGCTGGTCTCTGTAAATAAAGTTTTATTGGAACACAGCCACATCCATTCCACAGCTATTGTCTCTGGCTGCCTTGGTCTTATTATAACAAAACCGAGCAGTGACCACAGAGGCCACATGGCCTGCAAACCCTAAGTAACTCACAGTCCTTGACAGTGAAAAGAGAAAAGCTTGCAGCCCTTGCTATAGAAAGCCAGGAAAGGCCTCTCTTTAAAGATGATATTTGAGCAGAAATATAAATACTGAGAAAAGATGAGACAAAGCTCTGAGGAAGGGCTTTTCCAGGCAGAGGAAGCAAGGGGCCAGCTGGTGGTATGGTGATTAAGGCAGCTGGATCCCACATGGCCACCTATGTGGTTCAAGTCCCAGACCCAGCAGCATGGCTACTCCCCCTGGAGAGTTCTCTCTCACCTTCCCTCTCTCTCTGTCTCCCTCCAGTGGGTGCACACACCCTATAACAACATTTCTTTGAAAATAAATAAATAAATAGCAAGAAGTCCGGAGGGGCTAGGGTGTGTGGAGCATGGGAACGCAAGAGGATGTGAAGTCAGAGGGGTAGGCGGGGGTCAAATCACAGGGACGGGTAAGCCATGGATGGAGGGTATATTTTATTCCAAGAATAAAGAGAGCTGAATTGTACACTTACACATGGTTAAAATAACAAATAGTATTTTATGTCATGTCTATTTTACCACTTTACAAAAGCCGGAGGGCTGGCTCCGCGGTGCAGTGGTAACGCACTGCTTATAAGAAGGTGGATCCCACAGCTCCCATCCCCAGCTTGGCTGGTCTGCAACACTCCGGCACACGTGCAAGCCCAAGATCTGACGGGCCGCAGGACTGGAGGAAGGGGATCACAGCATGACCCGACGCTGAGAAGGCGCACTCGCTCTCTCTCACACTCACGTGCATATACACACGCCAGCATGAAGGAAAAAGGAAAAAATATGGGGGGCGGGGAAGGTAATAAAGGGAAAACACTGGATGTTTTCAAGAAGGAACCTGAGGGATCTGATGTACTTTTTATTAAAAAGTACATTTTTTTTAATTGCCAGAGGGTACATGCACTCAACAGAAAGACAGAGAGAGAGAGGAGAAAGCACCCACAATGGGCATGGTCATGCCACAATCCCTTCTCCTCCATTGCTCCACCCTGCTGGGATGTGGGGCACACACACGTGCTGGGTGTGTTTTTCAAGCCTATGGAGCCAGGATTTGAACCAGAGTGAGCTGTGTGGGATCCGGCCCCCTTGACCACGAGGCTATGGGACCAGCCCTACAAAAATCATCTTAATGGAAGCCTCTAGTTTCTCCAACTCTAAAAACAAAGGGTGGCTTAGAGCCTGTATTCTTAATCTGAGCTCAGTGGGAGGCTTTTATGCTGATATGTACACTTGGCATGGGTGTCAGTCGTTTTGTGGATTCTCAAAGAAGTCTAGATCCTCCAGAATCCCAAACTATTGAGCCGCCAGCTTAGTCTCACGACTGACACCATGCCGAGCTCTGACATCAATGTCCAGCCCCTCTAGTGCAGCACCCCAAGCCCAGGAGGAAGTGTGTGCCGTTATTCCCATTCTCAGAGGAGTACTCTGAGACTCAGAGAGGCGAAGTGGCTCGCTGAGGAGCCCCGGCCAGTCGGCCACACGCCCGTCTCCAGACGCCCTGCTCCTCACTGCTGCCTCACCGCCTTTATGGTTCCATAAATCGGGCAGAATTGTTTTCCGCCGTGGAAGAAGCCTAGTAGGGCTTTGCCATGTGGAAGCTGCTTGCTCCATGGGGTTTCTGCTTTCGGGGCTGTCTGTGTTGGGGAGAAGCGATTGCTTCAGTTTTGTTTTTGTGCCTCAGGGTTCCAAAGCATCTGGAGGGTACAGACACCTCCATCTTCCTTCTGCTGCTTGCCAGGACTGCAAACTAGAAGTTCGCAGAATTTATTTCCCAAACCCAGATGAAAAATGCCACTGAGAGAGCACTGAATCCACGCTGTGGCTCCATCTCAGTTCAGAAGGGCAGAAGTCTCGCGCTGCCTGGCATGGGGTGATGTCTAAGGTCATGTAAGGAAGCCGCACGGAGCACACATCCCGGCTCCCGGTTCCCCGACCTGGTCCAATGGCTCATTGCTATTTTTTCTACACAGATTAGATGTTGGCAAATGAGAGGAGGCGAATGAAAAAGCTGAAGGAGGGAGAGGCAAAACTGAACCCAAAATGCAAATCATAAGCGATGAGGCTTGGGAACCAGGGACCTGGCACTTAAGCTGTCTCTGCTCAGCTTTTGTCCGTCCCCTCAGGGACAGCCTGCCAAGCAGAAAAATTTCCTTCCTTAAAACATTAATTCTGAAGAAGCCAGAAGATTGATTGTGCCTGGTAATGGCGTGGCAATTCAGGCCAAGACGCTGGCAACCGCATAAACAATAGCACGGCTTCACCCGGCTGCGCCTGTGTGCAGCACACCAACCCGCTCCGGCTCCGCTCCCACCGCACCTGCGTGAGAGCAGCCTGAGTCCACAGACCAACCCGGGGCCTTTCCCTGATGTCACAGCTTACCCCTCAGCCTAGCACAGTCTCCCGTCTCGAAAACCATTTTGTGCATCAAGAGCCTGACCCCAAAGAGTTATCACCTGCCCACGGTCACACAGCAAGCAGGCTGCTCCCCTGGGTGGAGGAAGAAGATGGGGAGACACATGTGTCTGTGCTAATTCTACCCGACAAAGCCTCAGTTTCCTCATCACTAAAATGGGCATGAGGGTAGCACCTAGCGGAAGGGTGGCTGATGAACTGATGCATTTGCAGTCTCTGGGAAGCACTGTAACAGACATGGTCTCCTGGCGTGAGGTGTGATGGCGACACTGTGAGGGGAGCAGGTATCACTGGTCATTCGCACAGCAGAGGCACGCGGGCTCTGGGGTTAGATAACTTCTTACACAGCCCCAGGTGGGTCCCTGATGGAGCATCGAGTGCCCACTAACGACAGGCCAAGCACTGTGCTATTCAGTGGTGCTCTTCCATTTGTTCCTCCCTCAAGTTTGACGAGCCAAGTATAGTCACTGTCATTCCCATTTTACAGACAAGAAAACCAAGGTATGGAGAGGGAAGTTAGCCATAGGGTAGAGCCAGATCCAGGCCCCGGTCTGTCCTATCCCTCAGCCACGCTGCCTCCCTCATGCTGACTTTGCATCTTTTCCAGTTTGGCACCAGCTGGGCCGTGTACATGACCAAGCCGGATGGGACGTATGTTGTGAGGACGGTCCAGGAGCTGCTGCCTTGCTCCTTTGGGCCCGAGGACCTGCAGAAGATCCAATGAAGGCCAGAGAACACCCTCCGCCTGGGAGAGCCTGGGTTCCATCAGGTGCCTAAGGGGACAGCCACTAGAAAGCTTCACAAAGACATTCTTACAGACCTGGGGACATTCGTTGAATGGGTCCCAACCCTCTAGGGACCAGGCAGGGTTGACTTCCAAATTAGACTCAAGCTCTGCAGTCTTCTGAAATGAAGAGGGTTTCACTTGGTCTCGGCAGAGCCCTGCACGTCCTCCCGGGGACTTGCAGCACCTCGCTCCTTCTTTCACTTCCTGTGAGCCCTCTTTAAAATTCTAGCCAAGTCTGGACTGCTTCCCCACCAGCCTTCCCAAGGTTCTATGCAGTTCCCAGCATCTTTTCTAATTATAAACATCACAGAACATTCTGATTCAGAAGAGTGCATTTTGCTCTTTGTCTTTATCAATGCTTGCAGCTCTTAGGAGGGACAGGGTGATTTAGAGAAAGCTCCTGTGGGAGAGGAGTTGGGCACCTTGGAACTGACCTTTGGTGGGTGGCGGGGGTTGTGGCTGAGCGTTTAGGCTTCCTGCCCCCATGTTCTCCAGACACGAGGCCGGTGGGGCTGGGTCTCGCTGCCAGGAATCATCTCTAGAGTCGTCTTTGGCTGCTGTAGACCTGAGCACCCAGTGCTGCCCGGCCTCACGGTTGTGGCTGACAGATTCCAGAGCACGGAAGGGTGGACTTGATTCCTGTACACGGGCAGCCTTTCACAGCCAGCTCGATCATTCCTCTAGCGGTGACTTATTGCCGCTTACTACGTGTGTGGGCTGGGACCAGTTCTGGGGACACAGCCATGAATAAGACAAAGTCCCTGTCCTCTCACAGCCCTCAGTTTATCGGTGGGAAAATTACATCTAAGTGATTGCAGCACTTCATGACAGATGTCACCAAGAGGGAGAAAGAGCTCTGGAAGCCAGTCGCAGAAGGAGTGAAACTGGCCTTGGGACAAGGCCACCCAGCAGAGGGCCCTGAGTATGAGAAGGGTCACCCCATTAGGGAATGGGCTTTGGGGAAGAGTCAAAGATGAAACCCAACTGAAAGACGAAGCCCAGTGTTTTTGCACCTTACGGAAACAGGCTGTGGAAGGCAGTTCTCAAAGGATTCTAGAAATTATCTGAAAATGTCCGCTTGAAAGAACAATACTCACTTGGCGTTAGCGAGGCAGGGATGTTGGTTTAAAATAAGAGCATTTTCATGTTGCGGCCCCTTTGTGCAAAGGCAGTTCTGCAGACCTGCCATTTCGGCGCGGCACGGGCGCCACTGTTCAGCGCTGTCCATGGTCTTTAGGGCCCTAAGGCACAGCTCCAGATTCCTGTGGAAAGAAGCAGAAGCATGTACATTTCTGCTGGGCCAGCTGCTGCTGTGCTCACGTAAACCACAGTCTTTTAGGCTTTCTCTTTGGCGGGGAGATGGGCACAACGTCACTGACAGACACCAGGTGTGCTCTGGGCACCTAGGTGTACAATGAAGCCAGAAAACGCTGTTCAAGGATAAATAATGGGGGACCAGCAGTTAGTGTAATGGCTACGTTGCTGGACTCCCATGTAGTCAACCGTGGTTCGAGTCCCGAACCCAGTGGTTTAAATTCACGCCGGGCGCATGTGCATGTGTGCTCAAGATCCCGAGAGGAGAATGAAGGAGAAGGGATTGCAGCATGGCCATCCCCCCCTGGGGGGTGATTTCTCACTTTCTGTCTCTCTGTCTCTCTCTGTCTTTCTGGTGAGTGCACACGCCCTATAGCTAAAAATCTTTCCAAAAAAAAAGGAAAAAAAATAAATAATGGAATGCTCAAATAGGTCCCACCTGGGTATAATATTTTGCATATGATTATATGAGCTCAGAAACATGTGGAAGGAACACCTGGTCTGTCCACATAGTGTTTGATGGCTATGAGAAGGAGGAGTTAACAGGAAATAATGAGAGATTCTCTGACTGACAGAGTTAGCATATTTGGCATATAAAAGATATTCAGTTAATAAAGACATCAGCTACGGGAGAATCGAGGGAGGGAGAAATGCTTAGAATTAGACAAACCAGTTCAAGAAAAATAAAATGTCATGTCTAAGCCTATTTGGTTGTCAGAAAAGTCATGATGTATTTTTTCTTTTTTTTTTTTTTTTGGAGGAGTTTTTCGCTTCAGGGTGCGTGCACTCACCAGAGAGACAGAGTGACAGAGATACAGAAGGCGAGAAATCATTCCCCATGGGGGATGGCCACACCGCAATCCCTTCTCCTTCATTCTCCTCTTGGGATCTTGGGCACGCACACACACATGCCTGGCGTGAGTTTTAAGCCACCGGGTCCGAGACTCGAATCATGGTCAACTACATGGGAGTTCAGCAACATAGCCATTACACTAACTGCTGGTCCCACATGATGAATTTTTTCTATGCAAAAATGTGTCATGACTTTTCCGACGGCCAATACATGGTTACATTGGTCACCTGTTGCTATCTAACAAATTACCCTCACATTTAGTGGTTTAGGCCAGCAAATATTCACTAGCCCATAGCATCTCCTTTTTAAAAAAATTGTCAGAGGACATATATGCTCATCAGAGAGAGATCAGCCCCCGATGGGGCATGGCCATGCCACGGTCCCTTCTTCTCCATTTTTCCAACCTGTCAGGGCTCTGGACATACACACAGGCATGCCAAGCATGTTTTTCAAGCCACTGGGGCTAGAATCTGAACTGTGGGCAGCCATGTGGGATCCAGTCTCCTCTCCACAGGTCTTCACCACTGTGCTGCAGGGCCTGCCCTGTTTCATGGTTTCTGCAGGTCAGAGTTCTGCTCTGAGCTAGGTCCTCTGGCTCAGGGTTTCTGACAGGCTGCAGTGTTGGTGTCAGCCAGGGCTACACCCTCGTTCGAGTACCCACTGGGAAGGAGTCCACCTTGAAGCTCCCCGACAGCTGCCGGCAGGACCCAGTGCCCTGTGGGCCACTGCGTTACCAGCCAGGCTCTTGCCATGTGGGCCACTCTTCACGGCATCTGGCCTCTCTTAGAACAAGCAAGCAAGAGAGTGAGCAAGACGGAAACCCAGCCATGAGAACAACTGCCTCAGTTCGTTATTGTGTGGCTCACAGAAATGCCTGAGACTGCGTGATTTATAAAGAAACAACGGCTTATTTTCCAAACTCTTGATTCTGGTGGCTAGAAGGTCCACAATGGCCAAAGACTGAACTTCCAGCAGAGCTCTGCCTGGCTCCCCACTGTCTAGCTCTCTGTCCGGACACACCAGAACATGGGCCCCGCCTGATGACTTGTCACACCCAGAGGCTCCGCTGTGGGACACCACGGAGGGCTTACGTTCTCCTTCAGCAGCTTTTCAACACACCAAGTCCCAACACGTAAGCTTTTAGGGGCTAGCCAATCACCTCCCACTAAGACTAGAGTTCAAAATGTCAACCCATGGGGGACAAACCATTATCCAAGCCTGAACGGTGACATTCCACCATTTTTGACAAATCCTTTTTTTATTTTTCTCCATAAGGCACATGCATGTGCTGGAGAGACAGAGAGAAGGAAAGTGAGAAATCACCCTCCCCAGGGAGATAACGACAGCCACAGTCCCTTCTCCACCATTACCCTCTCAGGATTTGGGGCACGCATGCACATGCACACACTCCCAGCGTGATTTTTGATTTACTGGGTCCAGGACTCAAACTGCAGTAGGCCATGTGAAGAGTCCAGTGCCTTAACCACTACACCACTTGAAGGCCCCAGCTTTTGACAAATTCTACTCCTTAGAAGCATTTTGATGAGGTCCAGCCCACAGTCCTGGGGAGAAGATTACACAAGGACACAAATACCAAGAGGTAGGCATTCTAAAGATGCAAAAAATTGAAAATGTACATGGACAAGGAAAAGAAAACCCAGAGTCGATAAAGGTGGTGGGAGGGTCTGAAGAAGTAGGTTTAGATAACCCTGGTCAGGAGTCTGACCTTATTCCAAAGGGGGAGACACCAGTGTCAGGCAGGGGTGACACAGTCAGCTTGAGGCTTACAGAGCTCAGCTGCTGAGTCAAGGAAACTATCAGAAAAACAATAGCTACAGGTGTAAAATAGCGTTCTCTCTGCGCTGGGGGCTAGGCTTGGGGGAACTGGGATAGAAGATTGTTACTTTTCATGTTAACAGGTATTACCTACCCCCCATTTTTTAAAAAAAAGTTTGTGCCATAGGGTGCGTGGGCTCACCAGAAAAAGACAAAGAGAGGCAGTGAGAGGGGAAGTGAGAAATCACCCCCAACAGGGATGGCCATGGAACAGTCCCTGCTCCTCCATTCTCCTCCTGGGATTTGGGCATGCACACACACGCACCCTGAGTGATTTTCAAGCCGCCAGGTCTGGGACTTCTGCTGCAGTCGGCCATGTGGGAGTCCAGCGCCTTAACCACTATGCCACCTGCTGGCCCCTTGTCAGTGTTTTTTAAACTATATGTGTGTGTGTGTGTGTGTGTGTGTGTGTGTGTATACATTTTAAATGAAAAGCACAAAAACAGAATAAAAAGAAAGAAGCCATGGAAGGCAAATTCATGTTAATTCCAGGCGGTAAGTGCAATAGTCATTCTGTGGGATTGGGGGTGCCAGTTATCAGCACTCCTGTTATTTCCTTCCAGTCTCTCTCCTCCCTCTCCTCCCTCTTCCTGGGAAGGAGGAGTGACTCCTGGGATTGTGACTGGGGAGTCTGAAAACACTGCCCAGCCCCTGCCCCTCCCCTCCTTTTGGCCATGAGCCTGCCAGCGAGGGCTTGTATTCCCAGGTGGCTCTCACAAGGGCTGGAGAAGCAGCACCCTATGTTAGGTGCTGGGTAGATAAGGTGTAGACACCACAGTCCCTGTCCTTACAGAACTCACATTTAAAAGGAGACTGTGAAGGGGCAGCTAACCCTTCCTGGAAGAGGTGACCGTAAGTATAAAGATGGACTCTTTCTGAGAGGGCAGAGGGCTCAGCATGCTCTGGGATAACTGCTGATTCAGAGCAGCGAGGCCCACCTTACCCACGGTCTTGCCTTCACTGCTGGTGTTGCATATATAGTACAATTAGAATTTAAAGTCCATCTATCTATTGAGAGAGAGAAGACAAGCAACCTCAACAGGTCCCTGCCACACTGCTGTGGCCTGCAGCCCTCCAGCCAGCCGGGATCAGGTGTGGCCGTCATGTTCAGATCCCCCATGCACAGCCCTGCACTGTGGCACCTACCGCCTGTGCCACCAGGGCATGGCCGATGTAACAAGACACACAGGGAGAGGCCACACGCCATAACTTATTATACTATGGTGCTATAACGGTTCTACGTTAGGTTTATTGCTGTCAATCTCTCACTGTGCCTAGTGCATAGATTGAAATGTATGATAGGCACGTGTGTATAGGACAAAGAATACATAGGTTTCCACACTACCTGCGGTTTCAGGCCTTCACTGAGGTCTTGGGACATATCCTCATGGATGATGGGGGGCGGGGTCACTGTGTTGTTAGGCTCTACAGGGCAGCTCAGGGGACAACAAGAAAGGAGCTGGGACCAAATAGTGAAGAACTGTCTGTGCCAGGCAGGAGCTTGGGCTTTCTCCTGAGGATGATGGCCAAGGGTAAGAGCCCGTGGAGGCCTTTCTGCAGCAGGTGACATCGGGACAATCACTGCAGGCAGCAAATACACTGGGCCATAGAAGCCGCAGACTTCCTGAGCGTCTGCCTGGCGCAGCATCTCCCGCTCTGCGGTGACCGTGTTTCCATTTCCGTCCATGCTGCCCAGGCCGGACAGAGATCTTTCTTCCCAGTGAACTCACCTTCTCGCCCACTGTGGGCTGACCCTAACCCCCAGACTACAGCCCAGGAGTCTGAAGCAGCAGGATTATGAGCAGGCTGCAGTTTGGCTCTGTCAACAGTTTCAGTAAAAAAAAAAGTCCTTCCACCTCTGCTGGCAATTTAGAGATAGCATTTCTGAAATGGTCTGTGGATAAAAGATGCTGCTGCCCTGGGAAAATCTGTCTGTCTCCTGCCAGGAGGGGACAAAGCATGCTGGAACCGTGCCAAAGGACGCTGGCCAGAAAGGGAAGGTCAGACAGCCCTCAATAGTTCTCTTTTTTAAAGGCTTGCCTTTTTCCATCTTCCCTTAGCATCAGCTTCCACCCCAACCCCCACTGCATGTCCTTTGGGGGAAGGTTAAGTGGCGCTTCCTAGAAGTATTGCGTACTTTACCACAACTCCACAGTCTGGCCTGCCTGGAGGGAAAGCGGGCAGTAAGACACAAGGGTGCCCGTGGAACAGAGCTTCGGCCAGAAAAAAATCCGGTGGCCTTACCAACAGCTCCCCTCCACTTTTCTGTGAATGAATGAGACTCTAGTATAGAATATCAAATCTACAATATAAACAAATACCTCGGCAGAAAACCATACCATATCTCAAATTTATCTTCTTGGAGTACTGCTAAAGAGATGGGTGATATTATGGGGGAATCTCAAGGGACTTGAGACCCTGGCACCACAATGATAGGACTTCCCCTTCCCATATGGAGATGAATGGAGCCAGGACTGGTGTCCCTGAGAAGGGCACCCCCTGTGCTCCTGCCATGGCAGAACTGTGTCCCTGCCTTGAGAAAGGAGAACATAGAACCCCTGCAATCCCTGCTAGAAGCCTCCGTGCTCTCAGAAGTCCACAGACATCTGCTGGGGAGTCTTCACACTGTGCTTGGCTCAGACCTGTCAGAAGCAACCTAGATTTCACTGCAGATGGAGGCGTGAACAAGTCCAGCCTATAATGAAGGTTAATTAATATCAGTCTGGAGAGTTCATTTCCAGCAGGTGCATTATATGTCCAGGTCCAGTGAATCTGTCTGCAGCTTAGGGAGACAAATGCAAAGGCTTATCACCAATACGCCCCTTAACCCAAGATCACTAAGACAATGCCCTTTAGTGAACTTTTCTTGTGAGTGAAAAGTTATGTGTCCAGGAGATTAAAGAAAATCCTTATAGTTAAAACATTAAATACCTCCGAGAACCTCTTGCTTCTTCTCTGTAAAGATGAAAGAGAAGAACCATGATGAACATGAGATACAGGAGATGAGTGGATTTCAACCTTGAATGAGACCTTAGCCCCAACTACGTTTCCACAGGTAAGCTTGTGGTCACTGGAGTGTCACGTTTCTCGAACCTTCTCTTTCTTATTGTTCCCCAAAAGATCACTTCAAAGGGCTTTTAAAGTTGTCATTTAAGGGACCAGGAGATGGCATAATGATCACATCGCTGGACTCCCAAGTAGTCGACAACAGTTCAAGTCCCAGATCCGGAGGCTTAAAACTCATGCTGGGCACATGTGTATGTGTGCTCAACATCCCAAGAAATGAATGTAGGAGAAGGGTTGTGGTGTGGTCATCCCCCTGGGGAATGATTTCTCTGTCTCTCTCTATTTCTCCAGTGAGCATATGTGCCCTATAGCAAAAAACTCTCTAAAAATAAATAAATAATAAAATAAAATTGTCATTTAAAATTCTCTGAGATTGGACCAGGAGGTGGTATGGTGGTTAAGCTGCTGGATTCCCACATGGCTGGCCACAGTTCAAGTCTTGGACCCGACAGCTTGAAAATCACAACAAACAGGGACCAGCAGATGCTATAATGGTTACGTTGCTGGACTCCCAAGCAGTCAACCATGGTTCAAGTCCCAGACCCAGTGGCTCAAAACTCACATCAGGCATGCATGTACATGCGTGCCCAAAATCCTGAGAGGAGAATGGAAGGGAAGAGATTGCAGAATGGCCATACTCCCTGGGCCGGGGTTGGGGGGATTTCTCACTTTCTGTCTCTCTGTGTCTCTTTGGTGAGCACATATGCCCTATAGCAAAAATCTCTCTCAGGAAAAAAAAAAAAAAAAATGAGTGGATTTCAACCTTGAATGAGACCTTAGCCCCAACTACGTTTCCACAGGTAAGCTTGTGGTCACTGGAGTGTCACGTTTCTCGAACCTTCTCTTTCTTATTGTTCCCCAAAAGATCACTTCAAAGGGCTTTTAAAGTTGTCATTTAAGGGACCAGGAGATGGCATAATGATCACATCGCTGGACTCCCAAGTAGTCGACAACAGTTCAAGTCCCAGATCCGGAGGCTTAAAACTCATGCTGGGCACATGTGTATGTGTGCTCAACATCCCAAGAAATGAATGTAGGAGAAGGGTTGTGGTGTGGTCATCCCCCTGGGGAATGATTTCTCTGTCTCTCTCTATTTCTCCAGTGAGCATATGTGCCCTATAGCAAAAAACTCTCTAAAAATAAATAAATAATAAAATAAAATTGTCATTTAAAATTCTCTGAGATTGGACCAGGAGGTGGTATGGTGGTTAAGCTGCTGGATTCCCACATGGCTGGCCACAGTTCAAGTCTTGGACCCGACAGCTTGAAAATCACAACAAACAGGGACCAGCAGATGCTATAATGGTTACGTTGCTGGACTCCCAAGCAGTCAACCATGGTTCAAGTCCCAGACCCAGTGGCTCAAAACTCACATCAGGCATGCATGTACATGCGTGCCCAAAATCCTGAGAGGAGAATGGAAGGGAAGAGATTGCAGAATGGCCATACTCCCTGGGCCGGGGTTGGGGGGATTTCTCACTTTCTGTCTCTCTGTGTCTCTTTGGTGAGCACATATGCCCTATAGCAAAAATCTCTCTCAGGAAAAAAAAAAAAAAAAGGAAAAGGAAATCACAACATTATATATTTTTTAAATTATCTGAGATCAAGTAAAAAATTACGGACAATCGCTGATTTCCATGTGCCTCTATAAATAAATAGGAAACTTACCTAATTATGTCTCTCCCAAATAAATATGATTGGATACAAGGGCCCTCAATTCCTCCCTTAAGGAAAATTGCAAGAAAGATCACAATGCACGCACATATGTACACACACAAACATATCCACACTTGGCTGAAGTGGGTCTACCCTGGAGCCAAGCAAGCCTGGGTGAGAGAGCTCTACAGATGGTGAAGACCCCTCCTTCAGCAAGAGCTTCTAGCCTATGTCCCTTGACATGGCATTGAAGGAGAAAGGGAGGTAAACCATGGCGTGTCCTCTCTCTCTGGGTGTCCCGCCTTACCCATGGCACACCGTCAAGAATATCAAAGACTGGCCCTGGGAGGGGATGTCCCCGGCCTACCCATGGAGAGTACCCTCCTCAGTGTTGCAGAAACAGGCTCACCAAGATGTGCACTCCTGCGGGGCAAAGTTCAGCTCAAGGTTTATGATGTGACAAAAACAAAATTCACTATGAAAATGTAATTTTTAGGGGCTTTTTAAATTTGCCAAAGGGTACATGTGCTCACCATAGACAGACACAGAGAGAGAAAGGAAAATGAGAAAGTAACCCCCAGGGGAAATGGTCGTGCTGCAATCCCTTCTCCTCCATCTCTTCCTCCTTTTGGGATTCTGGGCACATTTGCACCTGACTTTAGCATATTTCTCAAGCCACCTGGTCTGGGACTGGAACTACTGGTCAGTCATGCGGGATCCCGCCATCCCAGTCACCATGCCACCAACTGGCCTGAAAACAGTTTAAAAAAAAACACGAAATGCAAAGACAAGTGAGTAAACTGTGGACTTCAACACATTATTGAATTATAAGCTCAGTGTTTAAAAATGTTGAGACAATAAATTACTTATACTGAATTTTTCCAAAAGACTTTTTATGTAAAGTGTTCATTGAAACATTACATGCAGAAGATTTCATAAAATATAGTATACAGTTAGAAGAATTTTCATTACATGAACACACACAGAACAAGAGAGAGAATGTCGGGGGAACCAGCAGTTAGCGTAATGGCTATGTCTCTGGACTCCCACATAGTCGACCACGGTTCATGTCCCGGACCCAGTGGCTTAAAACTCACACCGGGCACGTGTGCGTGCGTGCCCAAGATCCCGAGAGGAGAATGGAGGAGAAGGGATTGCGGTGTGACCATCCCCCCTGGGGGATGATTTCTTGCTTTCTGTCTCTATGTCTCTCTGTCTTTCTGGCGAGCGCACGCACCCTATAGCGAAAACCTCTCCAAAAAAAAAGAGAGAGGATGTCGGGCCAGCCGTGCAGTGCAGTGGTTAAGCACTGTGAGGGGCAGCTGGATCCTACATGGCTGGAAAGAGTTCGGGTACTGGTCCCACAGCTTGGAAAGCACACGAGGCACACACACGTGTGAGTCCAGAATGAGGATGAAAAATTGGAGGAGAAAGGATTGCAGTGTGACCAGACTGTCAGGGGATAGTCTCTCTCAGATGCACACACACACATGCGCGCCATCTAGAATTTGAAAATTAATCAAATAAAATGTTTAAAAAGAGAAAGAATATCAGCAGTATCCCAAACTCTCTTCAAGTCCCCTTCTAGTTACTGCCCTTGACTCCCCTCCCAAGGGCAAACACTACCCTGGCCCCTAACACCATAGGTCAGTTTTTCAGCCTTTCAATGAAGCTGTGCTTTTCTACTCAACAATGCCCAGAGGAGTCTCAGACGAGGCAAATGTCTCCTTGCCCTGGGGCTCGCCCAACCACACACGCAAATACATGGTGACACCTAAAGTCCTAGTCTTCTTGGGCCTCTTCCCACACAAGCCTTCTAGGTAAAGAGTAGAAGTATCCAAGATAACAGGACCATTTAAAAAATATCAATGTTGGGGCCAGCAGGTGGCATGCTAGACTCCCACATGGCCGACCATGGTTTGAGACCCAGACACAATGACTTAAAACTCACACAGGGCATCTGTGTGTGCATGCCCAAAATCCCAGGAGGAGAATGGAGAAGGGATTGTGGCATGGCCATCCTTCCCCAGGGAGGGATTTTTCACTTTCCCTCTTTTTGTCTCTGTCTGTCTCTCTCCAGTAATCACACGCACCCATGGCAAAAACTTTTTAAAAAAGAAAGGAAGGAAGGAAGGAAGGAAGAAAAAGTAGTGCTGCAAAATATTCTTCCTCAGCTCACGGATGACTAAAAGAATAAACCAGGGTGTGATAGTTAGGCACTGGACTCCCACACGGCTGACCGTGGTTTGAGTCCCAGACCTAGTGACTCAATCATTTTGGCCACGTGTGCATGTGTGCTCACAATCCCAGGAGGAGAATGGAAGAGTAGGGATCGCAGCATGGCCATCTCCCTGGGGAGAAATTTCGCACTCTCCCTCTCACTGTCTCTCTCTGTCTCTTTTCCAGTGAGCACATGCACCTTATAGCAAAAAACCTTAAAAAAAAAGAGTAAAGAAAGAAAGAGAGAAAGAAAGAAAGAAAAAAAAAAAGAGCAAGAGAGACAAATAGACTTTGTTTGGATCCCAACTTAAGTAACTCTAAAATAAAACAATGGGAAAGTCTGAATATTGACTGGATATTAAATATGGAATTCATCTTATTAGAGATGATAATAATATTGTTTCTGTTAATAAAAAGAGTTCTGATCTCTTAGAAACCGATACTGAAGTATTTACAAATGAACCAATAAGGAAGCAACCCTGTGGCCTGGTGGTTTAGGGAGCCAGATCTCACACAGCCAACCATGGTTCAAATTCCAGCCCCGGAGGCTTGAAAAACACACCAAGCACATGTGCATACATGCCCCAAATCCATAGTGGAGAAATGGAGGAAAAGGGATTGCAGCATGACCTTCCCCATTGGGAGGTGCTTTCTCCCTCTTCCTCTACCTCTCTCCGTCCGACTAGTACACATGTCTTCTGGCAATTTTTTAAAAAGAAAGGAAGAAAAAATAAATAATATGAGGTGTGGAGTTTGCTTTAAAATAATGGAGCAGGGAGTAGGAAAGTTTAGGTGAAAAAAGTAATTTGCTTTGTTTTGTTTAGTTTTCTAGTTGCCAAAGGGTGCATGTATTCACCAGAGAGAGAAACAGAGAGGGAGAAAGCACCCTGCAATGGGGTATGGTCATGTCGCAATCCCTGTCCTCCATTTCTCCATCTCCAGGACTTTGGGCATGGCCTTACACACATGCCCAGTGTGTTTTTTCAGCTGCTGGGGTTGGGATTTGAACTGTATTGGCTATGTGAGATTCAGCTCCCTCAACCACTAGTCTATGGGGCTAGGCCAACCCAGCTATTTGTTGATAATTGGTTTGAGTTTTATCTTTCTTTCTTCCATGAGTGAGAGAGAGAGAGAGCATCCCCACCAGGGTCTTGATTCCATGCTCCACCCCAGCCTCCGCTAGACCCAGACATGGGCATGCCTGGGCCCAGCGGACCCAGGGCAGTCTCCAGACTTGGCCCAGGAACCTTTCCCATGTGGCTGCAGAGCATAGGGTTTTACAGCTGTGCCACCATCTGGCCCCCCATTAATAATACCTGGGTTTCACTATATTATTGTATTTTTGTGTATGTTTGAAAACTTCCATTTTAAAAAAAAAAAGGCAAGGAAAAAGAAAGAAAAAAGAAACCATCCAATATGAATCAATTTATCAGCCATTCCTGACAGGTTCGGGTAACAGGTCTCGGCCATTAACAAACCCTGTGACTTTCATCAAGTTGCTCAGTATCTCGGGACCTCAGCTCGCTCATCCATAGCTGTGGCCTTGAGGTATGATCTCTCTCCAGGTCCTACAGAGCCCGGGAACCGTGGCCCCTCCAGAGGATCCTCAGGGCATTGGGGAAGCAAGGACTCAACCCGCAGGGCAGCGGGAGCTTTAACCTCAGCTCTGACACTCATCTGCATGGAACCTCGGACACAGCCCTTTCTATGGTTCAATCTCCTTACCTATAAAAATG
>NW_006159616.1:3403675-3405092 GCF_000334495.1 Tupaia belangeri chinensis | reverse complement strand
GGACTAGCAAATGGCATAATGGCTATGTCTCTGGATTCCCACGTAGTCCTGGACCCCATGGCTTAAACTCACACCAGGCGCATGTGCTTGCATGCCCAAGATCCCGAGAGGAGAATGGAGGAGAAGGGATTGCGTTGTGGCCATCCCCCCTGGGGGGTGATTTCTCACTTTCTGTCTCTCTGTCTTTCTGGCGAGCACACGCGCCCTACAGCAAAAACCTCTCCAAAAAAAAAAAATAAATAAAGACATTCCTGGGACCAGCAGATGGTTGTAATGGTTATTTCACTGGACTCCCACGTAGTTGACCATGGTTCAAGTCCCGGACCTGGAGGCTTAAAACTCACACCAGGCTTGTGTGCGCGTGTGCCCAAAAATCTCAAAAACAGAATGGAGAAGGGACTGCAGCGTGGCCATGCCCCCCACCTCCCTCACCCACCCCAGGGGATTTCTCACTGCCTCTTTGTTTCTGTCTCTCTGGCAAGCATACATGCCAAATAGCAAAAATCTCTCAAAAAAAAAAAAATTACATGCTGGCTCTGTGGCATGAGAGCTCCGCTCAAGAGAAGCAGGACGTGGGGGCCAGCAGGTATGGTGTGGTGGTTAAAGCGTTGGATTCCCACATGGCTATCCATGGTTTGCAAATCGGGTGACTTGCTTTCTCACTTTTCCTTTCTCCCATTCTCTCTCTGATCAAATTAAAAATAAATAAATAAATAAATAAATCTTTAAAGAGAGAGAGAGAGAGAGAAGCGAAGAAAGAGAAAGAGAAAGAGAAACAAGCTACTGCAGTTTGAATTCCCTGCCTCGGCGATCTGAAGCATGCACAAGGCGAGAGTACCCAGATTTCAGTGCACTGAAGACTGGAAGAAGGGGATCAAGGTGTGACCAGATACTTTGGCGGATGCTTAAATAAAATGGCATTCCTATCTCACTGGTGGAGAGTTAAATACATTAAGAGATGTAAAGGGTTTGGCGGGTGGTTTACAGTAAACATTACTTTCCCTTCCCAATTTCTCGATTTTGCCCAGGACCAGAGATGCTCACGTTCAAGATCTGCCCGAACATGCAACCTCTCCACCTGGGCCCAAAGTGCAAAGGGGCAAGCACTACCCAGGACGCAGGTGGGGCATGGCGCAGGTGCGCTCACAGCGCCCTCGCGCGCCGAACTGGGTAACAGCCACCGGCACCAGCCACCGGCACCTGTCCCGCCCATCGGCGCCCGCGCCTGCGCAAGGGCACCGCCCCCGAAGTTTGTTGTGACGGGTGTCCCGGACGCTTGTGGTGGCGGGGTAGGGGGTGGCGGCGGGACCCGGCCGCGGTGCCACCATGGCGGTACGACAGGCGCTGGGCCGGGGCCTACAGCTTGGTCGAGCGCTGCTGCTGCGCTTCACCCCCCAGCCCGGCCCCGGCCACGGGC
>NW_006159616.1:3393246-3403253 GCF_000334495.1 Tupaia belangeri chinensis | reverse complement strand
GGGGTGAGGGGCGGGGCTAGGGGCGGGGCTAAAGGCGAGCACACCTGCCTATAACAAGTAACAATAATGATAAAATTAAATAAAAATAGAGACGGTTGAGCGGCCTGTCTGGGTGGGGGTGGGCAAGAGTAAAAGTCTATCTGGAAAGCCTTGGATATCACTGATAGGTTGTATCACTGTTACCCATCCACTGACTTGGGCCATCACCTCCCATTTGTTGACTGTTTCCCTTCCTCAGATAGTATATTTTAGAAGATTTGCTGCTTAATTATAATTTGCACAATAGCAAGTGGCCGTGTAAATTTTCTAGAATGTGATGACAACTAAATCATAATCTCTCTCCTACGACCCTGTTTGTGGAGGAGGAAACGTCCTCAGAGAGGTGAAGTGATTTACTGGAAGTCACACAGCTAATTATGGGCAGCGCCCAAGGTCTGACTGTCCGACACCTATGCTCTTTACCAAGCCAGGCTGCCTCACTGTCATTTTAGTTAACCCACCAGTTTTCACTGGTGACTGGATACATAGAGGTTTTTAAGCTTTTGAAATGCTTAAAATAGTTTCAAGACCTCTGTTTCTGCTCTAAGTGGGTATTAGCCAGGGTTCTCCAAACAGAACTGATAGGATGTGTATTTTTAGAGAGCTTTATTTTAAGGACTTAGCTCACTGTAGAGGCGAGTCAGAAATCTGCTGGGTAGGCAGGCAGGCAGGCTAGAGCCCGGGAAAACCCAGCCTCGCAGTCCAGGTCTGAAGATAGCTGGCAGAATTCCACCTCTGGGGTTTGGAACCACGTAGTGTGTTAGCATGGCCCCGCATTTTACTGGTCAGAACTGAGGCTGTGGGAGATGGAGTGACTTGCCCAAGGGCACAGAGATGTTAAGAACCCAGCAGAGCCACTCCTGTTTCCGAATTCCAGCACAGTTCTTGTTCCTTGTCTCCAGTGTCCTGTGTTTGAGCTATGGCCAGTTTAGAGGAACAGGTGACATCTAACCTAGTTCCCGGCCTCTGTTCTTGTCTTAACCAGCAAGCCAAGGATAAGAGAGTAGACAAATCCTGCCTAGAACAAAAAAGGCTCTTTTATTTTCTAAACTGAGAAGATTTGTTCTCCTGAGCTTACCATTTACACACCCTTTTCTCACATTTCACCATCCTGTGTCTTTCTCATTGGCTGTCAGTTAATTTCACATTAAAAAATGTTTGCCTTGGGGCCAGCAGGTGGCATTGTGGCTAAGGCGCTGGACTCCCATGTGGCCGACTGTGGTTTGAGGGCCAGACCTGGCATCTTGAAACTCACACCGGGAGCATGTGCATGCATGCCCAGAATCCCGGGAGGAGAAGGGATTGTGGCATGGTCATCCCCCCCAGGGGGGTGATTTCACATTATCTGTCTCTCTGTCTCTTTGGCAAGTGTATGTGTCCTGTAGAAAAAAAAAAAAAATAAACAAAAATAAACAACCCTCTCTCTCAAAAAAAAGTTTGGCTTCTGGGCCAGCCAATGACATCGTGGCTAAGGTAGCTGAATCTGCCATGGTGTGGTTCAAGTCCCAGACCCAGCCGCTTGAAAAACTCGCTGGGTGCATGTAAATGTGTGCCCATGATTCTGAAAGGGGCAGAGATGGAAAGGTTGCGATGTGAACATCTCCCGTGGGGTGGGGGGTTCTCTCTCTCTTCCTCTCTCTCTCTCTCTAGCAAACACACCTCTGGCAAATTCAAAAATAAAATACATCTTTTGAACAAAATTGCCGGATCTGGTGATGCTAGTGCTAAAACCCCGTGCATTGTCAGACTGCAGTAGAAGAGAGGCTGCTCCTTTTAGACAGAGGCATGTAAAAGGGTGCAGTTACAAAATACGTAAAGGACAGGAGTATACTTTCACCAAGAGGAGATGTAAGTGCCAAGTAAGCATAGGAAAAGATGTTCAGTATCATTAGCCACTAGAGAAATGCAAATTTCAAACACTAGAAGGCACCACTGCACAGTTACTGGAACAAATAAAATAAAAAATAGTGACAATATTAAATGCTGGTGAGGATGCAGAGAAACTATTAGGTCATCGGGAAAGTCGTGACATATTTTTCTATGTATCTATGCAAAAATGTGTCCTGACTTTCCCAACGACCCAATAGGTCTCTTTTATGTTACTGGTGGGGATATATGATGGAAAGTAATTTGGCAGTTTCTTGCAAAACTAAATATGCATTTATGACATGACCCAGCCATGCAGTCTTGGACTAAAAGTTTACTCGAGAATGAGAAGTGACGTTCACACAGAAACCTGTACATAGCTGCTGTGGAAAACAGTAGAGCAATCCCTCAAATAAGTTAAAACTGCAATTATTCAGGGTGCTGAGACAGGAAAATCATGGCCAACCGGGGCAACAGAAGCCTGTCTTTAAGGAAAAAAATGAAAAGTAGAATTACCATATGATTCAGCAGTTTCACTTCCGAGCGTATGCCCGAGAGAACTGAAAGCAGGGACGCACATATTTGAACCTCAGTGTTTACAGCAGCATTACCTACAGTCGGCATAGGGAGAAGCAACCCAAGTACCCAGCAGATGAGGGGATAAACAAAATGTATATACACACACTGGAATACTACTCAGCCTTAAAAGGAAATTCTGATACATGCCACAACATGGATGCACCTTGAAGACATTATGGTATGTGAAATAAGTCAGTCGTAAAACAGAGGCCGGCATGGGTGACATGGCGGTTAAGGCACTGGACTCCCACCTAGCTGACTGTTGTTCAAGTCCCATACCTGGTGGCTTGAAACTCATGCCAGGTGTGTGTGTGTGTACCCCAAATCCTAAGAGAATGGAGGAGAAGGGATTGAGGCATGGCCATCTCCCCCAGGGGGTGATTTCTCATGTTCTATCTCTGTCTCTTCCTGTGAGTGCACACACCCTACAGAAAAAAATAAAACATTTAAAAATAAAATGAATACTTTAAAATGTGTAAATGTGTGTGTGTGTGTGTATATATATATAGATATATAGATATATAGATATATAGATATATAGATATATAGATATATAGATATATACTATATATAGATATGTATGTATAATTTCAGAACCATGGTTGATATGGGATTATTTCTTCTGCTCCCTAGAGTTTGTAAAATGGTAAGAAAAGATGGACTTTAATTTTATCAAAAAGTTCGAAGTTACAGTGGGAGGTGAATTAACTTATCGACACCTGGTGCTTTTGGGATCTGCAGAAGTAAAGTTGCTGTGGGCCGGAGGGTCAGGGCTGGTTAAAAGGGAAGGAGGTGAGCTGGGCTCCGTGGATGAGCAGGGGTGAGCCCGGCAGAGCAGGACCCCAGAAACAGGGGCAGGCAGGTGGCTGAGCAAAGGCTGAGAGAAACATCGGAGGAGGGTTAAGGGCCATGCACAGCCAGCCTGGTGAGGCACTGGGCAGTGTTGGAAACCCAGCTGGGTGGACCGTGAGAAGCAGTGACACGCGAGAGCAATGTGGTTTGGCGTGGCTCTGTGCAGGGAAGGGCTGGCATGGAGCAGGGGAGTCCAGAGATGGGGCTCGGCCTTTTGCCCATGTGCGTGCCAAGTGCCACACCCAGGGCCTGTGAGTGACTGGCCATGGAGCTGGGAGGAAGGGAGCAGCGGGTCCGACCATTGGAGGAGATGGAAAAATGACATCCCTGAGACCTGAAGCAGGGGAGGACCTTTGTGACAAACGAGCTGTCTTCCCCAGCACAGCACAGCCTAGGGTGCCTGCACCTCCGTTTGTTTCTCTCTAGACTTTTGTACCCCACTGGGTCGTCGGAAAAGTCATGATGCATTTTGCATTGAAAAATAGAAAATACGTCATGATTTTCCCAACAACCTAGTAGTTTCCTTGCTCACAGGGCAGCCTATCAGTTCTGAGGCTGAGATGGGAAGACAGGACTCAGCGACTCAGCCCCAGGCATACCCCTGGTCTCACTCCCTTGCCTGCCACAGCAGCCTGAGCCACTGTCAGTCCCATGCTCTTGGAAGCTGTCCAGGCACTGTCAGCCAAGGCCTTGCTGAGAGCGGTCTCAGACACCTGCAGGGTCGCGCCCACCACAGGGCTGGAAAGTCCTGACCTCGCTTACCACAGTTCTGTCGGCTGGCTGTGACCCTCGTGATGTTTTTCTAAATGATGAGACAAAGCAGGGTGACCTGAACCCAGGAGAGAAGTCAAACCCAATTTGTTGTGTTTATATCAACTCTCAATCTTGTCAGGGAGGACCCTGCCTCACCCCTTCCCTTCTCTTGTTTCCCTTTACTTGCGCCTTACTAGGCCCCCTGGTTCAGGGTATTCTTTTATCCCCACAGGCAATTTTTACCCAGAAAAACAAGCTGGCGCCTGACCCATTGGACACTCGACGCTGGCAGGGCTTCCGGCTGGAGGAGTATCTGATAGGGCAGTCCATTGGCAAGGGCTGCAGTGCTGCTGTGTATGAGGCCACCATGCCTGCGCTGCCCCAGAACCTGAGTGGGGCGAAGAGCACTGGTCTCCTTCCGAGGTCAGACCCAGACGTCATTCCATCCGGAGACGGGGAGGAGCGAGCTCCAGGGGCCCCTGCCTTTCCCTTAGCCATCAAGATGATGTGGAACATCTCGGTAAGGATGGGCCTTTCCTCTTAAAGTAGGCACTTAAGATGCAAGTCTTAGTGGAGCTGGTTTTTTCCCCAGGAAGGAGATAGGAAAAGACTGATTCTCCACGGGAAAGGTGCCTGTACAGCTAGGTCTCTCCACTCTTGTTTCTGGAGTCCAGAGCATCATCTCAAATTGTCCTATGTCCAGCTATAGTCAGGTTGAAGGGCAGGTTCTGGGGCCCGCACAGGGTCTGTGATTCGAACTCCAACATGCACTCAGATGGTCTACGAACCTCACTCTGAGTGGCAAGTGTCCAAGCACTGATTTCTAACCCGATCAGTTATCGTTTCAGGTCTGCCTTTACTGCCACTCCGTCCTTTTCCTGCCTCCCTGGAGAGGGGGAGCCGTACTCCTTCCTCTAACTCACCCTTCTAGCTCCCTCCAGATCTAAGGCTCTCTCGTCACCCACCTGCTCGCAGCTCTTGGGAGGATTCAAGGCTTTGGAAAATTGAGTATTTTCCCCACAAAAACAAATATTTCTATTTAATCTCTCTACATTTGCCACATGGGTTTAGAACTTTAATCAGTCTCTGGTGTTCTTTCTCCTGCCCAGAGCATCCATCCAAGGCTGGGGTGGAAAACAGCCATGGCAGTTCATGCCCAACACTAAACAGTGCAGTTTCTTGCTTTCATTTTGGAAATGAAGGGTTTTTTGCCATAGGGCGGGTGCCACCACGCCCAGGAAATGAAGGGTTTTTTTTAAAAAAAAGAAAGAAAGAAAGAAAGAAAAAGATTTATTTATTTATCTAATTCCATTTGTTATTATTATTTTTTAAATTTGACCAGACAGAAACAGAGAGAGAGAAAAAGGGAAGGTGAGAAGGCAAGCCACCAGGTCCGGGACTTGAACTGCAGTCAGCCATGTGGAAACCCAGTGCCCTTCACCGCCATGCCACCTGCCAGCTCCCCAAAATGAAGGTTTTGAAACTGTGCACACCATGCTGGGCCAATATGTCACAAGTAGCCAAATCCATTGCCTGTGAAACACCCAGTCTCAGCATGAAAACTCCTACTGGTGGGGGGATGGCAGCTCCCGCATTCACAAAAGCTGCCAGAGTGTTGGTTCTTCCAGGATCTTCTTAATACTTAACACGATCTAAGCCTTGAGAGCCATTCATAATGAACTGAGGAAAACGCGGTTGCTTTTCCTCCTTCCTGGTTTTTCTGTGTCGGGGCTGGGGCAGGCCTTCTTGCACAGTCTAATCCGGAGTGGAGTACTCCAGGCAGCCTGCAGAATGCACCCTTGTGACCCAGTGGTCAGCTTCCAGCAGAGAGACCTACAGCAGGAAGAAGTCACCCAGGCATCTCCTGCACTGGGCACTGGGCTGTCAGAGCTGGAGGCGTGGGTTGTACCCTCTGAGTTGGCATGGATGGCATGGCTACCCTCTTCCTCCAGGATAACTAGTCTTGGAGGCCACTTCGGAGGTGATCTCGCCTTGAAAGTCAGAGCCAGTAGCTGTCCTGGTCCAGATTCCAGCCAAGGCTTGGCAGTTGCCATTTCGCTCGGTCTGTGTAACTCTGGGTTTGCTATGGGTGTCTTTCAGGCAGGCTCTTCCAGTGAAGCCATCTTTAGCACCATGAGCCAGGAGCTAGTTCCAGCTAGCCGAGTGGCCTTGGCCGGGGAGTTTGGAGCAGTCACTTACAGGTAAGGCCCCTGTGCCCGCCACACTGAGTTCTCCGAGAGCAGAATCACAGCCGGGTCCCAGCACTCAGCCCTGTGTCTGCCAGGATGCACAGCGGTTATGTCTTAGTGAACTGTGTTGTCAGAACTGGATCATCAGGTAGGGGACAGACTGCAGATAACCTGACCCAACTGATAATGACAGGTGGCTAACTCATGTGGGAGTGTGCGAGGCCATCTCAGAGTGCCCAGTTAAGGCCGCTGGGGGCTGGCCCCATAGCGCAGTGGTTAAGAGGGCCAGGTCCGAGGTGGCTGACCGTGATTCAAATCCTGGCCCTGTGGCTTGGAAAACATACTAGGTTAAGTGTGCATGTGCGCTCCAAATCCCACAGGTTAGAGAAACGGCAAAAAAGGGATTACGATGTGACTGTGCCCCAGTGGGGGGTGCTTTTCTGCCTTCTTATTTCTTTCCAGTAGACACATGTACCCTCTGGCAATTAAAACAGACCAAAACAAAAAGAACGTTGGGAAACTCATCCAGTTCCCTGATTCCTCCCAAGTAATTCACAGGTGAAGCGCCACCTACTGGTATGAACTGAACACTGTCCCCACAAAAGGAACACTCATTCCACTAACAGCCACCGCACATCTTATGGTGCCAGAGACTGAAAATGTAAGTGGGCTCTCCCCTACGAGTTCTCAGTGTGGCCACAGAGAGCCCAGTGTGCTCAGTGCTCAGAGCCTCAGGTCCTGGGGGAGCCCAGAGGTGTGTACACGGCAGGGGTGAAGGCCACTCAGGAGGGCTCACAAAAGGACAACTGGACAATTCATACCGACTTTTTCAAGATTCTATTCTTTCTTTCTTTCTTTCATGAGAGAAAGACGGATAAGACACCCTGACAGGGTCCTGCCATTGCTGGTATTCCCCTGAGCCTCTGGTCAGCTAGGATGGTGAGTGTGTCGGCAGGCAGCTCGACCCTGGGGCCCTCCGGTTTCGCTCCAATATCGTATGACGGTGGCCTGCCGGCTGCGTCATCACAGCCAGGCTGCTCTGCCTTTGGAATGGCGAACAGGCACTGCCCAGGCAACGAAGCAGGAAAGGAGGTGGAAGGAAGCAGAACCAAGAGCAAGTGGGCAGGGCCTGCGCTTGGGCTCTGTGAGTCCCCCCACCAGTGGTGACCACTGATGCTCAATCTTCTTTGTTGGCCACAGGGCACATATGCTCACCAGAGAGACAGAGAGAGACAGAAAGAGAAAGGGAGAGGGGGGAAGTACCTCCCAATGGGGCATAATCAGGCCATAACCCGTCCTCAATTTCTCCACCCTTTTGGGATTTGGGCATGCACACATTACATGCCTGGTATGTTTTCAAGTCTCCAGGGCTAGGATTCAAACTCCATGACTGGCCATATGGGATCCAGCTCCTTTAAACACCAAGCATAGGGCTAGCCCTGATGCTCAATCTTACAACAAAAAGAGCCATGTGTTATGTGTTACCTTATTGCACTCTGCCACACACACACACACAGACACACACACACACACCGGTAAGAGGTAGCCCTGCTGCATTTTGATGATTCTCAAGAGGACTGGTCATAGATCCTAGGTCTGTCCAAGGCAGGAGAGAAATAGGACCTTAAGGGACTAAACCACAGGTGGCTCCAGCATGACCAACGGCCCTGCAGGCCAGCGGAGGCAGCCGCTCAGATGGCCTGACACCCTCAGCCTCAGCTCCTTAGCCCTTGGTAGAAAAAGTGAACACCTGAATGCCTCTATCTGGGGACAGAAATATACTGCACATGATCTTGGAGAACACACCCTTCAGTGCATCTGTCCGTCTGCTCATCTGTCTGTGCACCCGTCCAGTCACCCGTCCTATGTGGCAGCACCTGGTGGCTGAGAGACCTGGAATCAGCTTGAGTCTGAATTGCAGGCCTGCCAGTGCCAGTCCTTGGCCAGGTTACTGATCTTGGCTGGGCTGCCTCCAGTGCAGAGGTGTGTAAGGCAGTAACACACCGCACGAGGCTAACACGTACGAAGCACCTAGAATCCCAGACTTAGCAAATACTGGCTGTCACTTTATCCATTCACTAGTTATTGTCTGCAAACTGAATACATTGTGCGAGTCTGCTGTGAAGCCGTAGCAGGGGACAGGACAGAGTCCCTGTCCTCAGGTTTGCAGGCTCACGGAATCAGAGGCATTCACTGAGTCAGTAACTGCTTTCACTCCCTAAGAGCAAGGACCATGCTGGCTTTTCTCCGTGTTCCCAGTTCTAGTGTTAAGAGCTGACATGAGGTTCGAGCTCACCAGCTTTTGCTGAGGGGCAGGTGTAGCTAGTCAGAGAGATGTCGCCTGCCTGCCCTCCAGGATCACACTCAGTACCTGCACGTGGCAAATGATCGATATTTGGTGCAGGCCCAGCTGCAGTGGCACGGGCAGTAGTGTGCCACTGTGCAGTACTGGGTCCAAATGGGCAGCCTGAGGTCTGGTCCCAGATCAGCCCGAGCACCCATGGCTCTGGCTGGTGGGAGGGTGGGGAAGGATAGTGGTGTGGCAGGGCCCTGTCCGTCTGTCTCTTCCTCTCGTGAAATAAACAAACTTAGATGTGCATACCCGACACACACATATGTATGTATATATTTAATACTTAAAAGGGACCAGCAGGTGGTGTATTGGTTGTATCGCTGGACTCCCACATGGTTGACCAGTTGGAGTCTTGGACCCAGCGGCTTGAAACTCATGCTGGGTGCACATGCGTGCATGCCCAAAATCCGGAGGGGAATGTAGGGATTGCAGCATGGCATCCCTCCTGGGGAGTGATTTTCTGCTTTCTGTCCGTCTGGCAGGTACACATGCCCTATAGCAAAAAATCTCTCTTAAAAAATAAGAGATATTCGATTATTATTAGAGATGATAGGTCTTAGGTTATCATCTTACCAACTGCCGTATCTGATTCTGGCCTGTTACGTTTGTCCCACTTGGCTGAATAGAAAATCCAAGGGAGGTCCCAAGCAACTAGCCCCTCATCCCAACATCATCCGGGTTTTCCGCGCCTTCACCTCATCGGTGCCGTTGCTGCCAGGGGCTCTGGTCGACTACCCTGACGTGCTGCCGCCCCGCCTCCACCCCGAGGGCCTGGGCCATGGACGGACACTGTTCCTTGTGATGAAGAAGTAAGTGGCGGGGTGGTAGGCCCCGGGAGCTGCCTCAGCTTCCCAGTGCAGGCTGGCCCCTGCCCTCGGTGTGCATGCCCATGAGAAAGGGGTTTCCGGAAGAGAGCTCGCACCCCTTGGGAGGACGAGCCCATGCAGAGGCAGTGCGTCTGCCCGAGAGGAGTTTCCCGGTGAGGTGAGTCTTCATGAAAACGAAGGCTCATCTTCACCCAGAACATACTTTACAATTAGTGGGATGCTACATTTGACTATTAGCCTTTCTCGGCTTGCCTTAGCTGCTTTGAAAATAAAAACAGGGGCCGCAGATGGCGTGGTGGTTAGGGGCACTGGACTCCCATACAGCCGCCTGTGGTTCGAGTCCTGGACCTGGCAGCTTGCTTTCTCACTTTCCCTCTCTCTCTCTCTCTGTCTGTCCCTCTCTGGTCAAATTAAAATGGGTGAATAAATAAATAAAGATGAGCAAAAATAGTTTTTAAAAAAAGAAAGAAAAGAAAATAGTCCTTAGGTCACCCTCCGTCCACCTAACCCCGCCATGAGGCTGCTGTGAGGAAAACGTGTCTCCGCCAT
>NW_006159616.1:3388478-3393233 GCF_000334495.1 Tupaia belangeri chinensis | reverse complement strand
GCTCTTCCTAATCTCACGACAGTGGGTGGGTAGGAGCAGAAAGGATATTGGGGAAGAGAGAAATCGTAATGCTCTAGGAAGGTGAAGAGGAAAAGCCTAAGCCTAACAGTGAATAAGGAACTAGGGGTCGTCCATATGTGATGGCCAGAGGCCCTGTCCCCTCTCCCCCAGCTACCCCTGCACCCTGCGCCAGTACCTCCGCACGAACACGCCCGGCCCCCGGCTCGCCACGGTGATGACCTTGCAGTTACTGGAAGGTGTGGACCACCTGGTCCAACAGGGGATTGCACATAGAGACTTAAAATCCGACAACATTCTCGTGGAGCTGGACGCAGGTAGGTGCCTGCCACGCCCTGGCCACCCAGCATGCCCTAGAGGGTAGGTCTGGGAGCACCTAGCAACCTTCCAGGCCTTCTCGGTTTGTACAGTCTATTATTAGTCACGGCATTCTCATTTAGGCCTGGACACCGAGACAGGCAATCTCTCCTTGAGTGGAGGCTTGCATTCTCTGTGTGAGGAGACGGCAACAGTCCTCTTTGTGGGGTACTAGTTCACAATTCTGGGGTTCCTCTCATTGCCTCACTTACAGAACAAGGGCCTCAATGATGCAAGGTTTTTTTTTAAATTTCTCTTTTTTTGTTGTTGAGGTTTTTGCTACAGGGCACGTGCGCTCACCAGAAAGATAGAGAGAGAGACAGAGAGACAGAAAGCAAGAAATCACCCCCCCGGGGGGGGGGCGGGTGGCCACACCACAATCCCTTCTCCTCCATTCTCCTCTCGGGATCTTGGGCATGCACGCACACGCGCCCAGCGTGAGTTTAAGCCACCAGGTCTGGGACTCGAACTGCGGTCAACTACATGGGAGTCCAGCGACATAGCCATTACGCTAACTGCTGGTCCCAATGCAAGTTTTTTTTAAATGAAGAAAAAGAAAGGTAGATTTCAGCTCGGTATAAAAATGGTTCTCACACAGTGAGCACTGTCCAAGCACAAGCACAGCCCCTCTGGGAATGAACATCATTGGGAGCATTCAAGCAAAAGTTGAGCAGCCACTCGCCTGGGGATACTGTAAGAGATTTATACATCAGGTACATTTTTGAATAGAAGATATAAAATAATGACTAGAGGGATCAGCAGGTAGCGTGGTGGCTAAAGCTCTGGCCATTCCTATGTGGGCGAGCACAGCTCGAGTCCTGGACCTGGTGGCTTGCTTTCTCACTTTCTCTCTTTGTGTCTCTCTCAGGTCAAATTAAAATAAATGAAATGAATAAATACAATGAAATCATTCTTAAGAAAATAAATAATGACTAAAGAAACTGGTTTTTTTTAAAGAAACTCTATGTGAATCATTTTACAAATAAGTAATTCCTAATACCCCTGTTTCTCAGGTTTGGATTTGGTATTTCAAGTTCAAATCCGACTCCTGAGTTGTAAGGGCCCTCAGAGGTCACTTGAGCTAAGCACTAGCTCTTTGGCCCTGGGACAGCTCCAGTGACTAGAATACTTGGACTGAGCCAAACTCATTTACCTCAGCCTTTGCCGGGGACCTTTGGGGCTCTTCCTTCCCTGAGGCACTTCCACCTTCATGCAGCCAGCCCTCCTCCCTGCTTTGCCGAAGAGACTCCAGTCCAGGCCTAGCTGGCCTGCAGTCCTGGGCCCTGCTCACCCACGTCTTGAGTGGCTTAGTGGGACGCAGAGGGTCTCTCACAGAGAAGGGAGGGAGGATGGCCCGCCGCTGACCTCTGCCGGCTCCTTCCCAGACGGCTGCCCCTGGCTGGTGATCGCAGATTTCGGCTGCTGCCTGGCTGACGAGCACATCGGCCTGCAGCTGCCCTTCACCAGCTGGTACGTGGATCGAGGCGGGGAAGGGCGGCCGGCGGGTCCCACAGTGCCTGATGGCTCCAGAGGTGAGTCCAGCCGAGCCCGCCACCCGCTGTCGGCAGACACTTCCACATTCCCAAGTGCTGCAGAGACTTGATGCCTCAGTATTTACTCAACATCTCCGTCTTTTCTGACCCACACTTTGGCATAAGTTCATCCCTGCCACCTTCCTCTGCATCTCCCTAAGGTTGCCGGGAGATGAGTCTTGCCAGCAAACTAGGCTCCCTAAGCAGACCCCCCCCCCGCAGTCTCAGTCACAGCTCACGCGGGTTCTGGCGTCCTTAGGATAGAGCTCAGGTTAGCCTGTGAGTCGGTGATGCCTGCCTAGGCTGGCCAGGGCAGCTGCCTGACGTCTTGCCCATTACCTCGGAGCAGGTTTCTACGGCCCGTCCTGGCCCCAGGACAGTGATCGACTACAGCAAGGCAGATGCCTGGGCAGTGGGAGCAATCGCCTACGAAATCTTCGGGCTCGCCAATCCTTTCTACGGCCAGGGCAGCGCCCACCTTGAGAGCCGCAGTTACCAGGAGGCTCAGCTCCCTGCGCTGCCCGAGTCTGTGCCACCAGATGCCAGACAGCTGGTGAGGTCACTGCTCCAGCGAGAGGCCAGCAAGGTGAGGTGGGGCCCAGGCTTTGCAGGGATTGTGGGTGGAGACCTCAGCGCACATTCCACGTGAAGGCCAGGTTTGGGCAAGCCCTCGGGTGACAGGCAGAGCCCGGCTGACACGGTCAAGGCCTCCTAGAAGAGAACACGCTGACTCGAGGTAGATACGAGAAGGGGAGGCCTTCGACTGGCCACCAATCGTTAGAATTCTAGCAATTCAGCTTTTCATGGTTTTTCAGTTGCTTAAAAAGCTGCTGGGGCTGGGGGAGAAACTAGCAGTTAGCGTAATGGCTATGTCGCTGGACTCCCATGTAGCCGACCGTGGTTCGAGTCCCAAACCTGGTGGCTTAAACTCACGCCAGGCACATGTGCATGCGTGCCCAAGATCCTGAGAAGAGAATGGAGGAGAGGGGATTGTGGTGTGGCCATCCCCCCTGGGGGGTGATTTCTCACTTTCTCTCTGTCTCTTTCTGGCGAGTGCACATGCCCTATAGAAAAAAAAATCTCTCAAAAACAAATATGTTACTCAGGGGAGGATGCACTTTTGAGAACTGTTTAATGGAGATGGAGTTAAAATCAAGACAGACAAGAAAACATCTCATGAGACTAGATTATCCACTATGAAACTCATAGAAAAGACTGTAACGGCAGATCTATTTGAGGCCAAAATTGGAGTGGCAGGTCAGGTTCCGGTGGCATGTGTGGAAAACGCCAAGACAGACCTGTGCGCAAACCACCATCCTACGTGGCAGTAGGGACGTAGCGCAGGTGAGAGTAACCGCAACCAGTGAAGGGTGAGGGATCCTGACCTTGCACTGGTACAGGGGACCGGACAGAGCTGCAGAGGCGTGTGGTCCTCTATGAGGAGGAAGGCCATTCGCCAGCACACTGCCCCAGGGCAAAGTCTGGAACACAGGTGGAGAGCAGCCAGGACCCGCCAGCTGCGGCCAGGGCGCCAGGAGAGGGTGAAGGAAGAACCGGAATGGGGCCAGAGAAGGGGAGACCCTGCAGTGAGGATTCACGAATAAGCAGGGGTGAGCCAAGGGCCTGTTCCCGATGTCCTGAGCTTAGCTTCCCTTCCTCACAGAGACCATCTGCCCGAGTAGCTGCCAACGTGCTTCATTTAAGCCTCTGGGGCGAACACATCCTGGCCCTGAAGAACCTGAAATTAGACAAGATGGTTGGCTGGCTCCTCCAGCAATCTGCTGTCACTCTGCTGGCCGACAGGCTCACGGAGAAGAGCTGTGTGGAAACAAAACTGAAGATGCTGTTTCTGGCCAACCTGGAGTGGGAAGAGCTCTGCCAGGCTGCCCTCCTCCTCTGCTCCTGGAGGGCTGCAGCCCCAGGAGCTCCGCGTGTGGCCGACGGCCACTGAAGAGCTCAGCAGCATGGATGTGGTGAAGGTCTGTGAACGTGGGACAGTCCTAGGTGTGCAAGGGTGGGAGTCAGGGGACGAGGCGGCACAGAGAGGGACTCGCGTGTGGTGGAGGCAGGAACTGGAGTGGGAGTTCGTCTGTAGCTGTTAACTCTGGCAAGTGATTTTGAACAAATCCTATCACCTGTGTGGACTTCAGTTCTCTGACCCATAAAATGAAGAAATTGGTCTAAATTTCTGAGGGCCAGATAATAAAATACCTTGAAGTTGCTGCAACTATTCAACTCTGTCACTGTAGCACACAAATCCATACACATGGCCGAGTTCTAATAAAGCATTATTTACAGACATCAAAATTTGATTTTCACAGGTCACTGGACATTCTTTTAATTTTTTTCAACCATTTAAAGGTATAATAACGATTTTTAGTTTGCAGGCCAAAGTCAGGTGCAGGCCAGATTGGCCCACAGGCCAGTGTGCTTCGATGAATTCAAAGGGCCTGGCTAAAAACTATGCTACTAGGGAACCAGCAGTTGGCTTAATGGCTATGTCGCCGGACTCCCATGTAGTCAACCGCGGTTCGCGTCCTGGACCCGGTGGCTTAAAACTCATGCCGGGCGTGTGTGCGTGCGTGCCCAAGATCCTGAGAGGAGAATGGAGGAGAAGGTATTGCGGCGTGACCATCCCCCCGGGGGGTGATTTCTCGCTTTCTGTCTCTGTCTCTGTCTGGCGAGCGCACATGCCCTGTAGCGAAAAACCTCTCCAAAAAAACCAAAACAAACAAAAAAATAACTATGCTAACTAATCAAGAGGTCCCTTTGTGTTATCAGTACTAAAAACAATGGGCTAATACGCCTCGTCCCTCAAAAGCCCCATCTTAAACCTGTTCTGTCCTCA
>NW_006159616.1:3385686-3388458 GCF_000334495.1 Tupaia belangeri chinensis | reverse complement strand
ACTCTTTCAAAAAGTTAAGGCCCAGCGATTTGCTAGATAGGGCTGGGCTGAGGATCAGACCTGTGCTCACGGCACAGAGGATCGGCCGAGGCACTGGTGGTTAGCGGCAGAGTTTGGGACACTCACCCATGCACCAGAACTAGACTGCGACCCCTGTGAGAAGCAGCCATGGGCCCGGCACAGTGGTGCGGCGGTGCTGGAGCCACGTGGAAGACGGGGTGCAGTTCTCAGGGTAACCTATACACACATGGGGTGCCTGGGTTCCTGCCTGGCGAGAAAGGCAGGGGAGGATTGTGGCGTGAGAGCCTGTTGAGGTGCCCCCCTCCCATGAAATACCAACTTCCAGGAGGTGGCAGCCAAAGCTCAGCCGGCCTATGCCACCTGGGCAGAGCGAACACTGGCACAGGTCAGGTACTGGAATGAGGAGTCACTTAAGTGAGGCCTGGGGGTGGGAGCCACTGCTCCAAAGCTCTGCGTTCTGGAACAGCGCTGGAGTGTTTCTAGAGAGCATTTCCACAGAGCGACTTCAGCTAGACAATCTGGCAAAGTTATAAAATGACTGTAAAATGCAAGTGAGTATGGAGTTTTAAACTTGCCATTTTCCCTGTTCACTAGGATTTCTTAGAGGAATTGTGAAATATTAAACGGCATTATAACTGCAAAATACGCACATGCCTCAAACTGAGTATGTGGCTTATACCCCAAAGACGAGAAAATTCTGTGGGCAGATACCGACACTGGGGAAGGGCTGCCACCAAGAACTGTGCACGTGCTTTTCCAGGACACAGCTACGGCCTAAAGCAAAACGAACATGTATTGAAGGTTCCTTCAAGCAAGCAATTCTGTAATTGTATTAGTCTGGTGCTGTCCTTCTGGATTTGCCACCTCGGTGATTCCCCCCGGCTGTCCTCTCCCGCTGTGTATTAACAACCTTGTTTCATTCTTTGAGAAGTTAGGAAGCACTGCCATTTCATAGTTGAAGAAGAGGCCATCTAGTCTCAGGCAAAATTAAAACCATTTGGTGTTCTGTACCCCGGCCTTACTGAACAGCACCCCCACCATTAGCAAAGCATGACAGGGGCCAGGTGAAGTTGGAGAGGGACATTTCTCTTTATTTTAGAAATGAGAATGGCTGCACATGTGAAAAACGCCGCTTAGCAATTCAAGGGGGAAAAACATACATAAAAATTACCCCCCACCCCCACTCCTTGGTACTCAATGCCGCATGTCCCACTGAGGTAAGGCTGTGCCAATTTCCCACGGGCTAAAAACAAAACCAAACCACCCTAATAAAACCTCGCCTCCGTGCTGTACGAGTCCCAGGGCTCGGGCCCCTCAGTCAGACTTCTCCTTCTCCTTCATGTGTAAGAAGACGATGCTGAAGATGAAGAGCCCCGCCATCATGGAGAAGGCACTGGCGTAGTAGGGGTAGGCCGAGGGGATAAAGCGCTCGTACTGCGTGTGCTGGAGCGGCCGCACAGACACCTGCAACAGACGGGCATGGCAGGCCCTGGCCACGGGGCAGTCCAAGCAGACACCCGCTGCTGAGAACAGGGCCCGTCCCGCGCTCACCTGGGTGGAAGAGTACAGGTGTGTGTAGCCCAGACGGTTGTAATCCACCTTGAACTGGAACACACCATACACGTCGGGCAACTTGAACTGGACGCTGTATCTGCCACCTGGAGAAGAATCGAACGGATCAGCGGGCAGGGTTTCCCGGGACACTTCTCCGTGGGCCTCAGCGAGAACACGGTCTCCTGCAGCATTAGGCTTACCTTTCTTCTTCAAGAAGGTCCTCACGAAAGGATCGATGCGCACAAACTCCAGCTGAATGTCATCACCATCAAAGGGGACCCACCTGCCGTTGGAGAGCTGCTCAATCACGATGCTGTACTCCTGGGAGAGGAGGCAGGGTCAGCCGGGGTGGCCCGTGCCCTGGGCAGAGCTGCCACCTGCACAGGGCTGTGCTGCTCTCTCAGCAGTGAGCATGGTGGGAGCTCCCAGCCAAAGGCCCTGCCAGCGCTGACAGCCTCCTCGGTGAGGTGACCACTCTGACTCAGCATCTCTGCCTCTCAGAGGCCACGGCCAGAGCAGACCTCACGGCCCACTGACGCTGGAGCCCAACGTGTCCTCCATTCCCTAACACACCAGGTGCTCTCGGCACGCACGCTCCAGCTCACCGCTATCCTGCCCTTCCCTGCTGGACTCATCCTGAAGACCCAACTGAAGTGCTGCCTTCCCTGTAGATCTGACTTGCTGGGCAGAGTCTACCAGTGAAGGCCCCTCCCGCTGCTGCATTCCCACAGCCACACGCACAGCACACAGCTCACTAAAGAAGGTCCTAGCAGGACACCGGTCCATGTGCCAGGCTCCACCTAAACCAGCTTTCTTCGGGGAGGAGGTTAACTTATCCTTATTTCTGCCCCCTTAGGCCCAACACAGACGTGTTCAATAAATGCTTTCAAGACGAACTGAATCGCCTTGGCCAAAGCTCGGGCCCTCCCACCCGAGACACTTACCACCAGGTCAGTGATGGTGTAGGCATTGGGCGGGGCTGTCTCACCCACGCGGTGATGGGACACCGGCCCCACACGGAGGACACCTTCCTCCTTGAACACCCAGCGGGAGAGGGCCACAGCTAGCTCATAGTTGCCCGTCTGGGAGTACCTGCAGGGGGAAACAGGAGAGGCTGGGGCACCAGGGCCAAGCTCTGTCCTGAGGGGCCCGATGGGCACAACTGCTCAGGCCCACCAAGGCAGTGCATTCACGACG
>NW_006159616.1:3378922-3385655 GCF_000334495.1 Tupaia belangeri chinensis | reverse complement strand
ACGTCGCTCTTCTGCAGGATGGACAAAGGGGATGCAGAAGAAAGCGCAGATGGGGTGTCGCTCTGGGTGTCTGCACAGCAAACCCCATTTTCTAAAACGGTGGAGGCCAGGATCTCTAGTTAAGCCATTAGCACCTTGAAACCAGCAACACAACAACAGAGTCAAGACTGAACAATTTGAAAGCGATTCTGGATCTGACACATCTAGCTAACAGGCCCCGCCTCCCACCTGAGCTCCATGTAGGCACGGGCTGCGCCGCTCAGATCCCGGCCCCTGGGACCTACCTCTGGGAGCCGGGCGTGGCCTTCTGCACTGCTGAGTTGAAGAAGGCATCGCTGAAGAAGTCGAGGGAACCACTGAAGATGACGCGGGCGTTGTTCCTGGCTTGGAGCCCAGCAATTAGGAGGGTGTTCTTCCCCACTGCATGGGGATACTGGGAATAAAATGGGCTGTCACTCAAGTAGTGCCAGGGTTGAGGGAAGCCACCGGGTCCTCAGACAAGAGAGCAGCTGGACCCAAACACCTGAGGCCTCCGCCTGAGGGAGGAGCCTGCGGACCAGGGCCTCTGCCCACCTCCCCATTCCTACCACCCTGTCACCTCATCAGCCTCTACAAAGTGTGCTTTCTTGCTTCACTCTTTTTTCTTTCTTTTTTAAATTTTGCTCTAGGGAGCATGTACTCACCAGAGAGCAGGGGGGACAGTAAGAAAGCACCCTCCAGGGAGGATGGCGATGCCACAGTCCCTTCTCCATTGTCCTCTCAGGATTTTGGGTGCACACCCACAAGTGCCTGGTATGCTTCCCAAGCCACTAAGTCCAAGACTCAAACTGCACAGTCGACCATGTGGGGTCCAGCTGGCCCTGCTGTGCTCTTATTTTCAAATAAAGAAGCACTTTGCCAGTGGGCCCAGAGGCTGCAAAGGCCCTTACCTGGGTGATGGGTTTATCTGGGAAGAAGGAGTACGAGGTAGAAGAGCCTGTCAAGATGTCCAACACCAAAGGATTGTCAGGATCAGCCACCATCCTGTAGCACGAAGAGAGAGCAACCCTACACTGACCCCGGAGCTGAACCTAGAGGACACGGGCCCCCATGGCCATGTCTTCCTCCCCAAGAATGAACACTTTCGTGACGGCCAAACACTTAGCTCTCCTCCTGCAATGACAATGGAGTTGGGCTCTTGATGGACTAAATCCACCACATCTGCACCGTCTGTGGTAAGGAATGTTCCCAAGTAATCACAAGTTTGGCTTGAGCTGCCCCAGAAAAATAACCCCTTCTCCCTCTAAATTTCTGCTGGCTTCTCCTTTCTCACTCACCCAACACCTCGAAAGAGGATGGGACTCAGAGACGACTTCCCAACAATGGTGGGGGCCTTCAGCAGGTTCTCGGTGTCGGCCACGATGAGCGTATGCTGCGAAGAGCAAGGGAAAGCTGGGTGCTCAGAAAAGGGCTCCCCAGGCCAGGGCGTCCTCCCGACCTGTGCTTGGTTTCCAGGCCAAGCTGCGCTTTGCTGCACGTGCCTGAGACCTGGAGGGTGAAAGGCCTGATTACCTGGCCAAGGTCAGAGATGTCGTAGTTGTGATGGTCAATGACAGCGGTTTTCTCCTCGTCAAACTCGATCCCACACTCACTGCCCAGCTCTCGAAGAGGGTCACCTGCACAGACCCAAGAGGCACCTGGCTGAGCCCTGACAGGCAGACCCTGGGCCACGCAGGGCTGCTCATCTCGGCTTCCTCATGACCCTCCTTCTACCAGTCAGCCCTATGGTCCTGCAGCGCTGGCAGGTGGGCTCAGCCCCTGTGGAACCGAGAGCAGCATGGCACTCTGCCTCGGGGCTCAGAACCGGAGTTGATGAAGCGGCAGCCGGTACCTGGCCCTCGCCCTCTACAAATCCACAATGACCTGCTTCCACACCAACACTCAGAGGCAAAGCCAGGACCTCACTCAGACCCAGCCTGGATGAGCTGGGCTCCAGCTTTTTCTATTCCTGTGGTCACCCCTACAAGAAATCTACCCATTATGGGACCAGCAGTTGGCGTAATGGCTATGTCACTGGACTCCCATGTAGTCAACGGGTTCAAGACCCAGACCTGGTGACTTAAACTCATGCCGGGCACGTGTACGTGCATGCCCAAGATCCCGAGAGGAGAATGGAGGAGAAGGGATTGTGGTGTGGCCACCGCCGCCCGGGGGGGGGGGTTTCTTGCTTTCTGTATCTCTGTCTCTCTCCGTCTTTCTGACAAGCGCACATGCCCTATAGCAAAAAAAAAACACATCTCAAAAAAAAAAAGAAAGAAATCTACCCATTATGAGCACCATAGTGCTTTTTAAATTTTATTTTATTTTTAATTTTTAGCACCATGGCTTTTAAAACTCTGTCAAAACTGAAAGAAGTGCGCCCGACTGACTAGGTATTAGCTGCTGAAGCTGGGCGGTCGGTACCTGGGGTACTACTCCCTCCCTACTTCCGAGTGTCTCCAAACATTTCCAAAGTAGGAACCAACAAAAACCCATCAGATGCTCTTGGTTCCATCCAATTAGCCTCCCCATCCTGCCTTCTTTTAGTAAGGGAAAAACCACCAAAACAAAAATGGGAAAAAATACATCAGGGTTCCCAGCCCTTAGAGGCCCCAAATCTTTTGTCTCCGGTCACAGGAAAGCTAGGTGGGGCCAGGCCAAACAGCCCTGCAGCTCCCTGGCTGACTCCCCAGCCCAGGTCCGCCCAGCAGACGCCAACTCAGCGGCTCCCGTTCGTAACGCCCCCGAGCGAGGGACAGCGGACACACCAGGACTTCCGGTCCGACTTACCAATGTCCGAGCTGGCGGCCACCAGGACGTTGCCTCCACCGTCAATAAAGGCACTGATGGTCTCCACATTGATGTTGCCTCCGAAATCTGAAAGAAGCCACCAGACACAGTGACCCAGAGGGCCCTCGCACTGCTCCTCGGGCATTCGAGGGTGCCGAGGGGTGACCTGTGAAGTAGCACCTTCCGGAGGACGCCATGAGAGGAAGGTTATTGGGAGGGTCCTTCTGTTGGTGCTTTAATTTGTTATAGGGCACACATTAGACAGGGAGAGTGAGAAAGCACCCCTGAGGGGATGGCCAATGCACAACCCTTCTCCTGGGTTCTCCTCTCAGGATCTTAGGGGCACACATATGGACCTGGTATCTTTCTTTTTCTTTTTTTTTTTTTTTTTTTTTTTTTTGTAAACTTTATTTTTAATTTGCCCAGAGAGAGAAAAAGAGAGAGCGCAAATAAGATAGGAAGTGAGAAAGCAAGCCGCGAGGTCCAGGACTTGAACCACAGTTGGCCATGTGGGAGTCCAGTGCCCTTAACCATCACACCACCTTCTGGCCCCCTGCCATCTTTCTTTAAGCCACAAGGTCCAGGACTTGAACTGTGCTGTCAGCCGTGTGGGATCCGGCTACCTTAGCCACTGCGCCACCAGGCTAACCCAAGAGGGAGATTTTTCCAGACCCAATCTGCTAAAGGACAAGCTCCTCACTTTCTCATCATGAAAAGTCAACATAATTTATAACCTATTCGAGGTGGAGATAAGAGTCACCTGCTAATTACATTTGTCAAGTCAGCTGAATTTATTTCAAGTCACAAGTAAAATATTCAGGGCCAGCCGATGGTATGGTGGTTGACGCAGCTGGCTGGACCCGCATGGCCGACTGCACAGTTCGGGTCTTGAGAGGATGCTGGGCACACGTGCATGTGTGCAAGCCCCAAATTCCAAAAGCAGGAATTAGGAATGGCGAAGGGACTGTGGTGTGGCAACCCCCCTGGGGGATGCTTTCTCACATATTCTCTCTATTTTGTTTTTAAATCTTGCACTCTGGCAAGATTTAAAAATAAAATACTCATTTAGAAATGCTGCATTTCACACTGACAGTTCATGAAACAATGTTACCTGCAACTCATCACCTGCAGTATCTTTGTTATCACTAAAGCCACATCTGGGCCCTGAAAAGTGGTTTTCCAGAGCCTATCAATTTCACTTCTAAGCTGTTTGAGAAAGAGCCCTTTTGGGGAATCAGCAGTTGGCGTAATGGCTATGTCGCTGGACTCCCACATAGTCGACCACGGTTCGCGTCCCGGACCTGTTGGCTTAAAACACGCCGGGCGTGTGTGCGTGCATGCCCAAGATCCCGAGAGGAGAATGGAGGAGAAGGGACTGAGGTGTGACCATTCCCCCTGCGGTGGTGATTTCTCGCTTTCTGTCTCTCTGTCTCTCTCTGTCTGTCTGGTGAGCGCATGCGCGCCCTATAGCGAAAAACCTCTCCAAAAAAAAAAAAGAGAAAGAGCCCTTTTGGCCCTATGGATGGTCTTGCCATTTAATACTAATACTCATTTGTCTATATCAATAGTTTTGTCTTCCCGTCAACCCTACTGATTTATATCCATAATATTCGCAACAGAACCACCTAATGTACTTTTTTTTTAAGTAATCACCAAAAGGGCTCGTTCATTTCCAACAGTTGTAATTGTCAGATCACATCCTTTTTCAGTCAGTCTAATCAGGTGACTGCCATAAACATCCATGCGAGCACAGAGTGGGGCTCGGTAGGCCTAGTCCTCCCTGAAGCAGCCTCTGATGTTCAGTGTAAGGTAATGGAGGGAGCGCTCGGTAACACCCTGATTCACTGCGAGCAATCATTTCTGGTGTGCTGGGAAGGAAAACAAGGGAATAATGGAGGAGGGTCACTGTTATACAAGGTTGGTCAGGGAAGACTTCTGACAGGTGACATTTGTGATGTGCAAGTGAGCCAGGCTAGGCACGGAGTAAGAGCATTCCAGGCAGGAGGGCATCGCACCAGCCAGGAGGCCAGTGTGGCTCAGCTGGAAAGCAGGGCGTGAGCAGCAGACAAGGCCAGGGCAGGGTGAGGAGGGCAGGTGATCTGGGCTCTGTATGCCATGGGAGCGCTCCGACCATAAGGAGCCACTGCGGGACTCGGAGCAGCACAGTGACATGTTCTAATTTATGTTTTTAAAGAACTATTGTGGCAGCTGGGTGGAGAAGAGGGAATGGCGACAAGGATGGAAGCAGAGACAGGTTGGAAGGCCACTGCAGACAGCCAGGCAGTGAAGAGTGCTGACGGGCCCTCAGGCCTCCCTTGTCCTAAGCTAACGCCAGCAGGGCTCCCGGCCGACTGGGTGTGGCTGTGGCAGAAGCACCTCTGCTACTCTCCTGTTGCGAGGGACGCTCAGGCGCAAAGCTTTCACAGGCGACAGTATCTGAACTTCACGACTTTGTTTTTATTCTATTTACAGTTACTTTCCACTTCCGTCAAGTATATGGGTTAATTATTGCTAGTTTAAAAAATGTTATTTTAGTATTTCCGTTTTTTTAATTGCCTGAGGGTACACGCCTTCATGAGAGATTGAAAGGGAGAGGGAGAGGGAGACGACACCCCTCCAAATGGCGTGGTCACACCACAGTCCCTTCTCCTCCATTCCATCTTACCGGGATCCAGGGCACACGAACGCGCACACGTGCCCAACATGTTTCTCAAGCTACTGGGACCAAGATTCGAGCCATGGTTAGCCATGTGGGATCCAGCTTCCTTAAACATTAGGCCACGATGCGGGCTCTCAAGTCCTTGTTTCTATCTCCTCACGACTGAGAGAACCCCAGGGCAGGCTCCCGAGCCTTCATGTGTCATCCAGCCCACTGCCTTGTTCTCCTTCAGAGTTCCGAAGACGGCAGGGGCTTGACAAACACCAATCACTCTACGGAAGGCTCCAGTCGCCTCGTCACCGAAGATTTCAATTTGGATGATCTTGGGTCCCACCCACCCAACTACTACGGCCTCTAAAAAGCCAGTTCCAAAGGCACATGTGGCAGGGGGTTGGGAGCACCATGCTAAGGACAAGGGCCTGGGGAAGATCTGGCAGAACCCAATCTCCTGTTTATCACGGAGAACAAAGTAGATGCCAATGAGGAAGGCTGCCTAAGCATCATCAACTGAAGGGGGGATGGCAGTCCCGTCTTACCCCAGACAGGGACACCTTGAGTCCTTTGAGAAAAAATAAACTGAAGCAAATAGAGGTTAACATGCTCACAAGAAAGTACACTAAAGAGAGCCAGCCGAAGGGATGGGAGTATTTAGTCTGGAAAGAACCGACTGCTCAGGCTATGACTGTGTGAAGCCTAGGCCTCTAAGTGAGCACGGCATTAGGCTAATATTCTCAAGGCCTTGGACTGTCCCTAAGAACAATCCTACCCAACAGCCCATCCCTCACCCCTCACCAAATGAACAAAGTAGGAGACAAGTTTCAGTTTCATATAAGAATTTCTGAACAGGACCGGCAGTTAGCGTAATAGCTATGTCGCTGAACTCCCATGTAGCTGACCACGGTTCGAGTCCCAGACTCAGTGGCTTAAACTCACGCGGGGCGCATGTGCGTGCGTGCCCAAGATCTCAAGAGGAGAATGAAGGAAAAGGGATTTCCGCGTAGCCATCCCCCCTGGGGGGTGATTTCTTGCTTTCTGTCTGTCTCTGTCTGTCTGGCGAGTGCATGCACCATATAGCAAAAACCTCTCCAAAATATAGTAATAATTTTTTCTGAACAAAACTGTGCAGTGGTAGAACACACTGCCTCGTAAAATGGGAGTACTGAAGTATAAATCTGGATTATCTGGCAAAACAATATGCATACAGTATTAACATAACATTGTTAATAATGTATCCATTGGCCCTCTGCTAGGCTCCTGGACATATCC